>NC_045624.1:20009318-20312348 GCF_009829155.1 Mustela erminea | reverse complement strand
AGGAGCCTGGTGGTCTCAAAGGCTAGAGGGTGCAGGAGGTGGTTGAAGGGGCAGGTGAGACAAGATGGGCCTTTTCTCTCGTCCTCTCTTCCAGGGACTCAAGAAGTTAAATAAAGATTCCACCTTAAACAGAGTTATGACCCGGCAAACCTGCTGGGGAGGGAGACCTTGAGGGGACCTCCCTCCCCCAGGACCAGTTTGCCCAGCTCCCTTCTCTGCTGTGTGGTGGCCCCCATACCCCTCGGGGCAGCTCTCGGGGTCTCTGGCCTGCCAGGGGGAGACCGGGATCCCAAGGGGAGTTTTGGAAAGAACACGGGGAGTGAAAGACAGCTTTCTGATTACTTTGAATCACATGGGTACCAAGAATCCAAGTGGAAAAAATGGAAAACGAAAGGAGAAAGGAAAGAGAATTTTTGGTGGGGCAAGGCGGGTTGCAGCTCTGGGTGATTCTATCCTGTTTCTCCAGCCCAAGCAGGCCTCAGAGACTTCGGGGAAAAGAAAGAAAGAAAGAAAAAAGAAAAAGCCAGCAGCGACCACCCCACCCCCACCCTAGCAATTAAAGTAAAATCTGCCCCAACCGGTTCTCCAGGAGAAAAGAAAGCAGGAGACTGTCCTCCCCTCTTTCTTCCTGACATTGAGGTCTCTCTGAGGTGTCTGAAGTTTCTCTTATGACAAAACGGGGCAGGGGCAGGGGCAGGGCAGGGGGTGGGGTGGCTCTGTACCGACAAAGGAACAATAACAATAATAATAATAATCCGGTAAAAAATAAAAGCTTCAGCAGAACCATGATAACAGTCTTCTTTTCTGCCTGTTCATTTTTTCTAACTGTGCAAAACTTAAAAAATAAATCATACACACTCACTCACACATGCGCACTCTCTCTCTCTCACACACACACACACACACACACACTCAGCTTCCACTCAGCGAATCTGTGTTAAATATGTTTGTGTCTCTCTCCAACTCAACCCCTCATGTGTGCAAATATCTCTTAGCGGCCATGGTGCCTCCACCACCTGCCCCCCACGTGCTTCCTCTCTGGTCGGGGCCCGGGGCTTCTCGGTTGGAAATAAACGGGTCAAGGGTAGAAAGCCCATGCTTCTTCCCCTGGCACTTCATTCACCAAAACCTTTGGTTATTTTTCCTCCTCGATGTGTATCTTTCCCCCATTCTCCTCTTTCCGAGGCCAGGCTACTGGTGTTTTGTCCTCATCTGTCCTCTCCTTGATGCCACGTGCTGCCCTGGTGTGGGTCACCTTCCACCCGGCCTCTGGTCGAGTCCAGGCCTCCTGCGGCCACAGAGCACCCTGGCTTCCTGCGAACAGGTCTCTCCTTCCCCCCACCTGCACTTAGCACAGAAAGCTAGTGTGGACATGTCCTGAAGCTGTAGAACCAATGAGCAAGGGAGGAGATGGGAATCACTAGAGGGTCCCCTCCATAGGACTAAAAATCCTTTTGAGCTCTCTGCCTGCTCCTGGGGCACACGTGTGTGCGCACACACACACACACACACACTCACATGCACATGTGCACGCAAGCTCACACACACACATACTCCTATCCAAAGGGGCCAGGTTCCTGAAAGTATAGGGTGCTCCCTGGGCTTTGCTGGAAATGGAGTGGTTCCTTCCCCGTTCCAACTGGGGCTCACTTGGAGAGGATGACAGGGATGCATGTCTGAAGCTCAGGGAGCGAAGGCAAGACCGGAATCCTCTCTCCCAACCACACCTTGGACGATGCTTCTCCTTGTCTCCCAGAGCCATGGACAATTAGCCACCAGAGCTGCCAGGAGAGAATCCCGCTTAGGGTGGGAAACTGGGCCCGGTGGCAACTCAAGTCCCTTCAGGATTCAGGTTTCCATGACCTTCCATGAGACTGTCTCTTACCACAGCCCCTGCTCACCCATGTCTGAGCACACATTGGCCTGAAATGAGAGAGCCAGAGATTGGAAGGACAGGTGGAGAGACAGATGCCGGGGCTGAGGTCTGCTGTATGTCTCTTCTTACGTTGTCGGCTAGGTCCTTCAGCTTGAGTCCTTGGTCCCTCCCAGACATGGCGAGCTGGGGGCTGAGTGTGGCTGGCGTTTTGGTTTGTCTCCGTGGGGCTGGGCTTGAGTGTGGTTCTCTCTGCGATGACTGGGGAGGAGGTGAGGCAAAGGCAGTGACTAAAGAGGCAGCAGATGGTAAAGGAGTCATTGCCAAGGAGGTCTGGAGAGTCCAGTGACGAGGTCATCTGCATAGCAATGGCATAGGGCTCTGCAGGGGGACAGGGGCTTGGCTGTCCGCCCCAGCCTTCTATAGAGTTCTCAGAAGGGGTGCTGGGGATGGAGCCAGTGAAGGCGGCCGGAGGTAGGATCTCCTGGATGTACTCTGCGTTTTCCACTGACCCTAGATGAGCGCTGACCAAGGAGAATGCCGGTACTTTCTCTAGACAGCATCGAGGATCTGGCAATGGATGAGGCCTAGGACTATAGACGTGCTTCATTTGCATTTGGGGGTGAATGGAAAACAACACATTCTGCTTCCAGGGTGGGTGTGACTCTCTTTCCCTTTCTCCCCTTCTGTGGGACGTTTCTGCTGCTCGGAGCCAGACTAGAAGGTCAGGAGGGTTCTGCGGTGGCATGTAACTGCTGTGTCTCCTGTCTGGCTTTCCACAGGCTGGAGAGGGGCTGGAGCAGGCAGGTCCTGAGGAGCACTTGGAAGGACTCCAAGAAGACCGCAGGGGGAAAAGGTGGCCTCTGGATGCCAACGCAACAGGTGAGAGGTGGCTCGAAAAACACCTCCCAACTCCCATCCGCCATGTGCAGGAGCTGTGGCCTTTCTTCTCACACTTGCAACGGGACCACACCCTGGTGGATCCCCTTGGAGATGGAAACGGGGGACAGAAGAGAGCCAGGTGATGTCTTCCCAATGAAGATAATACTGAGCTCATTGCCTCTTCCCTAGACCAAGGTTCGGCCCAGCGTGGGAGGTGGAGGAGCATCCTCTCTCCGTGGCTTGTCCTCCGTCCCCGGGCCCCGCTGCTGATGTCTGCGCTCAGCCGGGAAAGAGAGCCCCTCTCTCATCTTCTGGCCGGGTCCCCATGGGAGCCTGGCCCTCTGGGACTTGCTGAGGGGCGGTGGCCTGGTTGGATCGCCCTGGCAGAGCCCCAGAGAGAGAAGAGAGGCAGGGAGGAGGGAGAGACAGAAAGAGGCGGAGAGAGACAGCGCTGCTCAGGGGATGCTGCTGACGCCAGTTGGAACTTGCACTTGGTAAAGATGAAAATCTAGACTGAGGCACGGCTTGGTGTGTCCCTCCCCCCAGGGGCCCTGGAAGGACGGTTCTCAGCTGTCTAAGCTCATGAGGGTTATGACTTGTTCTAGTTTGTAGGCCAGTTTCTGCTTTCCGCACTGGTCATCGTGGTCCAGAGGTCCGAGGATCTGTGGAAGGGCGGAGAACGGGGAGGTTACTGGTTTGTGCATCCAGGTCTCTGTTCTTAGGGCGTGCACACACAGGGCGAGTGTGGCCAGGCTACGGAAGCCACGTGCACACAAAGATGCACACGTGAAGCCGCTGGGTCCATGGGCAGCCTGGCCTACTGGTGGAGACGCGTGGGGGCACTCAGGTGTGAGGTGTGGCGTATGGGTACCCTGGGGTTGATGTGCACAGGGGTCTCACCCACCACAGCATGTCTGATTCAATGTGTGCCCTCTGCTGCCCGTGCTGGGCAGCTAGCCGTGAGCAGACACCCCCGTGCAACAATGTGCTGGGCCCTCCGGTGTGAGCAAGCACACAGCCCACCCCCCCCACCGCCCCCAACGTGAAGGGTGGCACCCTGGGTCTCTGGGGAATGTGGTCTCACAGATCCTAAGAAATCTCACCCCTCCTTCCTATAATGGCTTATCTTCCCCCAACAGCTCCCCAAGAGCCCACACTGAGAAAGCCACTTGGCTTCACTTGCACGTTAATGAACAAATACCCCTCTGAGAGTTCTAGCTCATGCTTTCCTGGTCATCAGCGGTGATCATGTCTGCAAGAGCCTTTTCTGAGATCAGATGGTTGGTGGAGGACCATGACGGTGAGGACGTGAGGGAAAAGAGATGAGAATTTGATTCAGACTCTGGGGATGTGGGACTAAGTAACAGACCTGCCAGTTTCTAGGTAGGAGGCCGGGAGGCAAAGAGGAGGCCGAAGGCTTGAGAGGAGGCTCTGCGAGCTTTGGGTTTGCTGGCCCGCGTCACGGGCATTTAACGGGGAGACCAAGACGGAGTCGCCAACTTCTTCACTGGCCAAGAACCACCAGTTACTGGTACCAACATTTCAGGAAGAAGGGACATTTTCCAGGGCAGATGAGTGTCCTTGTAGACTAAAGGGCAGTGCTTCCAAGATGAGGCCACTGTACCCCGTACTCACACATTCCATGTCGTCCTTACTTCTCTCATGTGGCCACGGATAGGGGAAGACCTGGCCCTGGACCAGCACTGACCCGCAGGCTTGTGTCTCGGGCCCTCAGACCCCGAGGAAGCCACAGCTGGCTTCCCCTTCACCTGAGGTTTGCAGCATGACGCTGCTGCTGGCCTGCTGGAGCTCCTTCCTTAGCTAGGGGCTCCTAGACTCTCAGTGATGAGTCAGTAGGAGGCAGAGAGCCGGAGGCACTGGCTTCGGCTCCTGTTACTACCTTGCACTCAAGGAGAAGAGGTTATGCTGCTGCTCAGATATGGGGAGCCTCGGTTCTGAACCCACTTGGGCTTAATCTGCGTGACAAAGAGACCTCCCATAAGCACCTCCCTACTGGCCAGGAAGAAGGCATTGTCGGCTGTGGCCATGACCCCAGGGGAGGCTTTCCACCTGGGAACATGGCAGGTAAAGAGCTCCCATTCCGCTCTGTTCTGTGTCTGTTGCGATGCTCCCCGCCCCGTTCCCTCTTCTCCCCACCGCCATGCCGTCCGGCCTGCCATGGGAGGGGGAAACTGCTTATTTAAAGAGAATTAGATCAGAGAGAGAAAAGGGAAAAATAAAAGAGAGGGACAAGCAGGGAAGAAATAAGAATTTGAAAAAGAAAGAAACAGATACTTTTTCTAAATATCTGAGACTAGGGATTAAGGCGGAATTAACAGAATGGGACACTTCTACAGTCCTCGTTCTACAGAGCACAGCCCCCAAGTCCGAGGTGGCAGGGAGTTTTGGCAGCAGCAGTGGGGGGTCGTCTGGGGTTCCTGCCCGAGGCTCTTGTGCACAGAGGCTGCTACAGGCGGGGAGATGTCCTTCTGTAGCCCGCCCTTCCCGACAGGGACCGAGCCGGCTCACCTCCTCGCTGTACTTGCCCACGTAGGAGAAGATCTCCGAGAGCGCGCTCATGGCATTGAATTCATTCATGTGCATCCGGGACTGCTCCGCCAGGTACGCGTTCATGTCCTGGTCGCTGATGGCCGGCATCTTCCCGATGTCCGAGTAGTACCTGCCAGGGGAGGGAGAGGGGAAGAAAAGAGCTGGAGCCATGCACAGAGAGTGGAGGAGAGACGGGAGCTCCCAGCGCGATGTTTGGGGCCAGTGGGTGGCGCGGCATGGTCCCCAGGGGACCACGGGGAGCTCTCTCCCACCTGCGCTTCTGGGGCTGGCCCAGGAGAGCCCCTCGGCAGCTCTGGGTACAGGGGGCACAGAGGGAAGGGACGTGACACCGATATGACCAGAGGATGAATGGGGCTGGGAGCAGGAATATGGAGGAGCTGTCCCCTGCGTCGGCCTTGTTCTCAGCTACCGAAGAGCGTCCAGTCCATCTCTGTCCTTCTGACCCCTCCTCCCGCAGACGCAAATGCTGCCCTCCACAGGGCCCGAAGGCTCTTCCACGCAGTTGCTCTGCCTTGATGCCCTCCCCTCCCTTGGGGACACCCGGGAGGAGGGCGGGGCTGGGGCTGCTCGGGGAGAGGCTGGCAGAAGGCAATCAGTCACTGTCACTTGCAGCTGTGCACCGCTGTCAACTGGTTAATTAGATGCCAGCATTTACATTTTTAATTTGTGCAATTTGACATTTTACGCAGCAAACCCCAACTCCTCCGCCAGAGGGGAGCTGCGCAGTTTCCTAATGAGGAATGGAAGGGCCCCGGTGTCCCAAAGATGGCCATGGCCCCCTCCCCATGTGCTGGCTGGCTGTGGGCCATGTGCAAGGGGCCAGGAACCCACAAAAACAGGGGGACGTCAGGGCATTGGGGGCACCCCAGGAGTCCTGGTCACTCCAGCTCAGCCTGCGCTGAATGCCTAGGGCTTCAAGCTGGGGAAAGCAAGCCTGAGAACCTGGAACAGAGGAGGGAACAGAACCTGGGATGGTCGCCGGGGACGGGGGCTAGACTGAGGCAAGTGAAGCATCCGGGGCACAGAGTTTTAGGCGAGGCCCTGTGTACGCGCAGGTGCCTGTGACAGGCCTCTGGAGTTGCCTGGACCCAGGGCTTGATCAGGCGAGGGAAGGGGCATCCTCAGAGACTCACCCCTGGCCCCTTGGCCTTGTGTCACTCCCAGCCTGGGTCCCTCGGGGCACCCACCGTGAATGCAGAAGTCCTGTGCTGTCCCCCTGCCTCCCCCAATCCCTGCCCAGGAGTCGGGTGACAGGCCGACACAGGGGTCACTCGTGTGTTACTCCAGCCATCACGCTCAAGGGCCTGCAGTGGAATGACAGCTCAATTTGCTGCCAGAGCGTTTCTGGGCCGCTGAGGCTGGTGATGGCCGCCCTGCCCAGAGCCGCAGCCTCGCTGTGACTGCGGACCTGTCGTTCCAGAAACCTTCCGAGGGAGGCAGAGGGAAGGAGATGAAATCCCCGCGCTCTGGCAGAGGAAGGAGTCGGTTGGAGGGTCCCTCCTCGACCTCAGAAACCCAGCCCCACACAGACACACTCGCCAACTGCTTTGTTGAGCTGATTGCATTTTGGCGGGAGGTCTGGGCCCAGCGACAGGAACTTAATGAAATGGCCTTTCTCAGAGGAGCAGGGGGGCTCCGATGAAGCCGTCCTGCCCCCGGCCTCACCCGGACTTCTCCTTCACATCCTCCGGGGTGGGGCCGTCCGTCCCCCTGGCCTCATGTTCAGAGCCCTCCGTTTCCTGTCCTGTGGCATCGTGGCTCCATCGCTCCTTCGGACAAGAGCCCACTCTCTTCCCGGCCCACGGCCCACCCCTCCACACCCTCAGCTTCCTCAGGGTCCTGGGTATTAAATGGCATTCCAGGGATAAATGTTCCAGCGAGAGACTCGACTCATTGGCACGCTTTCTGGAACGCGGTAAATGCCGGTGTTCCATTTTATAGTGGAGACCCGGGCTTGCATGGGTGGCTCCCGACCTCACCCCTCCCAAAGACATGTGTGCCGTTGTCTCCTCATGGATCCCACGCCTGCCGAGCTAAATGTGCTGCGTGGTCAGGTCCCATGGTGGAAACCATGACCTGGTAACCTCCCTGGTTTCCCCACCGCCAGCGACCAGGCCCGGCGCTACAACGCCTGGGTCCGTAGCTCTCTCCCGACAGTGACACTCTGTCACCTGTGGGTGGTCAGAGAGACTGACCGGGATGAAAACCCAGGTCCTCACCGACAGGACAGGACTGTCATCAGATGCAAAGACACCTGCCATTTCCATCACCTGCTCGTGAAACCCCTCACGGGTATGTGGATGGCCTGTCAGGCTCTTTGCATGTAGTGACCAGGCTCCGACTGCAGCCTTTACGGTCCCTGCGGTGCACCAGAGCCCCGGTTAGGGAGCGCTGTCTCCATGGAACTAGCAGGTGCCCAGCCCCCTGTCTGTTCAACATGGCTTGTCTCCGTGTGTGGTAGATGCCCAGGACATTTCTCCAAAGAAAATATCTAGAAAGTGTGTTCGTGGGTGAGAAAGAGAGGGAGGGAGGGGGTGGGAGTGTAGTGGGGCGAAGGCAGGGCTTCCAACCTTTCCAGGGGAAGAAACGGGTGGCGGCCCACCTGGACGTGCTCTACCTTATTCCAACATCAAGGTCGTGTTCGCATCAGCAGACCAGGCTCTCCACTGTAGCCTCCGTGCCGAGGTCACTCCACTGGACCTGGGAACGTCTGTGGCCACACACTAGGCCATGAACAGATCAACTACATGTCCTCACCTTTGGCAAGTTTGGAACAACTGAGCCAAGTCGCCAAGGGTAGCTCTATTTCCTGGATGAGGTGGGACTTGGGGTCTGGCTGACACTCTGCCTGGTTCTTGACCCCGGCCCTGCCTGGGGCTAGCTAGGCCTGGTCCCCCAGTGGGGCATGCTGAACCTGCTTTGACCTCTCCTCACTCCCCTTCAGGGCTGTGCCCCCCGCCCCCGGCCTTGCCAGCACCCCTTGAGCCTGATAATGACCTCACTCTGGATCCCCTGGCTGATGGGCAATTGCTTCCTTCTCGATTCCCGCTGGGCTGGCCTTTGAGCTGGGCTCCGCCATGGAGAAGGCTTATTGATTGTGAAGAATGCAATTATGCCCCATTAATGAACTTCACACAAGTGTTTTTATCAGTGGGCTGTGCAGTGAGGAAGGGAAAGGTCAGCCCAGGCTTCTGTACTTGAACTTCCTTCCATGGGATTTCTATCTGCAGGTGAGCCCCTTCAGAAGGGACTGGTGCTCTGAAGGTCCTCCAAGACCCATCTCTAGCTGGCGGGCCAAGGTCACGCCTGCTGAAGAGGCTGGGTCCTGCCACTGGCCCTCCCTAACATTCCTTGCTGACTTTGCTCCTACCGGATGGGATGCCAGTACCCATGGAGTCCCTGGGGAGCTGCTATAAAGGCAAGGCCCCAGAATGCTGAATTTTCTGCTGTCAACCAGTCTGTAACAGTCTAGGTTTGTGGGCTTCTGGGGGATGGGCCCAGTGTGTGATGGAGGGTGTCTCATCTCTGCCGTTACGATGGCTCTAGTGATCGCAGAAGTGGTCTCCAATGCCCTGAACTCTTAGAAGAAGAGAGTTTTGTCATCCCTTCAAAGGCCTCAAGGATGAAGGCGTAGACATGAAAAATGCTTAGAGCCTGATGTTCTGATGTACAGACGCTTGGCTTACAAGGCCCTACACCAAAGTCTCTTCCTCTGAGAACCATTCCATGACCTCTCCGGGCCCAGTGGAACCAAGTTTTCACTCCTGGAGCCTCCCGACTGCAGCTCACGGGGTTGTGGAGCACCTGTCCATGGGGAGACCACCGTGGAGACCCACGTGTCTTCCTTGACCACGAGAGCCACAAGGGAAGGATCAAGTGTAATGTATCCTGAGGGTCCCATACACTCCTGATGGAGACCGTAAATGTTTGACCCACAGATTGATGAATAAGTTAATGAAATGTCTATACTTCACCTCCACTATTGCTCCCAGGGCGAGCTGTCACAGTTTTATATTTTGAATGGATGGCTTCCTTAGGGGGCATTTTTAAATATTCAAGATTCTTAACCTTTCTCATGCTGTGATACATGATAGATGATATCCCCTGTCCAGTTCCAAGCAGGCCAGCAGAGGTGCCACTCCACTCATTTCTACCCGGGTGCACCTGCACTTGAGCGCAGGTGAGAGCGGCTAATGCTGCGAGAGGAGTGACCTTGATGCTCTTCCAACTTAAAACGAGAGGAAATCAACACCTAACATCATTTTACTGATCTTGCTAAAGAAACAGAAGCTACGACTGCTCAGGACACACTGTTCATGGCGACAACACCGGTGAGTTCTGCTAAGATGAGTGTAGTGGTTGATTGAACCAAGAGATCCTTCTCCCCTTCTCTAGAGGTGGCCATAAGCAAAACCCCGAGCACTCTGATGGAGACAGCAGAGACTGGGGGTCTCCAGTGGGGCCACGGACCATTAGCACTGCCAGGTGTTTGGAGACAGGGATGGGGGGGGAGGAAGAATGGGATGGAACGACGGAATTGGGGGAGGATGGGCAGATGAAGAAGTTCTAGGAGCTACAGGCCGGCATAGGTGTGATAGAATGATCTAGGCTGTTCAACCAACAGAGTCCGTGAAGCCTCCGGAATCCACGTGCTTCCTACCTGCTCTGTAGAGAAGACCAGCCGGGGTAAACCCTGCTTCTTAGCTGGGATGGGACAGAAGGCCCTCCTCAAATGTGTGTAGGATGCCGTCTATCGCAGCGGGTCACTCAGCCTGAGTCCTAGGTGGGCTTTCTGCAGGCTCAGGCAGTGACGTCACAAGTGGGGGAGCCCTGGCCCCAAGGCGTTGGGTTCTACCATCATTCTTCTGGACTGCAGGCTGCCAGTGCCCTGGCTAGGCTGGGGGAGGCGGGGACCGGGCTCCCTGGGGGCCACGAGTGAGTTGTGTGCGTCTAGGCTTCACCTTCCAGCAAGAAGACGAGTTCGGATGCCAGGCTCCTCGGGCAGTGACCGTGAAATCAGTCCATCCATCATCAAACAGGGAAGCATTCTAGACTTGATCTCCAGACCTGTTCACACTGTCTCCTAATCCCTTTGTCTCTGTACCTCATCCCGGAACGAGAGGAGCAGGGTTTGGGTGGGATCTCAAGCTAGTGAAAGATGACTGTTCTGAGAGTGCCACTGGTTGCTAAGAAACTAGCGGGATAAGAAATGGAAACCATCGAGCCACTCCTAAAAATAACCCCATGGACAAGGGTTCCTCCTGACCTGTAGCAGCTGCATGGCATGGATTTCATTTAGCACCGAGCAGCAGGAAGGCCATTAGCCCTGCGCATGCGTCCTTCTCACCCCTGACTCGCGAACTGTGTTCTGGGGGAGAGCCCTCTCTGCAGATGTCTTGGCACCGCCCTCAGCCCCCCACATCCCTGCTTCCTTGCTCCCTGCCTGAGGTCCCAGAGCGGTGCTGTCACACCAGTGCCCAGGTCCTCCAGCCCAGACGCTGCCTTTTTCCTCTCTCTCTTTGCTGAAGAGCCGGGAACCACGGCTTGTTTCCCGCAGCTCTACTGTCAGAAGAATGAGCCACCATCTTTCTACGTGAGGGAGGTGAGAGCCTCTCCTTGAGGCTCACACATAATCTGAAACAAGGACAAGAGAGCTCCCTCTCTGTTGGCCGGCAGGGATGCCCACCACATGCATCAGCAGGGAGGGGTGGGGAGGGGCTCAAAGAACAAGGTAGGGAGGAAGAACAAAACGCAGTCCCTTTTAGCAGAGCTAGGTTACCGAGGTGGCCGGGACTCCACGCCCTGTCAGTTGTTCCCTCCTTACAAGAGAAGGCAGTTTTCAAGTATGAAGATGGACATAGTCTCTTTGCCATGAGTGAAATGATACTGTTCATTTTGTCTCCAGTAACTAAGTCCAGAATAATTTCTGGTATCCTTTACTCTTAAGAAAGGCACCATATCTGAGCTTTGCTCCAGATTTTTTATTTTTAAGCCACATGGTAAAAAGAGAACGGGATTTTAAAATCAGGACTACCATGTGGAGTTGTACAGGTTGTTCACTGCACAAAGGTGCTTGGGCTGACAAGCAGACCATCACTCAACAAACCATGCACCCTGTCCTGGGGTTACATCCTCCAGCAGGAAAGACGACTTTCCCTAATTCACAAAGGGGCACCATATAGGTTACCCAAGAAGTATCATAAATAGCAGAAAAATGATGTGGGATTCAGTTGAGTGTGGGAGTCAACTCTCATTTTGGCCAATGAAGTCATCTTGGGCTGATTACTTAGTTATTCTGAACGTATATTTCTTCACTCTCATGGGCAGAAAATGAGGTTATAATCCTGTCCTCTTAAATCCCAGAGTTACTGGCATGAATAAATAAAGCTTTGGCTGGTTGCCTAGCTCAGGTGCTTGGTATGTGGTGCTGATTGGCCCAGACAAACCATTGATGTTCTTTACCAGGAGTTCACTGTGTATGAAGATGGGCTCCCCAGCTCCCCAGCTCCCCAAGACGGGCAATCAAGTCACAGGACATTGCATGAGACAACGATCAGATCAGGGCTACAAGGCTGAGAAAGCACATCAAGAGCTCATCTTGGTGGAGTCAAGGTCTGGGGCAGTGAGAAGTGTCAGAGTGACAATGTCATCCCTGCCGGACATAGGGAGACTTGCAAATGGACAGGGGCAGATGGGTAGAAGACTCCAGAATTTCTGTGCCAGATGTCATTTAGTCCCTCGAAGGTTGGTTGGTTTTGTTTTGTTCAGGTGGGGATTAGAGCAGGAGCTGTATTTCCTTCCTGGGCCTGAAGGCATTTCAGCCACACAAGATCTGGGGCCCTCCGTGCAGGGAAGCAGAGCCCAGTGGCAACCTCTGGCCAGGATCCCTGGGGTCTTGTTCAGCAGACAGTACCACTGGGCCCGTGGGGGTGTGGGCATCGCAACCACAGGATCAGGCATTGTGAGTGACCCGTCTGTAAGCACCAGCCCATTCTGGAGGGGACGGAACCCTGCATCAAGGGCAGTAGTTTTGCTGCAGCAAGGGGCCCTACCGTGGCTTCCAGGCCCAGCACTCACCTCTCTACCCAGTTCTTGTAGCTGGGGATGTCCTTGGCATAGAGCAGCTTGTTGGAGGGGGAGTCCTTGCCCAGCCGGTGCTCGGACGTAGAGCAGGAATCCATGAAGGTCTGGGCCACCACGGAGAGGCAGGCGTCCGTGATGCTGTTCTTATGGATGTCGAACACGAACTGCGGGTTCTTGATCATGTTGACCCAAAACCGCAGGGGCAGGCTGTGCAGAGGGAAGAGGCAGACGGTCAGAGAACCTAGCGCGGGGGGCTGTAGTGTAGCCCGGAGAGTTCTCCGGAAAAAGAGATAAAGGCTGGAAACCCACCGTTCTTAAGCAAAGCCTGTGCTTCTGACTTACCTGACAGGAAGCCGAGGATCAGCAAGGCTGAATAATCTGCCCACAGCTAGAATGCTGACGGCCCCGGAGAGGGCTTGATGCCTGGCCTGCCCTGTGGCCCTGTAGGCTTCCCTGGTAGCCCAGGGCTGGGGGCTCAGAGGTGGCCAGGATGGAGTTTCTGACTCTAGTCTACTGTCCACCCCCTATGCTGGATACAAGGCCTCTCCAGGTGGCAGACTGTAAAGAATGACCTGGAATATAGACCTCATGTCTTATTCTCCGCTGTCCACTATATGACTTGGAAGAAGGCACATTGGTTCTCCCTTCCTGAGAGTATCAGCTTGATCCCACATGGTACAGGCCCTGGGTTGGGCTCTTTAAGTGTAGCTGATTCCTCCTCTCGGAGCCGGCATTCACAGAAACCCACATTCACAGCCCTTCAGCCATTCCCTCGTGTCCCTCCTCCCCCCGCCCTCTTTCTTGTACTTAGCACCTACTGCATACCCAGAGCTAGGCTGGCACCTGGAGATATAGTGTGACTAAGGTACATCCCTCTGCCCCCAAGACGCCTGCACTCTGGTGGGTTCGAGGGCAACAGACATGTCATCAAGTGCTCTGAGAACTGTCAGTGCTAGAACCCAGGGACACACAGGGTCTGATGTGGGACATAGGGACCTGTCATCCAGTCTATTTAGAGAGAAGCATCCAGAAAGTCTTTGCAGAGGAAAAGACACTCGATAGTCTAAATTTTAGAGAAGCACAGGTGTTCCTGAGCTGGAGTAAGCCTGGAGAGGAATCAGCTGAAGCAAGACAAAGAGGGGAAAAACCATGCAGTGTGACCTGGTAACAGCAAGTCACTGTCCATGTTGCCAGAACGGGTCCCAGGGCATTGGGACAGGCCGCCCACCTGCTGCCTTCGGCCGCCCTCTGCTGCCTCTCCTGTTCCGGGGCTTCCATGCAGCCCCCCAAGATGCAGGTTAGGAAGCAGGGTGGCACCAAGCAAAGGCTTGCCTCTTTCCCTCCCTCTGCCCCTACCTGCTCACCACCTGCCTTTTGCCCCGGGTTTTACTGTTTTGGCTGCTGTCCTCACTGCTGGGAGTAGTTACAGTGCTCCTGTGTGTTTGGTTTGGCTCTTAGAACTTAAACTCTTTGAAGTACTTTCCTCAATATGGCGGGCACGATGTTTCTATCTATCATCTCTTCCAGCGGCCATGACAAATGCTAAGAGACACAAAGACCGCCTATTCAAGACTGAGCATCAATCAACAAATATTCCCTTCCCACAAAGTGTGTGGTGCGGGGCTCCAGCAGGCAGTGCTGAGCTCTAACCGTGTTAAGTGGCGCTCGTCTCAGCCTGGGAAATAGGGAATAGGAAATAAAGAGACAGCACAGAAAATGGCGACACATAGTGAAGGACAAGGTCCTGGTAGGTGCCTGGGGAGACCACGACAGCTAGGGTCAGAGCTCTGGATCAAGGGCTGTCACATCTGCCCACGCCTTCCTGTTTCTGGAGGTCCCACTCGGAAGAAGGACGGGGGGTGTCTCTGTCCAACACGCTGTTGTTTCTCCCAACACTCTCCTTGGTTCAGCCGGCGGTGCTGACAGGCAAATCAAACAGGGAAGCCAGGGCACCACACCGAGGCTCCTGCCTAATGAAATATTAGCATATTATTAACATTAGTGGTGGCACTAATCTCTGGTTGATTGCAGCCACTCAGGTTAAATGAGCAGGAGGTTTATTTCAAAGAGAAAAGGTAGGGGGATTGTGGAGGAAGGGGGGCAGAGGGGGAAAAGGTGAGTTACAACTTCCGCTGGGAAAAAAGAAGTCATTGTTTTTCACCTGGGGACAAGGAACTCTAAGTCCGCATGCGGATGTCCCAGTTCCGGGAGGAACTGCTTCTCGCCCAGGGAAGCGAGCAGGGTCGGGGGCGTACGTCCTTTGGAGCAAGAACCGGAGCCTGCTGCTGGCTCTGGTCCTGGCCTGGAGGTCCTGGTGAGGACAGCAGGGTACTGGGGAGAGCCGGTGTGAAGGGAAGGCCGGCGCCACGCCAAAGGCATTATGGCAGCCTTGGAGGAGGCCTTACCCCAGCAGGAGGTATGGGCTGAAACCAAATGGCTTAGACACCATCTCAGGGAGGTCTGCTTGCACTACCCTAGGAGGGTGGATAGGGGTGTTTGGGAAATACTGCCTCTCCCCAGCCAGGAGGACCAAGAGCCAGGAGGGGCGGAGCACGTCATGTGTCCTGAAGGCTGCTGACATTCAGATGAGGGGGTCAGTAAGGCAGGCTCCCTGCCAGAGGGAAGCAGATTGGGAAGGCCAGCGACACGGCCCTCGGAACAGCTCAGAAGAGTCAGGGTCGAAGGATGGGCAGAATTCAATGCGGTCTGAGCCAGAGGCAGGCACGGAGACACACCAGGCCTGGCAGGCCCTTCCACAGGGAAGAGGCTCCGCTGCGCGCTCCCGCACTGAATGAGGAATCCAGATTCTCAGAGTCTGTTTCGAAAAGGTTGCAAGAACTCTACAGTGGAAGATCCTCTCTCACCCGAAATTAATGTGGGAGTAAACCCAACTCCTTAGTGCGCGGTCCAAACTTCTGTTCCTGCCTGCCGGCTTTTCCAATTTCGGCAGAGACAGCACTAATCTTCAGGTGAGAGAGATGAGAAGCCAGAGCAGATGACATGAAACAAGGCTGTAGAGCCACTTCTGACTTCTCCTGTCATCTGTCCGGTCTGGTGCCACGGGCTGGCTGTCGGCATGCCTGGTTGTGCCCCCGGTGCCGGGCCCCTCCCAGCAGTCCGGAGCTGCTGGTTGGGCTGCCTTGGAAGAATGTTCTGGGGAACGACGACCAGGGACGGGGCTGCTTAAAAAGCTGCAGGGAGGCGATTCTGGAACGGATGGGACTAGATATAAGCCAGCCTTGCCCGAGGTAGAGCCCTCAAGTAGAGACCACCTTGGCCTGGCCTCGTCATCAAGATTTACTGAGCCACGGCTTTGTTCAAGGTTCCACGCCAAGTGCTGAATACTGATGTCTAACCTTGTAGCTGCAGATGGAAACCCAGAGCATGCAGTGCGAAGGGAGAGGGGCGTATGGGTTACAGAGACACGGACCACAGTGGAGACCCCTAGAGTGTCAGAACTCAGAGAACCAGGCTGTCTCGCTGTCTCAGAGATGGCCAGAGCACAGACAGGAAGGTCTCTTCCCTACGGGGAGTTTGGCTTCTCAAATCGAACAGAAATACCTTTTGTTCACCTAGATGACTGCATGACAGTCACTGTTAGGTGCTGCCTTTTAGGGTCGGTTGCCCTCACGGATCTTCTCCCATTGCACTGGCCTCCCTGTCCAACCAGCTCCCTGCCTGTCCGTCACCCACTGAGGCCGGGGGCCGGGCCCGATAGGGTCAGTGCGTTCAGCGTCGGGAGAGGTGAGAGCAGAGTTGAGGGCTGAGACAGGAGAGGGTGGGGAGGCTCGGAGCCCGCTCTGAGGGGGGCAGGGGGGCCACGGCCGCACTCACCAGTTGCTCTTCCAGGTGTGGCGGACATGGGGGTCATGAATGCCATGCTTGTCGGCTTGCTCGTCCAGGAAGTCGAACATGTACTTGATGGCCAGGGGCAGGGCGGAGCCCCGGTGTGCCGTGCTGAAGATGGTCTCGAAAAGGTCGTCCACGAACTTCTGCAGGGTGCCCTGCGCGTGGAGGGGAAGGAGTTCAGACACAGCTCTGCCCAGAGAGCTCTGGGGCTGGGGTGTGAGATCTGCCCAGTGGACGGGCTGGAGGGGAAGGGAGGAGGGCGTGCAGCCTGGCTCGCCTGGGGGGACATACGGTGAGCTCGCGCATTATACCCCTACCGGCTTCCTCTGTCTCTGACAGCTTGAACTCTCCCCTGCACGTGCAAAACGGACAGAAAGCTGGCGATTGGACCTAAGAAGACCTTCATCCGTCAACGCGGATGGGCTAAATGCAGGTGGGGTTAATGCTCTTCAGTGGTGTTACTGTAGCCCCTTTCACACAAGCTAATGAACAACTCACTGGGTCACGGCAGAAAATGCAGTCTGCCGGTCTGGTTGACGCATTCCTCACTGGCGAGTGACACACACTCTCTTGGCTTTGCCCAGAGCAGGGCAGAGGCCAGCTGCACGACTGAAAGGCTAACCATAGGCACACCGTGTCCCCAGAAGCGAGACTGGAAATACAGCCTGGAAAGTCACCAATGAAGCCTCATGTTCCTCCCTAGGGGTGGTATATGACACCCGTGAGAAGGAGTCATTCTCTCGTGGGGCATGGTCAAAGAGCATGGACAGATGTGACTAGTGTCTCTATATCTGAGAACGGGCACAGAGAAGATGGACATGAAGCTTTAGTCTGCATCCCAGCAGTGATGCCTGGGTGGGGTCTGCTGGGGCACTGGAGGGCATTATAGCAAACCATATTGTTGGCAGAAGAAGGCCTCCTTAAGTCCAGTCATCAGCATGGTTGAGGAGGGTTCTGAGGTTCTGTGCTGGCAGAGTCCTGGGGCGAAGTGGGTAACAGAGGGGTCCTAGCTAGCGTTTGATACCTACCTGCCAGCTCTGACCCTTCTGTGCAGTGGTGAGGTTCCTCCCCCCTTCCCCATGTGTGTGAAGTCCCCTACCTTTGTGGCCAGGAGACGCGTCAGATAGATCTCGGACACCATCTTGCTCCCCCGGTCACCCTCCTTCTGGTCCCCGTGCTCGTGGTTTTTCACCAGATGCCACATCTTCACTCCGCTCTCCAAGTCGGGGGTGATCATGGGTGTGCGCGAGCGGAGGCTATCGGGGCTGCCCGTGTGCCGCATCATGTTTTCTGCCAATGCAGTGACCCCGCGCGTGTGAGGCTGTCCTGTCACCCACAGTACGCCCCCCCCCAACCCCCCTTGCAGCCGTGGCCAGGGCTGTGTGATTCTTCCTGCAAGGGCCTGGTGCCTCACAAGCAACCATTCCCTAGAACTGGGATGCTTTCCCTGCCACCTCCAGGAAGCCCTCCAGGGATACCTCACCCACAGGGATTCCTCATGCTCCTGTACTTGCATTTCCCCAGCCCTTAATTACTCAATTTCTAAGAAAAGAACCCTGTCTGTTGTTACACTGTTCCTTGTGAGAGCTCTGAGGAGACGTCTCAGGATGTGTTCCATGTGGCCGGTTAAGGAGGAACTTTAAGAGCGGGCAGCCTGTTCCCTTCGTGACTGTTGATCAGCTGAGTAATCGCCTGTCACCTGCCTCCCGGCATCCTGTGTCTGACCGGGGCCACTCCTTCCCAAGAGCTTACCGACGCGTGGGTGTGGTGGGGCAGGGGTGGAGCAGGAAAGAGGAAGGTCCTACTGTGTGTAGGCGCTGCTGGGTCTTCTACTTATTTTTCACCCTGATCCCATGAAGTCAGTAACTTTTTCATTCCCCGTCGTGCTGGGCAGAGCAGGCCTTACAGTGGTCAGGCAGCTGGGCCCAGAGCACACAGGTGGAGGCAGAATGGGGCTGCACTGGGGGCTCCCAACCCGCCTCCAGCACCCTCTCCCCCACCCGCTGCAGAGCCACAGACCTGGGTCTGCACTTTCCCTCAACTGCCTCCTAACAGTGTGACCTTTACATATTGCTTAGCTTCTGGGTGTCTGAGTTATAATTTGCTGATCTGCATAATAGGGGGAAATAATAATTATTTAATTCACTGATTGTTATGAACATGATGTGCAATAATGAATATCATAAAAGTGAAAGCACCGTGTAGACTGTAAGGTGCTCGTGAAGGTTAGATTTTCTTCCTGTTTTCAAGGATGAAGGTCCCGTTCCTGCATCAGAGTTCTAGAATGGGGAGATTCCTCCCCGCTCAGGCTCCCCCCAGTGATGGTGAGCTTGCCCGCCTCCCATCCAGGTCTCCGAAGCCTTTCAGCCGTGCTGCTGTTGTGACCATCACCACGGCAGGCTCGGGCATCCTCTCTGCCCCAGGATGATTCAGAGAACTCACCGTATTTACTCGCCGAGGTCCTGGAGACGGTGGAGTTGTTCACTGCATTGTAGGCTGTCACCTGTTTGGACACTAAAGCCACCACAGAACCGTCTGGCACCTGCAGGAAGAAGGCTTCTAAGAGCCTGGGCACAGAGACTCTGCCACCTCAGGAAATAAGGACAATCAGAATTCACTTGGGCTTTAGGGAAGTCAGTGCTCACAGAGGACCGGGGGACTTTGGAGGCTGTTGGCTTGGCTTTGATGCCATGACAGACCTGAACACTGAGTAGTGACCTATGCCACAGGTCCCTCTTGGAGCAGCTCTGGCAAGAGCTCACCAGCACCCTCCTTCCCGATGCTTCCCTGGTAGGGTGCCCGGCCTCAAGCCCCAGGGAACATCCAAGAAAGGGCCTTTACTCGGGGACTTGCCCACATCGGGCTGGAAGCACGCATGTTGAGATCCTGTCTCCAGAGAGGTCAGGGTTTCCTGGCTGGGGGACATCAAGTTTCCCTGGGTCACTAAGGGATCAGAAGTGCTGGCCGAGAGGTGGACGGGCAGCTTGGTGTCCAGCCTCTCGGGGAGCCTGTTATTGAAGGCCCGAGACTTGGAGGGCTAGCGAGCCCCGCCCCTCCGGCATGGTCTCCCCACCTGGTAGTGGGCCAGGGTGTTTAGTCTCTTCCAGTCATTCTCAATTTTGGTGGTGATGTCTTCATCCTGCAGGATCATCCTCGCCCCGCTTCCTTGTCGCCACTCTGCAGGGAGAACAGGTGCATTTCAGGGAGGCCCTGGGGCCCCTCCTGCAGGGGTCCTGAGGGCCTCCGTGCAGGTAGCTGCCCTCTGCCATCTGGAGCGTGCATCCAAGGACGGACAGGTGCTAGCAGATGCTCCCTGAGGAGCGGGGACAGGCTCTCAGTGCAGAGGGGCCCTGAGTCCCAGCTCTGGTCCTCATCCCAGCAGACTATGGGACACAAGCGGGACAACACCATCTGTCCCAGTGAGTGGCCACATCATGAGTAGATGCTTAGTAAGTACTGGCTGAGGGGAGAGGGCAGGTCAAAGCACTTAAGAAAGCGCTACTCAAACATAAGGCAGCATGATCAGCACCACAGGCTCGCTGGCTTGGTTGCAAGGTCTTGGAGCAAATGAGATCAAGCCTGCAGGTTGAGGCTCTGTGCACCCTGGTCCAGTTCTGGGGGCACGTCCTGCACCTGAAAGCTGGCAGGTCAGTCACCCTTGGCAGGGAGGCTGGGTGACCATGTGTGGAGAGGTCCGCAAAACCTGTTCTCGCGCCCAGGATCAGCTCTAGCCCCACAGAGTTGAGGTAGACGGTAGCATCTTGCTATCTAGCCAATGCCCAATTATTTGATGCTGTAGGTATACAGTTCTAGCCAGACGGTCTGCTCAAGGACCCAGATGCCCACAGTGCAAAGGCTGTCTACTGGATCCCACAAAGGAAGCAGCAGACTGTTTCTCATCAACCCCACTGCCGTCACCCCCCCGCCCCCCGCCCGTGGTCCCGGGTACTGGGTACCACACGGAGATGAAGACCTGCACTCTCCAGTCTTCACACATACGCACATGGGGCCCCAGGTGCATGCCAGGCACACGCCAGCCCTCCAGTGCAGAGGCACGTGCACACCCACACATGCACATATGCTCACACACACACACCAATGAAGAAAAACAGCCTTTTAAATTCAAATGTATTCACAGGCATCACAGCCAGCAAGCCCCAAATCCGGCTTCCAGGCAATCCGCGCAGACTCCGGTACTTCTGAACCGTGCAGGAGCCCCGGGATTCACAGAGCGCAGTGGGGTGCTGGCCCGAGTCAGCCCACAACCTTGCCTCACCCCACCGTGTCTGTTCCTATGGTCTGTAATGACTCGATTCTGAATCTGCTCCCACCCATGCTAGTCCCCCCGCCCCCATAAGGCTGAGCGGTGGGCCCGAGATGGGCCACCTCGGTAGCACGGAGGGCCCCGATGCCTCCCTGCCTCGTCCCTTGGTAGTGCCAGTGCTGCTGATGGGAACCGGGCCCAGGAAGGGAGCTGCCTGCCCTAAGGAGCAGCAGAGTGGCTCCCAGCCCCCCAGTCCCGGCTCCAGGTCCCGGGCTTGCCTCTGTCTGGTTTAAAGCTTCCTGCGGGGGCGCCTGGGTGGCTCAGTGGGTTAAGCCGCTGCCTTCGGCTCAGGTCATGATCTCAGGGTCCTGGGATCGAGTCCCGCATCGGGCTCTCTGCTCAGCAGGGAGCCTGCTTCCCTCTCTCTCTCTGCCTGCCTCTCCATCTACTTGTGATTTCTCTCTGTCAAATAAATAAATAAAATCTTTAAAAAAAAAAAAAAAAGCTTCCTGCGATGTCGGTCCGTCCCAAGAACAAAAACACACAGATACCGTGCGTGTTCCCTGCAGCGAAGGGGCCTCTCTCAGCCCATGGGGGCTGCCAGTCATTCAGCCCTGCAGGACAGACTGGCTGGAATCGATCGCACTGATTAGGGCCTCGGGGCAGGTCGGGTAGGACATTAAAGGCACCAGGCTTCACTGCAGCACCAAGGCGGCAGTGTTGGGTTTATTGTGCTTTTTGCTTTTGTTTTCACTTTCTGTAGGTATGTAGGGATGCAGGTGTTTGTGAGCGGTGGGACAAAAGACGTGGCCTGTCTGGCCGCTGGTCGGCAGCTGGTCTCTGGTACAAGCCGACTCTGGGTAAAGGCCATCCTGGAGCCAAGGAATACGGCAGCGGCATGCTGTGGCCCGGTCCCACAGCTGACCCTAAAAGGCAAAGCCTCTTGGGTCCCTCCCGCTTGTTGGGTGAATAGCATCAGAGCCAGTAAGTCAGAGACTGCGTGGTGGGGGTAGTACAGAGAAAGCGTGGGGGCACCACTCCCCACATGGGGGCTGGAGGAAAAGCAGGGCAAGAGCTCTGGATGTTACGCCCACTGGCTGGGCCCAAGGGAAAAGGAAGTCTCCTCCACTGAAGTGGCTGTGGACTTTTTGCCAGGACTAGTTGCAGACCAGCTTTCTGGTTTACCAGCCACACCAGCACCGCTTGCTGTGGGAGTTGTAGCACCTCTCAGTGGGATCAGAGCAAGCCACATAGCCTGCTGGACTGAGAAGTGACAGCTGGTGACTGATTTTGGAGCCTGGTGTCAGACTTCCCTGTTGTACAACTCCCCTGAAATTGTGCAGTGCGCAGCCTGTGTGGCTGTACTCAGCAGCCTTAGTTCTGAGTCATGTCCAATAATTATGTAAGCAAGTGAAAATCAGTCTGTTTCTCTGTCCCCAGCTGAAAAAAAAATAGGGCAGAATATGGCCATGCTTCCCCCAGGGCAGTCAAGGAATGATGGCCTGTCCTTGGGAGTGCAAAAATTCAATGTTGCTAGACGCCTGCTGCAGTGTTGGTCCGGCACCAGGGACACAGCAAGTACTTGATGAGTATTAAAGGAATAATGAATAAGTGAAGGAAGGAAGGAGAAGAGTGAGTGAGTGAGTGATGGTGGCCTATTTTCCAAGCAGTATAAGAGAATTTTCTGCTTGTATGTTGGTTCTCACAGTGCGCAGTCAGAGAGTAGCAGGCAGAGGTGAGCAGTGAACTTAATCTGTTAGTAACCTGGGCCAATGATCTGAACTCCTCAGACACACGACCAGGCACAGCCAGTGCCAGAGGAAAGTTGTCTTAAATTATCATCACTCATCCTTCCAATTTCATGACCAGGAAATACAAGAAACAGGTTGGGAAGACAGATGCAGAGGTCCCCACCCCCAGGCCACTGCTCCTTTTGATAACCAGCTGAGTTCTGTTCCCCGGGGCACTCACTGGGCTCCTTCTCTGGGCAGGACACTGGATGAGGTCACCTGGAGACAGTGACACAGAGGAACAGAACTCCCCCTCCCCAGTGCTCTAGGTGTTCCTGACATGGACATGGCTCAGGGCCCAGCAGCATGGCACCCGTCACATCAGTGGGTCAGCCAAGGGTCAGGATGTGGGGGAGGGTGTGAGCTGGCAGGCCTGGAGCCCTGAGCTGCAATCCCCACAAGTCAGGAATATTCCCCCAGGTACCAAGATGGAGATAGTGAGCTGGGGTCAAGGAGGAGAATTCTTAGCCCCCTGCTTTTAGGATTCTGGAGCCTGGTACTCTCATTGCCTCCTACAGAAACATTGGGTTTGCTTTTCTTCCTGAAATATGAGAAGGGCCAGCAGCTGTTGGCAGCCCCAGCCTTGGGCCCTGCAGGGAGAAAGCAAGGCCATGGGGTGTTTGCTGAGCGGACCCCGGGGGGAGCGTGCACAATGTAGCAGGAAGGCACGGGGTTCCTGGCACTGGATAATTGGAATGGGCTAACACGGCGACTCACCCCCGAAACTCACTCTTCTCTGCCAGGTCCTCAGTGTGACCTGCTGGCCTGAATACACTTCTGCTTCTGAGTTACACTTTCCTTCCTTTCCTGAAACCCCTCAACCGGACCAGCTATGGGCTCTGTTCTCCACAGACTCATCATGGCATGTCTCAGGAAAATCATCATGGCATGTCTCAGGACATGGGCTCAGCTTTCTGGAATGCTCTGGCTCTGCTTCATGACCTTGGCTTGCCAGGGGCATGAGCCTGGGAGTTCTGCTGAGCCATGCCAGGACCAAGAAGGGACAAGGTCAAGGCCCAAAGTGTCTGACTTCTCCCTGTCTTGGGAGCCATCCATCCTTCACAGGGCATCTCTGGCTTCTGGAAATCTCGACCCTGCCAGACAGGAGGAACCCGAGAGCAGGTTGGACTGGATCAAGGTCAGGCAGACCTGCCACCTTCAGATCTGAAGGACAGTGGCCTGGTCCCCTTGGCGGTGTGTGCGGCTGTTCAGTCAGCCCAGGAGGCCCCTGAGCAAGGGCATATCTCATTTTGCACTCTGTGTGCTGTTGCATATTCAACATACGCTTACTTTTAATGACAGTAATGAAAATCAATAGAACCCAGCTTCCCAATCCCAAGTTCAGCAACCCCTTCACCAGACAGGCTCCTTCTGTCTTGCCTATAAAAACAGCACTAAAAATATCCCTCTTCTGTGTCCACACCTTGCTATATATGTGTGAAGTGACCCCACTAGAGCAGCTGAGGGGTGATGTGACAGCCAGTGTCCTCTAGGTGAAAGCCCAGCCTCCAGACAGCTTCGCCTGCCCTTGGGGCCACAGAGAGAGATTGGAAACTACCTCCAGGCACCAAATGATGGGGGATGCTGAGCTCAGGGATGGCCCCAGAGAATCCCGAGACAAGGCACGTGCTGGACCAGGACATCTGGGTGGTCCCTGTGTGGAAAATCCCAGAGCCTCGTGATGCACTCACTCTTTCCAGCACTGTCTGCCCAGCGCCCACCGTGTGCCAAGCCCTGGGCCAGCAGCCCATGGTACCTACACCTAGCTCTTGAAGGGATCCCTCGCTGGAGGGCTGGGAGGGAGCATGCAGAATCACGGGCCCAGGATCAGGGCTGCATGCGGGGGAGAATGAGCAATGTCCGTGGGGAGTGGTGCAGGGATGGCCGTGAGGCTGAGGGTTGAGGGACAAGGTGGGCAGGTATGATGCTTCGGGGGTCCAGAGGCACCATGTACGTGGATCCGTGAGTGTGCATCAGAGTGGCAGGCAGCAGAAAGGAGAGGCTGGAGAGGACGTGCAAGTCAGAAGTTGGTTAAGAAAGATCTGGCAAGCCAGGCTAAGGCATCTGGCAGTGAGCTGCGGGCCAGGGAGACGGGGTGGCTGAGAAGGAGGGAGTTCTTGAGGGACATGGGGGTTGGGATGGCTGCCTTTGGCCAAGGCAGTGGGGGCTGGGGTGTAGATGTAGGGGGTGTTCGGGAGGTAGGCTACACACTGCTTGGAAATTCTCTGGGAAGAAGAGACGGGAACACCACGGCATGTCCCACAAGTTTCAAGAAGGTGGCTGAGGGATGAGGTAGAAGCCAGAGCATGGAGGAGGGGGGCTTTCATCTGCAGGACAGCCCTAGGAGGAGGCCTGGGCCCCAAGCACATCCCTGGCCTGGCTCCTGGAAGGTCCCCTACGACCCCGCTGGCACTATGCTGAGAAGCAGCTCTCCCTGGGATGCAAGCCTGCAAGAGCTCGGGCCCTTGTGGCGTGGGGCTGTGGCGAGAGCACGGGCACACGTATGCACACATGCACACACACATCCACATACTCACAGATGTATGCGCACACATATTCACGTGTGCACTTCATTTTACCTTAAGGTGGGGACTCAAAGTTTGCAACCACCGCTCCCTCCTTCCATTCTCTCTAACAGCCCTGTCCTCAGACCTGTCACAGAAGCTTTGGGAAGCACTGACCTGGACAGGCAAGGGAGGAGGGACAGGCTCACCAGCCTGAGTGGTCCTCGGAGCCAGCCCTCCTGATCCACAAGAGACCGTCCAGATGCCTGTACTTTGTCCCAGGCCGCCTTGCCCCAACCGGGGAGCCACAGGCAGGCTGTCACCGGGGGCAAATGTCAACCCCGCCCAGCGCCTGCTCAACTCCCCCAAGACAGGATCCTGAGCAGAGGGCTGGAGGAGGAGACTTGAGGGCTGCTGGACACCTGTCGACAGGTGAGCCCCAAGGAGAACCCCAGCAGGAAGCCCCGGGACCCTCAACAGCCAACTACTCGGCAGCGTGGGGAGCATGCATCGGAGCAGAATGGGGAGGAGGTGTGACAGGGTCAGAGTGTCACTGCCAGCAAGGTTGGAAAATTGACCTGGGGGTGGAAGGGGGTACTGTCCAAATATGTTTTGTTAAAAAAAAAAATAGTATTTTAGTTATTGTGAGAGCAAGTTGTAAAATAGGAAATAACCGAACTATGAAATGTGATGCTCCAGGAAGAAATTCCCAGGTGGGACTGTGCCGCCTGCGCTCAAGGTTCAAAGCCTCCAGAAACCAGAAAGCGTGCGGCTCTGGCTAGTTACTGCTTTGGGGGGAAAGTCTGTGGGTGCTGCAGGCAAAAGACGACTGGGTTCTGCTCCTCGATTAAGGAGATGAGCTAAAGCTTAATGGATAGTCTTGAGTATGGGACACAGAGGCTCTGGGGTCCCTCCAGCTGGGCTCTGCTGTGCAGTGTCAAAGAAGAGTGAAGAAGGCAGGTGGTGGGCACCGGGGAGGGGGAAGGTGACCCTGGGAACCCGGCGCACAGCACCAAGAGGGAGTGGCTAGCTCTGATCTCTCTCTCCCAGCTCCTGCCTGGCAGCCCTGTGCCCTGCTCCAGAGTCCGAGCACAAAGGACAGACACATTCACAATCCAATTTGGTACACGTCCACCTTCCGGGGAGTGAGGGAGGTGAAAGAAGAAAGAAAAAAAAAAAAATCCCATTATCTTTATCTGTCCTTCCCATCAGGTGCAGCGGAAAATGCAAACTGGGGAGACAGCGGCTGTGAACTCTTTATATTTCCCTTGGAAGATAATGTATCTTTTTACTGCATGCAGAAATTACTTGTTTGTGGGGGGGAAAAAATATATATATATATATATATATCCATTCAGCATGACTTGAACCCTGAACGGCAAGATGGGGGGATAGTGGAGTTCCGGGGCTACAAAGAGAGCATTTGCCTTAAACCAGAGGAATCTCGGAAGGTCATGGCCCATGGGGAGACTGTACAGGGAGGACATGGGTGTTCTCTCCGCCTTCCTGCTGTGTGACCGGGGCCCATGCGTGGTGCCTCTCTGAGTGGCCGATTCTCCTGTGCAGTGGAGAAGACCAGCATCAGTGATGCCCACTTTGCTGAGTGCCCTGGCTCAGAGGGAGGGGGGTCCTGCCTTCTGGGGCTGTGCAAAGAGATGAGGAGCTCGTCGAGCTCACAATGGCACCCCCGTGCCTGGCTCAGAGCTTGCGCGGAGGCAGGCTCTACGATATATCGGTTAAAGAGTTTAGTGCTGCAGGGGTTACTCAGATCAGACCCCAAACCGGCAGGTAGAAAGGGACATAAACGGGGTGAAGATAGCCTCGTGTATAAAAGAGCGGGGCACCATGGCCACTGTGCTCTGAGAGCTCCCAAGGTTCTCCCTGACCTGGCACTGCCCCCAAAGCGTGCCCGGTGGTGCCTCTCCTTCCCTAGATTCCAACAGACTGGAAGGAGAGCAGACCTAGTGTCCCTCACTTGGGCTCCTGCGTGGGTTCATTTGATGTGTCAGGTTGACTGGAGTTAGGCATCCAGTTATGTGCTCAGACATTGTTCCGGATGTTTCTGAGGGGTTGTTTTTAGATGAGATGAACACTTTGATCGGAAAGTGAATTGCCCTCCATAATGTAGGTGGGCTTCATCTAGTGAGTTGAAGGCCTGAAGAGGAGAGAAGACTGACCTCCCCTGAGCCAGAGGGAATTCTGCCTGCAGAAGTCTTCGGACTTGACCTGCAACACGGGCTCCTTCCTGGGTCTCCAGCCTGCCAGCCTACCTTGGAGGTTTTGACTTGGCCGGCCCCCTTGCCAGAGATGGAATGTGTCTCATTCTTATGTTGAAACCCTAACCCCCAACGTGATAGGATTTGGAGGTGGGGTCTTTGTGAGATCAAAGGACATGAGTGGGGAGCCCTCCTGAATGGAATTAGCGGCTATAAGAGGGACCCCAGAAAGCTCCCTTGTTCCTTCTGCCAGGTGAGGACTCAGGAAGAAGGCACCACCTGTGAACCAGGAAACAGTCTTCACCGGACACCGAACCTGCCGGCACCTTGATCTTAGACTTCCCAGACTGGAACGGTGAGGAAAATTTCTGTGCAGTCCACGGTATCGCGGTACGGCAGCCCAAACGGACTACAACTCTGGAATCACGTGAGCAATTCCTTAAATCTCGTGCACGTTCTACTGGTTGTGTCTCTAGAGAACCCTAACACCTTCCCCATCGTGGCTGCTTAATGCCCGTGGAAGTCTGGTGGAAGGGTGGACGGAGGTGAGCTAGGGAGGGAGAGGACTGCAGTCCGAGGCACAATGGGTAGAAGTGTCTGGAATGAGGCGCCAGGCCGGGCCGGGGCCACGGTGATGATGAAAGGCAGAAGGAGGTGTTTGGGGCTGGATTTACTTAGGACCGTTACTGAGGTGGCTTAAAATATCTTTGCTCCCTTCTGAGCTGTTGTGGGACAAGTGTCCTCACCTTACCAGGGGCCAGCATCAGGAGGGGGAAGGCGTGTGGCCACTGCCCCCAGCTAGGGGAGTGGGGAATGAGAGGAGGATGCCTGGCTATCTTGCCTCTGGCCCAGGCATGCGGCCGAGTCCTTTCTGGGCCGGTGGGCTTCGTGTTCTGTCCCTTCAGCATAGCTTAATTTTTTATAATAATCACACCTTACATTTGTAAATTGCTTTTAGGCTTTTAAAGCACTATCACCTACATGATGGGAAAAACTTGCCTGGCCTCTCTCTCCCCTTGGGGGCCACGAGGCGGAGTTGAATCATGTGGAAAAAGCATTTGGGTCTCAGGGCCCTGTTTCCTTGTTACGCAATCCGGCTTTGGTAGAAAGAAGGCGGGAGCTTTCCGGGCAGCTCCAAGACTTGGATCTAATAGAACAAGGACGGACATTCCTTCGAAGAGGACCCACCACGAGAGGCCTTTATAAGGAGTTCTGCATAGCACTCCCTCCCCAATAGGCTCCCCACTTATCTGTCCCTGTGGCTGGAGGCTCGTCCCTCCAGGATAGTCCCTGGGTCCTCCCTCTGCTGGGACAGGTGCCCTGTGGTCTCTTGGGACCTGAATTGTGGGCAGCTGTGGTGGCCAGTGGGTCACGGGACATGCTACCTCGCTGGGAGGCAGGGGGCCTCTCCCTGGCCAGAGCAGCTGGAGCTCCAGAGTGGGCAGCCCCGTTTAGCCCGACCCTCGGGGCAGGTTCGGGGGCGGGGGCAGGGAGTAGCAGGGAGGCTGCTCTGAGGCTGCCCCTTCCATGGCAAATGGTTCACCCATACGGCCATGGGGTGCTTTCCGTCTTCATTCACGATCTGCTGTGCTGGGCTTGCACCCCTAGACCTTTGAAGGGAGCAGTTTTCTAAAGCTAGAAGCAGCCCCTTCCCCTCCCAAGCCCCTTCCCCTCCCAAGCTCAGGGTATGCAGATCCCAGGCCTGGCCACGGAGTTGCTCCAGGAAATCAAGCAGGTGCGGAGGGCGCGGTCCCCGGATCTGCTTCCAGAGGGAGCGCCCTAGCTTGGGGTTGAGAGGACACGGGAGAACGCGGGTCCCGCCATTCCTCACAGCCAGGCCACCCCGGGAGTGAATGTTCTTCACCACCCAACTGCCCTTTTCTGGTCAGGAAGAGAAGGCATCCTGTGCGAAAACTCCATCTCCATGCTTCCGGTGGAGGCTTACGAGGCCACATGCCGCTCTCCCTCAGGCGAGTCACCCCATTCCTGGGCAAGAAACAACGATCTTATAGGCTCCTGCACCCAGGAGCTTGTCCTGTGTTCCAGCACCGTCTTTCCAAACTCACCTTCCAGCATGAAGGCTTTTCTAGTGGCTCCTCCGGGCCCCACTGTGCTGGCTTGTCCCCCTACCCACTGAGCAGATAAGGACACCAAGAAGCCAAGCGTGCACGCGGATGGATGTGGGTCCCACACGGAGAAACAAGACCAGTGGGAGCTCCCTGGCCACCGGCGGGAACTCAGCTCTCCGCAGGACACCCGTTATGGAACAACCCCCTTCACTGTTTGGCGGGGGGAATACAGGAGCCTTGCTTCCTGGAAGCCAGGTCCCTACCTGCTCTTCTCTAATAGGAGGCTCCCCCGTCAGTCTGTGGGATCTCTCTGGCAGCAGAGTGACGGCACACAAGCCTTCGCTCCCTCCATAGGGCCCAGAGCTCTGGGTCGCGGGCAGGGGGACATGCTCGCCCACACACCACCACCGCCGGCTCTCGCATAGGCCTCCTCCCTTTCCCTGAAGCAGCAGGCACAGGGCTGCCTCCCAGGTAAAGGGGAGCACGTGCTCACCCAGTCTCTCTCCCTCAGCGTCCGGGCCCTGGGCCTGGCGCCGAACACAGCCCAAGGGGGGCCGAGCAAGAGGATGGGGGTTAAAGGAAGCACAAAGTGTTGAGGTGGGTTAGCAGAACTCCCCGATCCTGAGTCTTCAGGCATGAGAATTTGGGGGGAAGTGGGTGGCGCAGCAAGGGGGCTGAAGATTCCCTCTGGATGTTAGAAAACAGGGTAGACACCCTCTGTCTTGGACAGCTTAGCTGAGGGCAGCTTAGAGGCCAGAGGGATGGGTTAGGGGCCCCTGGACATCCTCCTAGCCCGCCTTTGCCACAAATCTCCAGACACAAGCACATACACATCAGTGCCTTTCTCTCTGTGCCCCGGATCAACAAACAGACACAGGCCATCTCCTCCCCAGCGTTCTTCTCCCAAGCCGTAATGACAGCGGCCAAGGCTACCTGAGTGTGCGCTACAGACCAGGCACCGCATCGAGAGGTTTTTCCACGCCTCATCTCATTTCCTTCTTACAGGGAGGTGCACACTAGGATTATCACTGTCAGAGTGGTAGAGAACCGAAGGCACAGAAAGGGTAAGTACCTGGACCACAGTCACACAGCTGGGAGGGACTACACGGTGTCAGGACTCCAATCCAGGTGCCACGCCGAACCACCATGCCACGCTGCCTCTCTTCAGCCCCGGCCCCTCTGCAGCTCGGAACTCCCCACCAGGATTTCCCCAGGACAACGTCTCATTAAACACTCAGGCCAAACTTCCCCAGATCCAAGTACAGCTGGCCCTAAGTGGCGTGCCCTTGTTTATATAGGCTACGCGATCTATTCACGGCACATTCAAATAAAATGTCGTCCTGCTCCCCAGCAGGCTGTCATCCCTCATTTCTCTCTTCTTTTTCTCCATTCTCCATCACTGACCCAGATCCCTCCTGCCTTGGTAGTCAGCAAAAAGGACAGGCACAGAACAGAGGAGAAGGGAAGAGCCCGGGGGCTAACAATGGCGGTGGCGGGACTTTGGACCACACAGATGCAGCCTGAATCCCCTTCACAACGGATAGGACACCGCTTGGCTACTCCAAATCCCCCCGGGGCGGTTGTGCTGCCAGCAGACGTAGCCCCCTCTCTGCCTAGTGCTCAGTCCTAGGGCACCCCTGGCTGGGCAGCCTACTCACCCAGGTCCATGTCTGCAGCCTTGGGCCGGTGTGAGCAGGGCACATTCTTAAAGATGGCGTCCAGAATTTTCTCCTTGACCTGAGTAATGGTGTCGCAATTGAGGATCTTCACGGGGACCTCGGGGCTGTTGGCACTGTCTGGGTTGACACAGCTCAGGACCTGGAGGAAGGGGAGGCAGAGGCGTGTGGGGGAGGGCAGCAGTGGGAGCGGAGTCCCAGGCGCCTTCTGGACACCGTGGCCAACACGCACTCTCTCTCACGTGCACACCACGTGCGCACATGGCTTCTTCTCTGCAGCATGCCCAGACCTGTGCCCCCCTCTGGGCCCCCACCTTCCACGTGTGTCGGTCCTTCCTCCCTGTCACTCCCTCCGCCCGCCCCCACATGCACACGGGAACGTGAATCTGGTTCCTTGCTCAAGAGATTTCGTAAGCTTCGATTTTTGTGAGGGTTCTGGGCCGAGGGGAGGTTGGAGAATCTATAAGAAGCTTCGTGTGTTCTTTAAAAATAAAAAGGTGCCGGTTCAGGCCACTGGAGATGCCTTCCTGACTCTGGGCCTGGAACCTCGTGTTCGGAGAGGAGGCCGCCCTGGCTCAGGGCCTCCGTGTCTCTTTTTGGAGCTAGTCAGAAAAATGAAGGCTCTGCTTAAAGCACCAAGTGACATATTTTTTTTCCTTGAAAAAGTTCTGGGCTGTTTCCCAAGGCTTCTCTTCCCTTGCTGTTCTCAGGGAGGGCTCCGTCTACATGGATGGGACAGTGTGGGATGCTGCGGGGACCACGGTGGGGCACACCGCTCCCACACCCTCTCTGCTCTGCTGCCTGAGCCCTCCTCGCCTTCCTCCCTGATCTCTCCCTGCACCTCCCCCCCGCCCCCGCAGGCCTGCAGCCGCAAAGCCAGCTTCCCCCCCAACCCCCACTCCACGTGGGGGCAATCAGAACCCTGGCCCCTGGACGCCTGCCTTTCATTAGCAGCCAGAGTGCTGTGAGCTCACAGGGGAACATGCTTCTTCCATTAAGCAGGGAAAAAAACCCTCCTAAATCTGTAAAACCAAACTCTCACCCTCAAAATGTCCTAAACTGGAAACAATGGTGGAAGGAACTCTGGACCACGGGTCCCTTCTGAGTGCCCTCTCCCGGCTGGTCCTTCTACAGCCTTCCTGACCCCTCGCTGCCCCATCTGTGGCCAAGCACAGCCTGCCACTTCGTGCCGCCCTGGGCTCAGCCTCTCCCAGGCAGCAGCGCAGCTTTTTCCGGGCATCCTCCCAGCGAAGGACCCTAAGACAGAGGCTGCCCCTGCGTGTGCCCTTCTGACATTTCTACTTGCCTCAGGGGTTCATGGTGGCCTAGGAGAACCCTATAGGATGCTTCGGGGCATTCAGAGAAGAAGCAGTAGCCAGTAGCCATCCGGAGGGACAGGGTTTCCTGGCCACTGGCCAAACCACAGCTCCACCCGGAAGTGCCTTCCCCGCTCCTACTCTTACGCTCCTTGGTTAGTTTCTGAGCAGACTGGTGGTGGTTGGCGGTGGTGGTGGTTGTTGGTGGTGGTGGGTTTTTTTTTTTTTTTTCCTGCTAGCTCAGTGCTTCTCAAGTTCAATGTGACTAGAATCACTCCGGAGTTTTGCTAGAATGCAGGTGCTGACTCAGGAGGTCTGGGGTGAGCCCGAGATTCTGCGTTATAGCAGGTAAATGTCCAACCTCTGGCCCCTAGCAGGCTCCCGGGGAAGCACCCACACCCAGCAAGCTCGTGGGTGATGGCAGCAGGCTCTCCCAGCAGCAGGGCCCTGGGACAGGAGAACTCAAGTTCTACTGTCGGGCCAGTTAATCACGCAACACCTCAGAGGGGCGCCTCGCTATGAAGCGGGCCGGCCCTGAGCCTCTCAGCACCTGTCTCCTTTGGGGTACCCCCTGCCCCAGGACAGCGACAGCATCAGTTGGCCTAAATTGTTCAGAGCTCCTCCAGCTTTCCCTCCCTTTCTCTCCCCCCTCAATAGCCTGGGGCTGCTCCCTTCCACCTGTTGGAGTTCCCTTTCTCAGGCCCGAGGTGGCCTTACACCTCCCTGCGTGCCTGTCTTCCCTGGGCGGAACAAGCGCAATCTCCCCCTTTTCTCCCCCCGCTGTCCGCCCGAAGGCTGGGCCAGGTCCTCACACGGGCGGGAAGTCCCACCATCTGCAAGCAGCCTGGCCTCCCGAGTAAAGGATGCTGCCAGCGGGGACAGGGCCCTACCGCAGCTCACGGTACTGGATTCCGTACTGAGGAACCGCGGGGGGGATGGGAGAGGAAGGGGTGCGGGGACATCAGGCAGGAGACGTTTCAGGGGTGCTTCTAGAGCATTAAAAATCTACCCCAGTCTCTATTTTGGGAAGATTCTTCCCCCTCAGCCCCCCTTTTTCACTTTAATTAGAGCCTCTAACTTTCTCCTCCAGAGTAGAACGTGACTGTAAGGAAGCAAGGTCCCCAGTCACAGCTGCTCCTCTGAAGCCTCCTTAGGGGAGCCCACTGGGACCCCCCCAGCCCACTGAGAATGGGGGGAAGGTGTATCTCAGCCGCATCACTCTCAGCCAGGAGGCACAGTCTCCCTGCTCTCCGTGGGGTCTGGGATTCACCCCGGAGCTCACCACTCCTGCCCAGCTCAGCCCAGCTCAGCCCTGTCCTGTCTTGGCCTGTGTGGGTCTCTTCTCCCCATAAGCACTTTTATTTTGTTTTTGTTTTGTGGTTTTTTTTTTTTGTTTTTGTTTTTTTTTTATAGAAAGGGAGGGTAGAGGGGAAGAGAGATTCTTAAGCAGGCTCCATGCCCAGTGCGAGACCAACATGGGGCTCAATCTCACAATCTTGAGATCCTGACCTGAGCCAAAATCGAGAGTTGGATGCTTAATTGGGCCAACCAGGCACCCCTTCCCATAATCCCATCTCTCTTCTGTCTGCATCCCCCCCATCTTGGGCACCTCCCATGCGTCATCACCAACACCTGTTTGCTTATATTCTACCTCCTTCCTTTCACACCCTCTCCGCTCTCCTAGTGGAGGCCTGGTGGGGAATCACACCTCTGTCCACAAGAGCCAGGGGTGAAGGTGAGGTTGAGCGCCAGTCCCGGAGGGACCGTGGCAGACGGGCAGGGCAGGGCGGCGAGAAAGCGGTGGCGGGACCTCCGTGGGCAGCAGGGAGCACTTACTCGGTGCTCCCTGCCTCGCACGCCTTGCCCCATTCTACCCTCCGGACAACGTTGGGGGGTACGCACTGCTACTACCCCTGTGTAAATAAGTTCTAGTGTTACCCTCCGTATTTTCAGGTGAACACACCCCAAGTCAGAGGCGTTGAGGCACCTGCCCCAAATCACCCCGCTGCTGAAGCAGTCAGGGCTCCAGTCCAGACCTCACGCCCCTCCGCGCTGAGCCTGGCTGCCTCCTAGGGTGACAGCTGCTATCAGAAGAGGGGGGCTAACCTTGACAGAGGGAAGCCCCGCTTTCCCTGGACAAAGGCCAGTAGGCCAATCCAGCCTCACATTCTCGGGGTGTGGGTGTATTTGAACTTAGACCAGAGGGCAGAGGTGGGCTCCCAAAACACAAGGGACTCTTTCCGGTTTCCTCTCCTTTAGGCCCCTACCTGCTCTGCCTGGAAGTGCCCCCACCCCACCCCAGGGAAGCCGATGAGCGGTTCCCTCAGTGCAATCAGCTGGCCAGCTGCGGCAAGGCCTTATGACCCCATGTTCCGCGTGCTGGTCTGGAACCACACTGGTCCCTGAAGTGTCGCTCAGACGTGCCTCAGCTACTGGTCCCTCAATCCAGGTGCTCTGGTGTGGGGGTCCTGGGGGAATCTGGGGTGACAGGCCCAGGTGGGACACCCGGCTGGCCCAGTGCAGCAGGTCAACCAGGCCAGGTGGCTTTTCAGCATCTCCACCGTCCCCTCTGCTGGGCAGGGACTGCACGGGACCGCAGCCCCGTCACCGGGGCCCCAGGGCAAAGCCGCGAGGCTGCTTTACCAGGGTTTTGTAGTCGATCTGCTGGCGGATGAGCTTATCCTCACTCAGAGAGTAGCGGGCCTCTCCCGTGATGGCGTCGATGGGCCCCTTCTCCATCTGCTGCTTGATGGCACAGAAGAGCGAGAACAGGGGCTCCCCGGCACACTCCTGCACGCAGAGAAGAACCGTGATGGGCGGACTCTGGACCAACCTCCCGGAGCCCGTTTCTCAAAGGGCTGCTTTCCACAGCTCTGCTCCCATTCTCTCCTGCTCCCCGGCCTCTGTGGTCAGCTCCCCCTTCAGACGCACATTTCTCCTGGCCCTCTGGACACCTGTCTTCTCTGTCTGCCCTCTCCGCTTCACCTCCCTGCCTCCTGCCCCCTCTCCGTTTCTCTTCCCCACCCCACTCCCACCACTTCCTCCGCAGCCCATCAGACAGAGGTCTGTGCCCAGGGGTGCGACGTCCTTCCGAAGCAAGGTTATAATCGGAGTCAGGGAGCTCTTCCACCTCCAGGGCACATGGGCGGCTTAGCTGCTGCCACACACGCCTGTGGTCCCTGCTCGGGGACTCTGATCAGCCTGGGGGAGTCTGGGGCTGGGAGAGGCAGGAGGGGAGGAACAGGGAAAGCAGGGAACTAAGAAATGAACCGTTTTGAGCATAAAAGGGGACTTTGGCTTCGGGGCTCACACAGGGTCCTCTCATGGGCTCATCTCCCCCTGGCCTGGGGATGGGATTGTCTTTCACGCCAGGACTGACAGGGCAGGGGTCTTCTGAGACGGTTGGGAGTCTGCCCCCTTGGTGACAATGAAGGTGACGAGGGGGACTACATTTCCTGGTGGGGCTCTAGGAGTTAGGCCTGGGGAATGTGGGCTTCAGGGTGTACAGGGAAGCTGGAGGGGTAACAGGCAGCACCAATGATACCCCCATATCCAGTCGTACCTTGAGGAACTTGTAGAGCAGGAAAGTGAACCAGTTGGTCAACATCTTTTCGGCCACTGACTCAGTCCTGTCACAGCAAGATAAAGATAGAAGCAGCTGGTCAGAGGCCAAGGACTGGGAAGGCAGGGGACCGATTCTGCATTGATCTTGCTGCTTTCGACTTTTGGGCCAAATCCTGAGATCCTAAAGAATACTGGAATTCCATGGACTCCTAGAAACCCCAGGGTGATGAGACAAGCTTTGCCTACGAAGCCAGGAGACAACCTTCTGGTGTCGGGCTCCCGGCTGGGTGTCCAGTGGGAAAGTGCGGGAGTAGCTCTGTCCGTCAGAGCTCTCTGTGTTGATGATGAACTCTCGAGCTGTCCAGTGGCAAAGCCACCAGCCATAGGTACCCACAGAGCACTCAAAATGTGGCTAGTGTGCCTGAGGAGCGGAAAGTTACATTTTGTTCACCTTTCATCATCTGCATTTGAATGTGCACATGTAGCTTGCAGTCACCACACTGAACAGGACAGCTTTAGAGAACTTTCTAGTTCCCGTAGGTGGGCGAGAGAAGAAAACTGAAAAACCTGGGGTCATACTAATTTGGCAGGGCACAGATAGGAAGGTGGCAGGAGGAGTGGGTCAGGCGACAAAGGCCAGGTCCATTGGTCTGACCCCATCACCTAGAGCGAAAGACTCCCAGAGCTGACACAGATTAAACCTGCGTACTTAACTCATCCTGAGCAATGCCCAAATTATCCCACCTCAGAGTCCTTTGGAATTCCTCCTGGGAACCCTGCTCATGTGTCATTTGCAATGACAGGAAGTGCCTCCTTGAGTCTAATTTGCATTCTTTGTGCTGCTACCTAAGTCTACTTCTCCTTTTACCTTGGAAGGGAAGCCGCTGCTGCAGCAGGGGTAGGGCCAAAAGACCCTTCGGGTTGCATCCATGTAGAGAAAACAAACGGGACTCAAACTCATGCTAAGCCTGGGCCAGCTCCAGAGAGCAACGGGCCCACCCAGGTATGTGTGGCTAGACCTGGAAGTTGCAGTTGGCGGGAGCCCCCCGGCAGCTGGGCGGCTGCGAGGTCCACAGCAAAGCAGGAGGAGATGGGAAGGAAGACTGTCGAAGTGAGGGGCCGGCCAGGGGCAAGGGGAAGAAAGGGCGATGGAGGAGGGCAGAAGCAGAGACAGCATCTGGGGGCGAGCGGGTGGAAAACAAGAGGCGGAGACGCGCAGATCCAGAGCGAGGCCACGCCGGGAAATTGTCGGTGGGAGCTCGGGCAGGCAGTGGCAACCCTAGCATTATGCCGGTGGGTGGCTGCGTGGTGGAAGTAAAACAAAAATCAAAATGATCTACCTCGCTGTTTCCAAAGCTGGATGATTGCTCCGATACGTAGCAACCTTCCGCAGCTGTGCGGGCGAATGCCCACGGCACAGGGAAAAGCCGGAGGTAAACACTTCGGAAAGCCAAATCTAGCCACTTGGCCCAAGCAGGAGGCCCCGCCTCGGACCCAGACACCGAGGACGGGAGGCAGAAGAGGTAGAGGCGGACGGTACCGCGGCGTGATGGCTGGACGTGGGAGATTTCCAGCTTTGTCCTTGGGAAGGCCAAAAGGCACTGCACTAACAGCCTAGAGGAGAAATGGCCTTCCAGGAGGAGGCCGATGTGAGTGGCAGCCTGGATGGAGTCAGGGAGTCATTGTCCTATAAAGCCGAAGCCACGGGATATGGCTTGGTGGCCACATGTGGCTATTCGGGTCTCCACAGTGAGGCATCCGAGTGGGGGAGGGTGGAGCGCCCCAGACCCACGCAGAGCCTCCAGGAGGTGCATCAGGCAAGGACACACTGGCTGGCCCAGGGCTTCTCACACCCCCGTGGACCTTCAACACCGCGGTTTCTCTGGAGCCTGCCGATTCTGCCCCAGTGCGTGTGGGCTGGTACCGGAGAGCCCGCATTACCTACAGGCTCCAGGGTGAGGCTCCGGGGCTGGTCCCAGACAGCAAGGAGAGCTGCCAGGGCTGAAATCTCCCATCTTGAGATGCTGTGGCGGGTTCCCAAGACAGAAGGCCTGGGGGTATCTCTCCTAATTCATGTTCTGGTGTAGGTAAGGGTAGGGGATGGAGAAACGAGCCCTGAAGAGTCCACGGGAGAATAACTCCAGTGGGAAGGTCGTAACCGGGGAGCGGAAGGACAGAGAGAAAGAAGGCAGAGCAGACGCAGGGCACTAGAGAAACAGACGGGCCATGGGGACAGCTTCTTCCCAGAGGGCATGGGCAGCTCCTTCTGGGAGCCCTGCCCCCATGTCCCCAGGAGGCCCAAGATCCAGGCGAGTGGGCTCTCCCTGACCTGCGTTCCCCCCGCCCCTACCCAGGCCCGCCCCTCACCTCCTGAGAAGCAGCTTGGGGTGGTTCTTGCTCTCCAGGTTCTTGTCGATGAGGTCGGCCAGCAGCTGCTTCAGCACGTCGGTGGCGTACTCCAGCTTGCTCTGCAGCACCGTCATGATGAGCGACGCCACGTTGCCGCGGTCGCGCATGGAGAAGCTGCGCTGAGACTCCAGCGTGCGGATGAAGGACAGCAGGAACACCTTGTTGTTGATGAGCTGCGCGAAGAGCTTCAGGCCCTTCTCCACGCGCTCCTGCCGGTAGCCCGGAACCTGCGGACGATAGCCCTGATAGCCAGCCGGGCCCGGGGTCGGCTGTGCACCCTGCGGACCCCACCGCCACTCAGGCCGCAGCCCAGCTGGCCAGCAGCACCAAGGCCTCGTCGGGTGCTGGGCGCAGTGTGCTTAACCCGCGCAGCTGTTCATGGCCTCTGGTTTGGAGCTGAACCCGGGAGGTGCATTGTCATGACGACGCAGAGATCCCCAACTGCGTGGGAGCCTGAGCTTCCCTGGCAGGAACCCCAAGCTGGTGAGGGGCCCCACACCATGGCAAAGGAGCCGCACAGACCACACCTCCCCAGGGGCCTTCAGGAGGCAGGGGAAGGGCAGCTGCCTCGGGCGGCCCCAGTGGGGAGGGATCACCACACCTGAGCCTCCAGCCGACCTGATGCTGATCCTTCTCTGGCTGCGTGGATCCCGGTAACAGACCAGTGGCCTCAGAGTCAGGACATGTGGGGTCCACGAGGCTCTGTCACCACTGCCCTGTGTGACCTCAGGCAAGTCCAGTAACTTCTCTGGGGGCCCGGGTGATTCACCCACACAGAAAGGGGAAGACTAAGCCCGGAGGTCTCTCAGGTGTTCCCTGATTGACTCCAGTGACTAATATTTTCTCAGAAACTCCTCTGAGACCCAGGGAAAGGGGAGGAGGAAGGTTTTGTCTTCCTGCCCGCATCTTCTGCTCATCGGGAGGCACCTGCAAGGGGGCACCGTCCACTCCGTACACACTAGCCAGCGATGGAGCTAGGCAGGGAAGACGCATCCCCGAGATGCATGGGGACACAGCAGCTCTGCAGGTCACAGCCCCAGCCTGGAAACAGCCAGCTGTCCGGCAACAGCGAATGGCTCTAGGAACTGTGGCATATTGCCCAGCAGGAAGCCACACAGGCGCGGGAAGGAAGGGCCTTCCGCCGCTCATAGTAGCAGGAGTACCTCTCGCAGCACTGAATGAAGGAAGTCAGAAAGAAGAGGGCGAACCGTAAAGTAGCCTTTAAATAAAGATTTTTAAAAAACCATCAACGATGGCAGGAAAGTGGTGATTCGGTGGGGGGGGGGGGGAGTTGCTGGGACGGGAAGGGGGCACTCGGGGACTTCTGGGGAGGGCCGGTAACCTTCGGTTTCCTGATCTGTGTGCTGGCCGGATGGCTGTGTTCACTCAGGGAAAACGCTCTGAGCGGGGTTCTGCCAACGTGTGCACTGCCTGCTCTGTGTGGGTTCTTCCATTAGAGCAAAAAGGCTGCTTAACAAATAAAGCAGAGCCTCCGGCAACAAAGGGAAGCCCTCTGAAAAGACAGCAAGGCACCCTTCATGGAGTGGGGGGTTGGGGGGGGCAGGGACCTCCAAAGCAGATGCCATGTCAAGAGCTGCGTCTCCCCCGCAGATGTCCCTGGGAAGGAGCGGCCGTATGCGACAGTGCAGAACGCAGTTTCGGTCGGCTGGTTGGGTGAACTGTTACAGCCATATACTAGTTTGGGGACCCTGAGAAGACACAGCTCCTTCAACAGCTGATGTGTGTGTAGGTCTTACTCTGCTGAGTGCTCTTCTACGTGCTTGAGAAACACTGACCTGTTTATGCCACACGACCCCCTATGAGGCAGGTACCATTATTATCCCAGGGCCTCACGACGGTGGGGAACTTGCCCAAGATCCCAAAAGAGACAAGGGTCAGGGCCAGGCCGTGTGCCCAGGCAGTCGGCGTTGCATCCCACCATCTCGGGGGCTGGTGTGAGTTCTGAAGGAGATGGTGTGTCAGAAGCCTGACACACAGCCGTGTTTACTGACTAGCAACCGTCATCCCCCTGGACCCCAGAAGCTTAAAACTGGGGAGGAAGGGCAGCCAGAGAATCCCTGTTTGCCCCGGGTCCAGGTCCAAGGAGGGGGCAGGTGCAGATCTGAAATGTTCGTGCCACTCACTGAGCTCCCCTGTGTTCCAGGCTCAGGGCAAGGCCCTGGCTGGAGATCAGCTGGACCTAGGCTTGCCCCTAGCGGGTGAGCAGCAGGCCCCCTCAGAAGGTCCTGTCGGAAGGCAGCTCTCCGGAGAGAGAAGGGAACTCGTTGGAGCCAGGGCCTGGCTTCAGCGTGTTCCGGCTCTCTGCACCACCAGCCCTGGCAAACTCCTTGCTCCCTACGGTTGCACCCTGCTTGCTCCCCAACCCCCATTCCCCACCTCACAGTGGCTGGCAAGAGAAGACAAGGGTAGGAGGCAGCCTCACCTTGCTGCCAGCCCGGCCTCAGTGTACCCAGCGTCTGTGTGTCCCGCTGACCTCCCGCCCAGTTCTGGGACCGCCCCTGGCACATGTGAGCACATTTTACCTGCTCTGTCCTTCAATCCCCCAGAGCAACAACTCCAGAGCCGAAGATAATGTCACCCCTTGGCACCCGCGAGGCGCAGTGCACAGTCCTGCTCACTGTTCTCACTGCTCCATCGAAGCCTGCTAAGGACCTTGCAAGAGTGAGTGTGCCCTCCTAATGGCCCCTCACAGACGCCACTCTAGGAATCCCAAGGGCAGCGACAGGTGCAGGAACATGCTGGAATTCCAAACCCAAGTTTGTTTGGCTCCTGAGTCCCCGTTAATCCTCCCCATCCTAGACCACATCTAGTCCTACCCCTGGGCCTGGGAGGGGACGCAGAGCCAGCTCTGAGCCCCCCACCCTGCAGGGCCTCCTGGCAGCTCAGGCTGGCCCTCGAGGGCATGGGAGCCACGACCAGGTTTGGCACTGGGAACCCTGGAGAGGAGGAAGAGGACAGAGGGCTGGCCAGGTGGCCCGTCTGGGGAGGGGACGTGCTCTGAACTTGGCTTGGCTGCACGCACCTTCTGGACATCAAGGCCTGGAGCCCCGGGAAGGAAGGCGCAGCCAAGCCAGCTACAGGGCCACAGCCTACCGGTCAGCAGCCCAAGTTTCAGAATCAGAGAGACAAACTGACTCCTACTTGGAGGAAAGCTCTGTCACCTCCGGGCTCGAACGCCTTGTCTGTAAAATGAGAACCCGGGAGCCCCCGTCATAATGTTTTACGAGCATTAAATAAGATAATGCATGTAAAGTGCTCGGCACACACGGTGTGCACTTAACAGGGGTTTTATTACCTGCCTCTCTTACTCCACTGGCTGCCTTTCACTGATCCCTTGTGCCCAGGAGTTTCCAAGAGATCGAATGCACTGGCCCTGGGTCCGGGGATGCCAGAGGTAGGAATTTTCTCCCCATTTTATGAACATGGAGATGGAAGTGAAGTATCTTGGTAGAGAGTTCCAGAACAATTCCCCTTTGTAACTTGGCACCCCCCCCCCCCAAACAAATGCCACTCTAAAACAAGACCTTCTCTATTCACCAGATGGTTCGATAATTTAGTCTGTGAGTTGAATTGAAGCCTGTGAGTATAAAACTGGATAGTAAATTTTAATTGTAACCCAACAGGTTAGAGTTTAGGAGACACGGAGAGGTTGAAAATGGGGTGGGTGGTTTCTGTCTGCTCCCTGTTTTTAAACAATCTGTGCCCCTGGCTTGTGCTCTCTCTCGCTCACTGTCTCTCTCAGATACATAAATGAGATCTTAAAAAAATAATAATAAAGGATCGGTGTACGTCCCAGTGCCTGGACAGCCCCTTCCCCACCTGCCTGGCCTTCACCAGATGGTCACAAAAGACGGGGGACTGGTGGCCCATGTCCAGGATAGACTAAAGCCAGAGAACAACTCCTGCTTCTCACACATCTACTGCTCACGCCCAGCCAGTGGGCCACTAGCGCCATGGCTGAAAAGGTCAGGAAACATTGCTGTAGATTAGTCAATGGCTTCCCTGGGAATATTTCCATACTCAGAAAGCCAAGGGGGAGAGACTATTCCAGTGGTAAGACGGGGCTGGAAACAAATCGGAAAAGAACAATTCTGACAAAATCCCTGGATGTTGCCTGGGATGCTGGACCTCATATAGCCCCGGGCCAGAGTGGGCCGGTTCATTAGTGGGTTTCATGGAGACCAAAAGCCGTCAGTCCTGGGTATATACCCACAAGACTGGGAGCAGGGGCTCAAACAGATACCTGTACACTCATGTCCTTAGCAGCAGCACAGCAAGAGCCCAGAGGTGGGAGCAGCCCAAGCGTCCATGGACAGATGAACAGATCAACAAAACACAGGGCGCACGTACGACGGACTATGTCTCAGGCTTACAAAGCGAAGAAATTCGGTCACATGCTACAGTACGGGTGAACCCTGAAAACATTTTGCTAAGTGAAGTAAACCAGTCACAAAAGGATACATATGCTATGATTCCACTCACATGAGAGGCCCCGAGCCCTCAGATACATAGAGACAGAAAGTCGAACGGTGGTTTCTGGGGGAGGGGATGGGGCGTTAGTGTTTAACAGGGACAGGGTTTCATTGGGACAAGGTGAAACCCTTCTGGAGACAGGTGGAGGGGACGGTCACACCACAGCGTGAATGTACTCCCTGACGCGGAGCCGTACCTGTAAAAATCACTGAAATCGTCTATTTTCTGTGAGGCATATTTTACAATTCAAAACAAGAAAAGCTCTGTGAGCTGTTGGACCTGTGCGACCTGTTTGATTCAGAGCCTGTGCCTCACAAATGGCCACGCTGTGGGTTCCAGCTCAGGGGAGTCTGTGAAGGCGGCTGTGAAGGCGAAGTCTCTGGTCTTCTCGAGGGGAAACGTTAACATGCCAGATGAAGAATACGGTCGTGGTCATGGTGGGACGTGACATAATGTGTAACGGGGGCCATGGGGCCAACAGTATGGGGCAGGGACGGGGTATCCATCCGCAATCCGTGCTTGTGCACTGAACGACCCGGAAGTCAGTCGTCCAGGCTGCTCAAGGGGCTATGACGCAGTAGCCCTGATTCTCAGAGGCCTTCTTCTGTGGCCCTCCTGGGAATGGGTTCACCTGACACCTGTGACAGACAGATGGACGAGGAGAAGGCAGTGACCCCTGGTGTTGTGGCGCTGGGGGTGTCCTCCTATGGGTTCAGCCCATGGGGTAGGTGGTGTCACTGTGAAGTCGAGAAATGAGCCTCTAAGACAGTGCTGAACCAGAGCTCTTCGAGTTTTCTGGCAGAGAGTGGGGTCTGTTGCCCCCGAAGCTTCTGTTTGGGGGTGTCTTGTGTCGGGGAGCTAGGCAGATAGGCCCAGAGCAGCACAGTGAAGCAGGAAGCTGGCTCCATGCAAGGTTCCGAGGGCAAGGATGAGGGCACTAGGCGTTTCTTTGTTGAGTCTGGCTAGCTGAGCTGGGATCCTGGCTATGTGCCTCACTGGAGAATAAGGCTAGGAGTTGGGCAGCCGCCCCTGTCTTACTTCTCACAGGAAACCGACCTTAGAGGGAAGCCTGGAGAAGTACAGCTAGGTAGGGACTCCACCAGTTTTCAGCAAGAGGGTTGGTACAGTTCAGAAGGGCAAAGAGAAGGAATCATTTGTATTCTGGTCCTCAGGGAACAGGGCTGCTGTAGATAGTGATGCAGGTTGTGCACTGAACAACTCCAAGAGGTGTCACATATGAATGATGCCATCTGGAGTACTGCAGTATTCAACCTGCACAAACGCCCATGAGCTCTATGAACCCTATAATTCTCCTGCCACTGCCCTTGGCAGTTCTTGGGAGTGTATTGCCCTTGGGTGTGTGTGTGAAACTAGTGCCAAACCTGGCCCGAGAGTCTGGAAATCTCTGGAGAGGCAAATGCCTATGAAAAGTTCATAGTCTTCAGTGGGCTAAACACCCTGGGATTTTGAAGCAGGTAAAAATGAAGCTGGAGAAGTGATAAAGGGATGAGGAAAATGAATGAGAATGAGAGAGGGCACAGGCAACAAGGGTGAGACCAAGGGAATGGATAGAACATCATGATACAGACGGTGTTCTCATTTGTATACATGACGCACACGTATACCTTAGCTATGCACACGTGAGATGTGCAGACAGAGGGAAAGGTGCATTCTCAGTGAGGACACAGAGCCCACCACCTATGGCCTCTGGAAGTGCCTTTAGATATCTACCCACTGAGGAGCCTGCGGGACCCTCCTCCAGACAGAAGCGCCCATGAGCTCATTAGAGAAGCACACATGGGCACATGTTGTATTCAACAAACAGTTACGGAGAAATGCATGTGGGTCCCAGAGTCCCTGGGGCCTTGCTCTGCTGCTATGAAAGGGCACAGCCTCCACAACCCCCTGGACAGCCCACGCAGATATTCCCATAGGGGTCAGCACCGGCAAAACTGTGCGACCGCTGAGCGATGGGCCTGTTGTGATGTTATGGATGCTATAAATCCTGGAATTAGTCTGATTCTCTGTTGTCGATTTGGCTGGAGATTTTTTGATTCATCCTAATAAGGGTCCAGAGCCCTAAGGCACGGACAGCGACATGCAAAGTCTCATCGTGGGGAGCACAGACCCTGAAGTCTGACTGCGGGACTCCAATCCCGGCCCCGCCCTCTCCTAGCAGGTGGCCCCAGAGTTCCCAGAATCCTTAGCATGGCTGCCCCAAAAGCGCACTGTCTTTGGCCTGCTTTTGACATATTAAAACAGCACATACACGAGGAGTCCTTAAAACCGGACCCAGAGATTGGTGAGCCGTCCACCGATGGCGATTATTCCTTGTGATTATTATGTTGCCCTGGTTTCCTCATTTGTATTTTTCACTTTCTTCTGATATTTATCTTTATGAGTCATCCCAAATCCCTTTTGGAACAAAGCGTAATATGAATATATGCATAAGCCAGACCCTATGCTAGGCAGTAAGTGGGATAAAAATGTTCAAAAGATGAGGTCCTGCTGGTACAAAAGACGGTGATGTTCTTATCACGCATGCTCCCACCTCCCTTCCCAGCACATTCCTTATCTTGCCCACATATACTCACTGGGCACCAGCTACATGAGGAAATCCCTTACATCATGGCCTCCTAAACGGGGGGCCACGAACTCATAACACTGTCTGGTTTTTTTGCATCAGTATAGTTTCTTCCTCCAACTTCCATTCAATTCTCCGGGGATCCATCTCTGCTCAGAGCCTCCCTGGCTTGGTCTCATTTCCTGCAAAGGGACCGGCTGACTGGAGCCGACAAGAAGGGGGAGCCTCGGAGCCTTGGGCCAGTCATGTCCCCCTCCGTGGTCTCAGCTTTCCTGGGGGCCATACTTGAAGGTCACCCATACCTTTCTCCACACTAACACCTGCTTCTCACCTCGAGGTCCCGGAGCACTGGGTGGTCTTCGATCCCGGGGAACAGCACCCGCATGGTGTAGGTTCTGTAGTCCAGGAAGGGGATCCCGGCTCCGTCCAGGTCACTGGTCAGCTCGTGGATGTCTGTCTGCAGCTCGGCAAAAGCTGGCACAAAGAGAAGCCCGTGAGACGGCCGACTGGGGCAGACCCTGGGTCTGAAGGCTCAGAACCCTAGCCTAGGCCCCCGGGAGAAAAAGGCAATGGGCTGCAGGTGTGCAGGAATAACATGGGATGTTTTAAGTGGCAGGGGTGAAAGACTTAGGAAAGGGAGAAAGATGCTGCACAAAGAAGATGGTCTAGGACTAAATCCCTTCCGAAGCATAGATGGGGTGGAGTGGGCTGTCCACAGATCTGTCCTGCTGCTGGGACCTAAAGGGCCTCCTCATCCAAAGATGAAGCGTTTGGGTTTGCAGAAAAGGCTGGAGGTGGGGGGCTCTATCAAGGGACAGGGGAGGGAGGGGAGAGGTTCTCAACTGGCTGTTCCCAATTCTGCATTTTTAAAGCAGTCTTCCTCTGAAACGTTAAGAACAGTTTCTTCTGTGGTCCCAGTTCTGGGCCAGGCAGCTCGCTGGAGCCATCAAACCACCCAGGCAGCTGGAGGAAGGCTCCGCCACACTAACATATTCCTTCTGGATAGATGTGCAGGCGTATCTTTATCCTTCCTTCCTCAAGGAGATGCCACTCAATGGTGATTTATGATCTGCATGTGGGCATGGCTGTCTGTGGAGGCAGCTCAGGCCTCCCGATGGTCACGGGGCAGCAAGACCCCCTTCCCTCTGGCCTCCAAGAAAGTCCGGCACATGACACAGATAGTTAGATGGCACCAAGGCACCACACTCGGTTGTGCGCACAGTCCCTCTCCCGGGCCGCCTTCCACCCTGGGAGGCAGTCAGAAATGCCACACTGGGCCCTTCTCTGCTCGGCCTCTCCCCTGGGCACACGCACATGAACCGACATGCGTGCATGACTGCCGCCCATGTATGGTCGTCCCCAGCGAGGATGGATTAGCTCACGTTGGCAAAGAACAGCCCATGGGCACTGATTACACGATCCTTCCTAATATTCCTAAAGACACCAGAATCAGGAAAAAGTCTTTTGTGGGCTCTATTGATCCCACGAACACCATGTGGCTGGCCTGGGCACTGTGGATGGGGGCCCATGGCACCCCACAGTGCCAACCTGGGCCCTGGATCTCAGGTTCCTGGATCTTGAGGTTAGCAGTACTGCTTCTTTGATAGAACAACGAAGACACCCCCGGACTCCTGGAAAGGCTTCTACGGACTCTGGGGCCACTCTGTTCCCGCACCCCCGGTCACCCTGACACACAGGGTCCCTGTCAAGGCAAGTGATTCCCGCATCCGAATGGAGCGTACACCAGCATGTGTGCCATGTGTGTATGGAAGGAGTCTGGAAGGTTTCTGGCCTATACTGTCACTGGAAGCTCTGATGAGTGTGTGTTTGTGGGAATTAGTGTGTGTGTGTATGTGTGAGCACACAAGTGACCATCTGAGTGGGTGTGTGTGTCGGTGAGTGTGTGGGGCAGTGATGCATGTGTGTGTGTTTAGGCAGTGAAAGGCTTAGTTAGGCTGGGCCTCTTCTGGGTGGGTGTGTGGGTGACGTCCTGGCTTACTGTCAAGTCTCTGGGGAGTCACCTTCCCGGGAGCCAAGCTGCCCCTTATATGTCCGAGGACCAGCTCAGGGCCCCGGCAAATGCTTTTAAGGCTAATCTCTGCTTTACGTCTCCCCCTGTGCCCACTGGTGTAGCAGAACTCTCTTCTGAGCCAGAAGCCGAGGCCCTCTCCTTGCGCCTCCGCGGACACCCTGTGGCTGGACATCCTGTCTGGCTGCTAATTTCTCCCTCTCCAGAACATTCTGAGAGGAACCTGGCTTCGCATTCCCCTCTCTTCCCCCTCCCAGCTGGGGTGCTCAGCCTGCGGGGAGGAGAAGGAGGGAGGTCGGCTTTTTATCGGTCCACAGCTTTCCTTCAAGTCACTAAGCGCCTCCAACATTCAAAGCCTCGCGCCTGCCACACATGAAAGAGATTCTAATCACTACACCTAATTAGAGGGAAGAGTACATTGCGGAGAAAAAAATTAAGCAGCGTAAATATAATAAAAGGCAGTAATTAACAGTCCCACAAGGCAGATGCCGTGTTGACAGCTAAGGATGTACTGAGGGGACGGGACGGGCCCACATCCCCATCAGAGGGAGCCGCGGCTTCCCTGCTGGGGAGGACAGAGCCCCAGGTACAGGCCGCATTGACTCCCGGAGTAAATCTACAGCAAAGACGGCACGAAGACCCTCCCAGGGTGACTCACGAAATGATATCCCGGGGGCAACAAGAGTCTGACTCCTAAACTTCCTTCCTGGATTTAGTGCTGCTGATTTCATATCATGGTAGTGTTGGCTATTATTTAAAAATACAAGCTGTGAAACCCTCTTCTTCTAAATCTCAAAGCAGAGCTATGGCCGTACTGTCCTCCCAAAGGAATGGAGCTCAAGGTTGCTGGACACCTCAGGTCAAGACACCCCGAGCTCTCCCCAAGCCCAAGGGGCCAGGATTTGGGGGTGCCAACTGCCCTTGGAGGGTGTGAAAGGACCCCCCCCCACCTGAAGTGGGGGTAAAGAGGCAAGAGGGGGCACCTCACGGGAGGGGAGGGGTAGGGGTGGGCCTGCTGGGATGTGGAGAGAGGGCAGGGGTGCGCCTCGCAGGAGGGGAAGGGAAGGGGTGGGTCTGCTGGGATGAGGGCTGGGTCTGGACACAGCTGGGAGATGAGGCTCAGAGGTGAGATGCCCCACCCGCACTCTGCCAGCCATCGCCCAGCCCGCGGCCCGTGTGAGCCGCGCATGCGCACGCGCATGGTTTCCCACCCCCCCAACACCTGCGCCGCCGCCAGGTACCTTCTTTGCACTCTAGCGCCACGCGCGACTCCAGGTTGTCCATCTGCATCTGCAGCCGCTTCAGCGTGAGGTCACTCTCGCGGGACTTGCGTTTGTAGGCGATGAGGACGGCAACGATGAAGATGACCAGGAGGCCGCCGGCCACGGCGATGCTGACGATGGCGGGCAGGCTGAGCGGGCTGTCTGGGGCGACATACACCATCCCCGGGGAGTACTCCATGCCCCCGACGCGGGCCTGCGGGCACAGCAGGCGAGAGGAAGCTGTGAGCGGGCGCAGAGCAGCGGGGGGGGGGGGGGGGGGGGGGCGCGGCCGTGTCGATGAACTGGCCACGGGGCGCCACAGGGAAGGGCAAGGACAGCTGAGGGGGTGTGTGGGGGCTGAGCGGGGGTCCGGATGGCTCAGAGATGGGAAGCCCCGCGGCACCCAGGACTAGCGCCGTCATCATCTTAAGCAAACAGCACAGAGCCGGAACCTGAAGTCTGACATGACTTCGGTGAGTGGCTCCCTGAGATTCATCCCAGGGTAAGGACGGGTGACAGGGGCACAGAGCATGATACGATGGACCTCCTCCGGCCAGCAATGGTCCCCTCCTGCAAGGGCCTCTTGCCTGTAGCAGACAATGCACACATCATTCATGCTGCTTTGCCTTGCTCTCACTGTAGCACCGGCCAGTATCCCCTCCTGGTCTCCTCGTGCTCCGGCATCTCTAGCGCCTGTCCCATCCAGAATGGGGCGCTGCCAGGCTCACCATCACTTTGTGCCTGCCGATGAGGTTGGGGGACTCGCAGAGCAGCTGCACGTCGGACACCGTCACGGCACATGGCTTCTCCCCGACCAGCACGGTGTAGTTCAGCTTCACGTTGCCCCCAGCCACGGGGGGGATCAGGTTCTTGCCCTGGAGGGACAGGGAAGCCCTGCTTTGTACCCCAGAGTGAGGACTGTAGCTACCAGCTGGCCACCATGTCCCCCCACGCAGAGGTCCCATCCTGCTGCTGAGCTGGGGGAGAGCCCACCTTCCATAGCAAGTCCGAAAACCTTGTGACGCCTACACTGCCATTCCCCCTTCCCCAGCAGGGAGTCAATAATCAAGGCACTCTTTAGCTTATCCAAATGCAGCCTCAGGACCCTTCTCAACACAGAGCTATGGTCAATCATGACCAGTTGATTCAAACTGTCATAGGAGTTACAAATTATTTGCTACCCACGCTCCAAAGAAGCCCTTCACTGTGGTTTGCAAAGGGCTCCATGGGAGGAAGCAGGATGAGCCTCTGACCTCCCAGGTTCTGGACTCTGGGGACAAAGGAAGCTTGGGGGTCAGAGGGCCAGGATGGCTCCAGCTGCCCTGATTGGGTCTCTAAAGGGAGTTTGCCTCTCAATACAAACTCAGAGACAGTGTTTTCTGTACTCTGGACTATAAGACGACCACTGCAAGGGACTCCAGGGATGAAATCGGGCTTGAGCCCATGACTTCTGGCCTCTCTCTGCGACTTGAAAACCCATCCCCTACAGCAGCCTCCTTGCTTCCCACCACCTGCCCATGACCTCCATCTACCTTCAGGATGATGGGCGTGCCGGGCTTGAGCTCCAGGATTCCTGAGGGCCCAAAGGCCTCGAACACAGGGTTGGGGTAGTAAGTGAAGTTGGTCTTATTGAGGATTAGCAGGGACTGGACATTGTCCAGGATGAAGCCGAACTCCTCAGGCCTCTCGGTCAGGTCGGACTGATGGTCGGGTCCCAGAGCAAGAGCCGGAGCCTGGCAGGTCATCTCAGTAGCATTCAGAACCTCACAGAGCTGGAGGGGCCAGAGAGGAAAGACCATGCGGTGTCTGGACTTACACAGCCCCCAACACATGCAGCGGGACTCCCTCCAGGCTGGGATACAGCATGGGGCTGACGTTACGGATGGGTCACTACCCCTCTGCAGCCAGGACCACAGAACGTGGCCATTCGAGGAGTCAGCTCTGCAGCTGGGACCTGCCTCTGTGCCTTATGTGTGTCCACGGGGTGCGGAGGTGATGAGGGTATCTCTGAGCTAGGGAACAGTCCTGGGGTCTAAAAGATGGAGGACTAAGTGTATGAAACCTCAGAAACCTCCTAAGTGATTGCTCCCCCATGCCTGTACCCCAAGGTACGAAAATGCCCTCTCATCTTCTCCCTCATCTCACCATCCCAGTGCTGGGGGCTGTCATGTGCAATGGGTTCTCTGGGTCTGGGTGGCCTGCCGGCTTCGGATACCCCATGCCCTTCGGAAAGTGGCGCGTTGAGCCACCTCTGCACTCACATTGATGTGTTCCTTCCCTCCATGCTTGGCCCGGATCTGGGGGTTCTGTATGAGGTCCAGGTGAGTCCCCCACACGGCGATGGGGGTGTTTCCACTGACCGGGGGGAAAGAACAAGGAGGCGTGTCAGCACAGGGATGGGAACAGCAATGGCGCTTGACGACCAAGATGACGATGATAAGCTGGGCCCCAGCATTAAAGGCAATGACAACCAGGAGGTGTGATAATGTTCACAGGGACAATGGTGGCAAACTGACTGAATAACAATAAGGATGAGCTTTCAGCGGCCAAGGGATGACAGTGATGACTGGAGGTCTGTGGCGGTCCCACTCTGAGCGTATCCAGAGTGTGGACACCCGCGCAGGCCTGGAGCCTCCTGACCTGAGTCAGATGCTTCTCTGTTGCCCCCTGGGGTCTCTCCCCCAGCCCTCACCAGTCCCAGGGAGATTTCCACACTGGCCTTGGTCTAATGAAAGCCTTGCTCTAGGATGTCCCCCACCAGACCCTCTAGGATCCCAGCACAGTCTCCTCCACAAGGCCATCACTACAGTTTCACCCTGGAAGCTTCCATCCACTGAGATCTGGGAAAGGGAGGGGCCCAGACACCCAGGAGCCTCTTGTAGGAATGCAAACAGCCAATGTCCCGGGCCCCAGGTCTCCTGGATCCTGGGTGTCAACCAGCTACAGAGGAGGAGACAGCAGGAGATTCCCCTTTGGGTAGCTTTTCAAAGAAAACCTGGGTGCCATTGCCATATGCGGGGGTCTGAGAAGCTGACCCAAGGCAAGGGCTATCTTCCTTGGGGGCTACTCAAAGGAAGGGGACAAGTCACTTTCTCCACAATCCTGAGAGTATCTTCAAGAAGAATCTTACTGTCTGAAACAGTTAGTTACAAGCTTAGTGAGTGAAGAATCTATGACACCCACAGCCATGTCTCCCTCTCTGTGCCTCTGCCCGTCTCTGTATAACCTGGTATTCCCTGCGCTCCACCTGCCCTCCTACTCCCACACACATGTGCGTGTACACACACACACACACACACACTCACTCATGCATGCAGGAAGAGTCCTATAAAACCCAGACAGGCTCCTCTGCCCATGGCTGTGTTCCAGAGTGAGATTCTGCTATCTGGCCATCTCCCAATCTTCTTAATCATGAATTCAACCTGCATTTAAGAACCGCCCCCCGTGGTGAGCAGCCCAGGCTGTTGGGAGCAGTGCACAGCACACTCAGCAGGGCCCCTGCCCCATCAGAGAACCTGTTCACTGCGGCAGAAGCTCTAGAGCCTGGTGGGAAGCCCAGATCGTGCTTGCAACCTAACCTCCCTCTTGTTGTGAACGTGACTCGGGGTCAGCTACGACGCCTCAGTTTCCGTGATGGCGACTTGAGGACGAACTCAGTGAAGCCAGGCTGTGAATTCCTCAGGGAGCTGCACAGTTTGTCTAGACCAAGGGCTATACCAACTTCCTGGATTCACCAGGCCCTGGGGGCAAATCCCAGAAGAGCTTTCTACAGGCTCTGCCCCTCTCTGCGCCTTGTATCATCTACTTTAAAATCATGGCTAAAGCTTATGAAGTTTGGGTCTTAGGAGTAAGGACAACCCAATCTCATGTCCACAAAGGCTGCCTTTCGTGGACATAAGGCCGGGGGTGGCAGACTTTCCTGGAAAGGGCCAGAGAGTAAATATTTTCGGCTTCCCAGGCCATATGGTCTGTTGCAGTAACTCATCTCTGCTGCTGTGGTGAGAAAGCAGCTATAGACAAAACATAAAGGGATGAGCATGGCTGTGTTCCAATAAAACTTTATTCATAAAAGGAGGCAGATGGCCGGATCTGGCCCCCAGGTTGGAGTCTGCTGACCCCTCATTTAAAAAAAAAACAAAGACTGTTCTCTGAACTGGACTTGTCCCTGACCCCTGCTTCAGCCATGGAGACCACATCTTCATGTTCTCCCCCTTCCCCTGATGTCAGACGCCCCTAGAACTGAAGCCAATCATGGGGAGGGCTGAGGACGGGGCCAGGGGCAACAGGAGAGAGCTGAGGCAGGCACTGCCCTGTGCCCGTGCACCTGGCTTAGCCCTCCCAGCATCCTGGGAGGGAGTTGACGGATGAGAAACCATGGGCCCAGAGAAGTAAAGTCAACTTTAAGGTCATCCGGCTGGGCTGAGCCAGCTCCTTCTGTCCCCAAGCCCTATTGCAGTCCCCCTCGGCTCCTAATACAGCAGGTTCCCAATGGGCAGCAGGGGCCGTGCTGTCAGGGTGCTCCCTGCCGCACCTTCCCATTATGCTGCACTTCCCGCAGTTCCCTCCCTGAAGTGAGATGCCACGCTCCAGAGCCCCACCAAGTGGGGGACTGGGAGGGTCCTCAGGGCTCCTGGAATTTCCAAAGCCCCCCGTGAAGTTCTCAAGATGGGAGGTCAGAAAGGTATACAGCTGGTGCAAGACAGCTCGTGACTGGCTGAGTGACCGGTGGCCCTGGAGGGTCCTTCCATAAGAGCACACACCCAGCTCCTTCCCAGACACGCGCTCTCTGTACTTGTGTTGGCCAGCGGTGGCGGAAAGAACGGGAACAAGACCCAGTCCCTGCGCTGGAGGAGTCTGCAGTAGAGGGGAAGATGAAGAAGCAGACCCCTCGGGGTCATGTCAGAGCAGGCTAGAGGGACAGCAGGAGGTTACAGAAGCCCAGAGAAGGGGCCTCTGCATTGGACCCTGGTGGTGAGGACACACTTTTGCTCAAGGGCAGGCCACAGACAAGTTGAATCTGACCTTACACTTTCTCCTCCATTCCTTGGCAGGACTGGAATTATTGCTCGCATCTGGGAACAGGACTGGCAAACCCCAGCCCTCACCGTGATGCGATCGTGGCCTCCGGGGGGGTTGGGGGGGGACCCAAATCCTCAGATGACAGGCTATGGGCTCTTGCTGACTGGAGCCCAGGCTCTGGGGCCAGGGCCCACTGACAGGTACTGTCTGTGGAAGGAGGGCACCCTGGCAGGAAGCTCTGATTCATCAGTCCTCCAAGCAGAACTGGGCTCCGAGACTGTCCTTGGCTCTCTGAGAGTCGAGGAAGGACAGCCGAGGGCAGGGCCATGCCTACCTGACGATGCTCCACTCCGGCTCGATGCGCACGATGGTGGGGTCCTCCACGTACTGGAAGAACAGGTCCTGGTGGATACTGGCCTTGTCCACTTGCACCATCACCTTCATTTCCAGCACCTCCTCTGAGGATGTGGTGTTGCAGACGATGTAGGACGGAGAGCGTCTGCAGGGAGAGTGAACATGCAGCTGGGCTCCCGGGGGCTGAAGGGGACAGCGGTCCGGGCAGCCGCCCCCCCGCTCCCCCCGGCCAACCCCTTCCTGCTCCCAGGCTCCTCAGAGGCCCTGGTGAACACTGCCCCGGGGTGGAAGGCTCCAGGCACTACTGACAAATACCCTCCATCAAATCCACCAAACGGGTTCCCCTGAGACTTCTTTTCAACGAGGCCTCATCCTTGGGCCCCGTCGTGCCCCTGCCAAGCCCTATTTTTAGTAAGAATCCTGCAAAGTGGGGTCAGCCAGAGTCCCCCTCCCCTGGGCACCTGATCACCCCGGCTGCCTGCAGCAAGAACCCTGTTCATTCAGTTTAGCCAGAATCTTCCCGTTCCTGCTGCTGCTTCTTACTCATTTCACACCAGTGGCCAAATATCAGGCGACAGCAGGAATGGCCCGGCTGGGGAAGGGCTGCCTGGCAGGTCTCCAGACAGCCAGAAACATCCACAGTCAGGTATAATCATCCCTCAGAGAGAACGGCCACTTTCTCAGGAAGGAGAAAGCACTTCCAAGAGGTGAGCCCCAGAAGTTTGCAGCCCTGGGGCAGCCCTACGGGCCCCACCCTCCAGGCTGTGAATCCCTGAGGCCTGCCTGGAGGTGAGTTACCTGTGGAAAAGGCAGGGCTGCTTCCCAAACATCACCACCACGTTGCTGCCCGCGTTCAGGTTGGTACCCGTGATGGTCACTTGGGTGCCCCCAGACATGGGCCCCCGCCTGGGCTTCAGGTCCGAGAGAGTCAGCGTCTGTGCAGGAAAGGATCTGGCCTGAGACACCACCGGGACAGGGTCTGAAGAGGCAGCACCCCGCTCCGGGAGCCACTCGGTAACGGAGACCTCTCAACGGAGCCCACGAAGTCGTACTGGGCTTGTGTGGGTAAGCAACGCTCTGGACCCTGAGAGTTTACACTTCTCTATTAATAACAGTAATGGTAACAGCTGCCTTGTGCTGGTGTTTGAACTGGCAGGCTTTATCTCTTCGTCCATCTCTATATGATGGATGTGCCAGTCAGTTCTCCAAAGTAGGATTATTAACCATTTTACAGAAGAGATTCAGAGACGTGAAATAAGGTTCCCACCATCACACAGCTAAAAAGTGGCACGTCTGAGACCTGACTGCAGAACTCTGGCTCTCTACCCCCTCTCCAGCTGCTTTTGGGAAGGTGATGAGCTCCTCGCGCGGGCCTCTTCCAGAGACTGCCCAAACACCCAGAAGCCGGAGCCACGGGTCCTGAAGGCCCCAGGAAACCCCGGGAGGAGAAGGAGGGTCAGGGGATGGAGGAAGGACGGCCGGAGGGGGCGTCGGTGAGCCGAGAATTTGGAGTGGCAGGTTGGCTCTTTCATTAGCATTTTAATGGAAACAACTTTCCTCAGTCCCAGGTGAGAAGCTTGTATCTGCATTTAAATGAAGATTTCTCTCTCCCCTGCCCCTTAAAGAATTTCCCACCAAAAGTTGAACCCACTTGGCTCCCAGCCTTCAGGCCACCCCCTCATGGAGAGGCCTCAATCCCTAACAACTCAGGGAGCGACCCAGTGTGCCCCAGTGACCTGGTCTGCTCGCTGACCCTGGCCCCCCAGTGTCTGCCCCGCACACTCCCAGGGCCCACCCGTCCGGCCGCCCACGGGGTCCCCGCAGACCCTGAGCGTGGCGTTCCCCTAGCACCCATAAAAGGAAGGAATGCTTCATTCCAGAGCCGCTCCTGGCCCAAATGAGACCCGGACGAGGGTGGGATGAGGCCTTGGGAAGAGCCTTGGTTTCTTAGCTCAGCCGAGATTTTGCCGTGTGTCCCAGGACAAGTCTTGTAACCTCTCTGATTGTAAAATCAGAGAGCAAGGTCAAAACTGAGTTATCTCAAAGGCGCCTGCTGGTTTTCTGGTTCTGTAACTCAGGGTCACATCCCACAAATGGTGCCTCTGTCTCACTGTCTGGAAGGGAAAGAGAGTGCAGTCTGTGCAACGCAAGGGTGGTCCTACAGATAGAATCAAAACCCAGGCAAGTTCAGATAGATGGCGGTGGGAGCCACATGGAAAGAAGAGCCTGTGGCAGTCTCCAGCAGCCTGTGGGTGGGGTTCTAGAAGGGATGGAAATGAGTAATCCTTGCTGGCTCTGCACTGGGGGGCTGGGTGGGGGAATTATTTTGGGGTGAGGAGAAGATGACACGGAGGCATGTTTTCAAGTCTTGAGAAATGATTAATTATTTAAGTCATGCTTCATAAATATTTCATGATGGGTTTGCACGGGAAATCAAATTCTGTATTATTTGCCACCTCTTCTCTTGGCTCCTCGTTGGAGGTAGGGAAGGGAAAGGTTCCCTCCATGCAGATCTCTAGGGCAAACCTGGGGACAAGACCACGAGTGCTGATCCCTTGGCCTTGGCCGTTGGGTTTTGGGTGACTGAACCCAAACCTGAGAGTCTGGCCTCATTTGTGGAGGGAAACTGAGTTATTAGACCCAGACCTTATGCCCAACCTCAGCACTGGGAAGGGGCTCCCCGGTATGCCCCAGATCCCAAGAGGCACCCCTGAAAGGGGTTCTCCAATGTGCCCCACGTCCCCAGAGGACCTCTGGGAAGGGGCTCTCTAGCATCTCAGGACTCCAGAGGAGTCAGGGGCTTCTGTGTGCCCCCTGCAGGAAGGCAACCACGGCTCTGAGATGCTGGGGAGCACCAGACAGGGTCCTTCTGTCACTCCTCAGCTCCCAGGTGACCCTCATTCCCACTCGAGCCCCCTAGGAGCTCTGTGGGGGAAGCCTCAGTGACTGGGCCCTTAAAAGCACACTGGGGACTGAGGAGGAAATGGAGGTTTCCTCTCTGAAAGTCTTCCCCAGGACCGTTCCTCAGAGGTAGCCCTCAAAAAGGCACACAAATCTTGGAGTCTCAAGGCCCCATTGGACCAATGCAGTTTGCCTTGCGGCAGCAACTCACCTTTTCCTGACCTGTCTTTGCGCTGCCACCTCTTTTCTTCCCGCCAACCCCTTGCCCTCTCCACCCCTTCTGCTCCCATCTTTGGTTTCTCTCCCATACCTCACGCCAGGGTCCGCGTCCCACCACTCCAGACTCACGCCGAGCGTCACATTCTGCCTCGTACAGATCCTGCCTCCCTACCCAGCTTCTTCCCTGAAGCCTTGACTTGACGCCCTGCCTCTCACCATGTCCTGTTTCCAGAGCGGAAACAGTCATGCAGGCCAGACTGGCCTTACCTGAGAGCAGCAGCAGCTTCTGAATACGACATAGGCTCATTGTAAGAATTAAACCTGAAACCACACGTTGTATAGATAGGTACATGGGATCTGTTCTCTAAGTTCTGTTTGTCCTAGGCCAGTTCTGTTTGTCCTCAGTCTGGGCTGAGTTAGAATCTCGGGGGGACTGAGCTCAGGGTCAGCGGGGGGTGGGGAGGGCTCTGGAACCTTCGTTTAAAGCCCCTCAGGAGATTCCAACACGCGGGGAGGTTTAGAACTGCCTAAGCACCATGGGGGCTAACAAAGCGGTAAGCAGCCAGGGCTTCATCTCCAAAGACTTACTGGTCTGAACAGAGGAGCCGGGGGTCCCAGACGCAACACCCAGGGCCACGTGGGCAGGCAGACGGCGTGGCATCCCCAGTGAACCACGGAACCGTGGGGGCTGTGGGCTGTGTGTGCAGAGAAGGCGTGGAGGGGCTCGTGAGCAGGGCCTTGGACTAACGAGGAGGGTACGGCTTGGGGCAATGTGGGGAAGGAGATGGAGAAGGGAGAGGAGTCCGGCCATGCGAAGCCTGGGAAACGGGACTGCGTAGACAGGGTGGACCAGACCAAGGAGCCTGGACGGCAGCTGGAGACAGTGGCGCCCTGGGTTCTCCTTGCCGTGGGGGCTAACCAGATGGAAACCATATTCTGCAGGGCCAGATGGACTAGAATGGGTTCAGACCTCTACATTCAGGGATTTAAGGAGGTCACTGCAGCAGCCAGGAGAATGGGCAAAGTGAGACTCCCGGCCGTCGTGGTGACGGGATGGCTGAAATCTGGAATTCAGCGATGCTGAGCCAGAGTCCACCAGAACAGTGGCCTGGGGACAAGCCCCTGACAGAAGTGGGCAAGTGAGGGGGACTCAGTTTTGGGGGAGTTTGTGGAAGCGGGTAGCCGGGGCGGGTAAGGGAGGTTTCGGCCAGACAGCCAGGGATCAGTGGCCTTGGAGTGAATCACGGAGGGGAGACATGGCAGAGACGGCTAACTCCCAAAGGAAGCTTCAGCCATCCCTGGTACCATCCATTTGTTACTGCCCAGTGAGTGACAGCCAGGATGCAAACTGCTGGGGGGCAGGGGTTGACTGGCAGAGGAAGTCCAGTGCTCGCTTCGGCCATGCGGGGGCCTCCTCCCTGCTCCTAGGGTGGCCAGGTAGCTTGAGAGCTGGATGTCAAGCCCACATCTGGCATGCCCCCCACACCTCCCACACTTGGGGAGCCCTGTCTCTGCCTTTGTCTCCGTCTCCTTCCCCCTCAGGATCTCGACTCGGCTGGATGGGCGATCTCTGTATAGACCAGCTACATCCTATGCAGTATACACGGCCTCTCTCTCTCTCTATTCCTGTATCACTCACTGTGTGCAAGTGTGCTGGGGTTCATGGGGAAACTTTCTCAGATCCTTTGAGAAGAAGGTGGGGGTACGAATCCTGAAGAGATGGGGAGCCCTACACGCCCATCCCACACACGTGTCCTTCTACACGGGTTGCTGCGCGCAGCGTGCCCAACTGTGTGTAGAAGGAGGGGAGCTTTTCAAGAGTAGGGGAGGGAGCAGAGAGAGCAGGGTGTTGGCGGGAGGAGGCCTCTGATGCACATCCCGCACATTCCTCTGGAGCAGGACCCCCGCCACAGTTGGGGTCTGAGTCACCCCTGGACACCCACAAGCCAGGGTCACCGAATTATATGATTCAACCAATGAAGCAAATGTTTATGGAATAATCTACTGCGGGGGGTTGGTGCAAGGTGATAAACAGTTATCAGATGAAGGGAGAAAGGAGGAGTAGGGGGAGGACAGCAGAGGAGTGGGGGGGGGGCAGGAGAGGATGGCGGGTGGCCGAAGTGAGCTTCACCTCAAGGCTCCCTGTGATGTGCTCTGGAGCATTTGATGCCCAGGCATAAAGTCCATCCCTTCAGGCTCCCAGCTTCCAAAAGCAGCAGGGGACCCGGAGGAACCGATCCCATCACAGCTGTCATTAGCCCCCGAAGTGAACTGGATGGACAGTTTGGAAAACGAGGCAGTGTGCGGGGCACACAGTGTGAGACGCACATGCCTCCCGCATGCCCAGCATCGCGAGATCGAGCGGTCGCCAGTGCCCCTGCCCCCCACGACCCCTCACCAGGGGCTGCCTCGTGAGGGTCCCAGCTGGAGGGAATGCGGGGATCAGGGTGAGGTCTGCAGACAGGCCACAGGAAGGGCAGGGAAGGGTGTGCAGTGAGAGGCAGCGGTGCGGTCGGAGGAAGGCGGAGTGGGGGTGCAGGGGAGGTGTGGGATGGGGGCGGGGTTAAGGAAGTGGGGAAGGTGGCTGAACGGGATACAAATGGATGATGGGATACAAATGACCGGGTGCCAGTGCACCCGGGAAGGGCAGGGTACAGCAGCCACGTGGGCAGAGAAACCGTGCGGGAGAAGGGCTGCGTCTGCTTTATGTAATTGCCACCACAGCACTGTGGGGTAGAGACGCGTCTCAGCACCCCCGTTTTAGAAATGAAGACACTGGGAGGTTACGCAATGTCCCCACGTTGGCCTATTGAGTAAGTGGCAGAGTCAGGGCTCCCCTCCTGGCCTAGAGACACTGCCACTCAGCCTGAGGGGGACGCTGGGCCCGACAGCAACAGCCAGGGTGGCTTCCCTGGATCGGGGCCTGGCACAGCGCGGTTTGGATTTGAATCCGACCTTTCGGATTTCCAGGGCTGTGCTCTCATGCTGCAGAACGGACTCCCACGAGCTGCTCGGGGTCTGCCCACAGAGGTCTAGCGGGGCCCGTAACCATGGTCACGTGGTCTCTGGCCCACACCAGGGCAGGTCTGGAACGGTCGGGACTCACCATGAAGTAATAGAGTTGTGAGGACCGGGCCATGAACTCGGGGCGACACACGGCCACACAGATCTCCACAAAGCCTGCGTGCTGGCTGGGCTTGGCCTCCCCCATCTCACACACGATCCTGCAGGGAAGAGAGGACAGGTGTCCATGCTCACAGCAGGGTCACAGGACTCCCAGGTGTGACCCCAGGGCCCCACATCCCCCCGGCCCTTCTCTGCAGTAGGGTCTCGGGGCTGGGCGGGGGAGGCGGAGGGGAAGGACACCCCAGTTCTTCCCTGCAAGGCTCCTCTTTGGTCCTGGGGAAAGGAGGAAATGCAACGTACAGGGGTCTCCATGGGGAGACCGTCCGTCTCCACTGTCAAGTGCGGAGCCTAGGGGAGGGTCCCTGGGTTCTGACCCAGACGCTCAGTCCCTCATTCAGGAATTGTCCCCTCCGCTGTGAATCAGAGGGCAGGGAACGTTTCAGCCAAACAGCTTAGGGAACCCGGCTGTAAAGGTCCAGTGAGGCAGTGACCTTCCCAAGGGCCCACAGCATGTCGGACAAGGACCCTGGAGCAGACCTGAGGTTTGCAGCCCTTCCTCCAGGGGCACTCGGTTTCTACTGCATGGGACTGCCTCATTCGAGTGTCTTTGTCCCCAGCCCCGGCCAGGTGCTTGGTTGGGAGGAGACACTCCTGCTGGAGGGGCGCGGAAGGGGTGGACGAGAGCTACTCCTTTTCAAAAGCATTCATGGTTTTAGTTACAAAATTTGTTCATAGCCCTTGACAACAAGACAGTACAGAAGTGTGACAGTAAAAATAAGTGTCCCTTTCCTCACTCTTAATCTCTCTTCAAACTTTGATACACACACACACACACACACACACACACACACATATATGCCTGTAGACCATTCTCTAGGTCTACACAAACATATGTAATATATATAAAATATATATAATCTCCATATTACAAATGAAGAAGCCGAGGGACAGAATATATATACTTATATAAACATATATATGACTTAACCTAAAAGTGAAACTTAACTCCCCACTGTCCCAAACCTGGTCATTTTACTGCACAGCCTAACGCCCACTTGCCCCATGTGGCCACAGCTCCTGGATCCTTTCTGACAGCGTTATAGCGCTCCATGCCTCAGCTACACAATTGTGTATTTATTCAGCCTCCCACTGATGGATATCTAACTTCCCCTGATTTTTCTCCTACTTCAAATAACCCTCCAAAATGAACCAACTTATACACATATCCTCAAGCATTGCACATTTATTAGAATACGACTCTGAGTGGGGAGTTGGTGGGGTCATTGTTTATGTAAGTGACGTTTGATAGGTGGTGGAAGATAATGGTCCCACAGGGTCGTTACTGATTTGTACTTCTGTCAAAAGCAATCGAGCGAGATTATTTCACTCTTTAGCCAACACTAGATATTATCAATCCCTTCAAAGTTTTTCCAATATAAAAGGGAAAGAAGATTTTTTTTCCTGTCGTTTTTATTACCCTGATTGCTAGTGACTTTGCAGATATTTGCAAGTATGTGTGTGTGGTTGTTAAAAAAAAGAAAAAAAATCTTAGATAGCCTTTCCTTTGACTGGTTTGAAGCTGTCTCTTTATATTGCTAATGAATTGTCTTTTTGTAGGAGCTGCTGAATGAGGAGTGTTAACTTTTGTTTCTAGTAAGTATCCCAATTATTTTTCCCCTGCTTGTCATCTGTATTTCAACTTTGTTTATAATGCCTTTTGCTGCACTGAAGTTTAAAAGTATCTGTGGCTCAGCGGCTCCTTCTTTTACTTGATGGCTTCTAGGTTCTGTGTCTCTCTTAGAGAATTTCTGGGTGAGAGTCCAGTAAAAATATATGCCTTTCTGTCCATAGCATAATTAGTGCATGTTCAGTATAAAGAAAAAAGAGAAAGTGCATAAAAATACTTGCTATACAGACAACTCCTCCCACCCCATTTGAACCACCAAGAAATATCCACTGTCAACATTTTGGTGTTCATGTTTTCAGTCTTGTTCTTCTTTTACAGAATTCACTAGAAACTCTCTTTTGTTTGGTGAATGATGTTCTCACTAATATACTTTGAGCTTGTACCTGACCATGATTCTTCTGCAACATCAGATTTAATGGCCACATAATTTACTGTCCCGTGCATGCACAATAATTTAAGAATTGATTAATTCCCTATTTTAAAATACACCAATTGCTTCTGCATTTCCATGATTACAAATAAGGCCAAAATAAGTATTCTTGCAAAAAAATATTTGTGCATTCTGGTTATTTAAACAAAGTTCTAGAAACATGACGACTAGGCTAAAGATTTTCAGTCCACATTTCCAAATTGCCTTCCACAAAGTGTGTCCCAATTTACCCTCTGAGTATGAGTATATGATGTGCTATTTCTCATGCTTCTCCTCTGCACTGGGCATTAACTTCTTAAAACTGTTCCCCATTGTTCTGATTTTCATTTCATTGATTACTAATGTTATTTAACTTTTTAATATGACTTTTGGTTCTTTGTCTTGTGAGTTGCACACTCACACTCATTCATGCTCTTTGCTCATTCTGTGATATTTGCCTTTTTATCTATGGACCCTCTGTATATTAAGAAAAAGCATGTATTAACTGTCATAGTGTATAAAGATAGTTCATCACTCATATTTTCCTTGCTTACAATGATTTTTGATGTACAAATGTTAAGTTTTAGATACTCAGATCCCCTAATCATCTTCTTTATCACTTTTTTCTTTTGCTGTTATACTCAGAACAGATACACTTCCCTTACTTGAAATCAGATAAATTCTCACCTGCGTTTTCTTTGAATCATTCCACAGATTTATTCTTTTCACCTAACTCCTTAATCGGTCTGCAATTTATTTCAGTGTATAATGTGAAATGGGGGTCTGATACTGGTTTTTGTTGTTGTCTTTGTTTTTTTCCAGAGAGTTAACCCCCACTGCTTATTGACCAATTTTTCCTTTCCGTGCTGATTTGAAACATCACCCTTATCACACACTAAATTTTTATGTATCAGGATTCTTTTCTGGGTGTTCTATCTCCTTCCCCAGGGCATTTTAAAGTTCCCCAAATCACAACGGCCTAATAGCAGCTGGCTTGGGTCTTGTTCTAGGAAGGACTCTGAAAGTCGAAGGAGCCACGGAAAAATGTTTGGGCAAATAAGCCACGAGGGACCAGGGAAGTGAATTCCTTTTTCTTCTTTTTTTAACAATTTTATTTTTTTATTTGACAGATAGAGATCCCAAGTAGGCAGAGATGCAGGCAGAGGGGGACAGGGAAACAGGCTCCCTGCTGAGCAGAGAGCCCGATGTGGGGCTCAATCCTGGGACCCTGAGATCATGACCCCAGATGAAGGCAGAGGCTTAACTCACTGAGCCATCCAGGCACCCCAAGAGGTGAATTCTATCAAGAATAGATCCTTCAGGGGCACCTGGGTGGCTCAGTGGGTTAGACGTCTGCCTTCAGCTCAGGTCATGATCTCAGGGTGCTGGGATCAAGTCCCACATCAGGCTCCTTGCTCAGCAGGGAGCCTGCTTCTCCCTCTCCCTTTGCCTCTCCCCCCAGTTTGCTGGCTTGTGCTTGTGTGTACGTGTGCTCTCTCTCTCTCTTTCAAATAAATAAATTCTTAAAAAAAAAAAAAAAAAGTAGATCCTTCAGTCATAGGCTCTACTAAGAGTGCTTTAGGAAGCCGTGGATGGAAATTCAGATAGTGGTATCGATGGTTCCAGAATCATTAAATCAGGGCAAGACCCAGGACAGGTAAGCTGCACTAACATACTTAAGGGAGACCTAAAAAGTGTCAGTAACTTACTTGCACAGGGGACAAGAGGCCGGGTGTCATGCTGGGAGGGGCAGCAGAGATGGTATGGAATATAGGTTCTGTTGTGCTGGTAAACATTTCATGGTGTGTTTGCTGGGCTGGAAAATTGTGTTTACTTATTTACAAGGCAATGATACGTGACTCCCACACCTCCTCTAACAGGTGGGCCGGGAGGGGAAGGTCGCTCATGGGATGACCCACTCTGTGCTCTGGCAGCCTTTACATTGGAGAAAAGCCACCCAAATGCTTCTAGGCCGGAGCGGGCATGGGGTTTCCTTTTCGGTCTCCGCAGAAAGTAGCAGAGTCTTAGCTTCTTCCGTAATTGGAGGACAGGAGTGGGGACTTAGAGACAGCAGGGGATAGGGGACTGAACTCACACTTCCCTTGCAGATTTTCATTTTGCTTTGTCTCCTCACTCCACATAGTCACACCCCAAGGAGGTAGCATTACTTTTCTCTGCCCTTCAGGCCTCCTGTCCCCTTCTTTCTGTAGCTGGTGATATGGCAGCTAGCTAGTTCAAGGGCCAGGGGGGATGCCAGAATGTTAAGGGGATTCTACTCCCACCGTATGCCAACGGTCTCTAACACGGTTTGCCAATGGCTGTCAGTGGTTGGCCAGGGAAGGCGAGTCAACACCAGACGGCAGCACCTCCCTGTGTCTCACGGGACCTCCACTTACTGTTCTGCAGGGATGTAGCCATCCACCAAGGGGCTGCAGTCCACACCGGCCACCTTGACGTGGGAAGCGATGTCCCGGAATTCCAGGCCCAGGTTCTCCCCTCGGATGGTGACTTTGGTGCCCCCTTCCCGGGGACCTGTCACTGGGATTATCTGGAAGGAGGAAGCAGTGACTTGGACAGGTACCAAGAGAGAGCCATTCCCCACTTGCTGATGGGGCAAGGAGAGGCTTCTGGCTTTTCCCCACCTCCTCGCCATTCCCCAAGTCGGGCCCACATCCGCAAGGGCGCCCAGGTCTGGGACCGTCAGTGGCAGGAGTTCTGGGCAGAGCAGTCTGTGTCTGTGTGTGGTATTGGGAACAGTGTTCAAATCCTCTCATTCGCCTTCCTATTTTGTGGACGACATGAGGGGGGTGGAAAGTGATCCACACCGTTACCAGGTGATTCATAGAAAATCAAGGAATAAAGCCTTTTGGCATTTGCTTGTCTTGTTCTGTTCTGGAGGAAAATGAAAAAAGTCCTCTTAGTACCCACAGCCCTCCATGCTACGGCAATCCACCCAGGTTGCAAGATTCTTCTCAAATGTCCCTTCTCCATAACCAAGTTATCTCTCTCCACCGAAATTTCACTCTTCTTTCCCTGGTAACAATGATTTGTGTCTGATTCCTCATCCTGCAGATCCGGAGTCTCTGAGAGCAGGAATGGTGTCTTACTTCCCATGGACTTTTCAGTGATGGCACCATATTGATTTCTCGAGTTGTCACTGGGTTGAAAATCACAACTACCCTGCATCTTCCCAGATGTAGAAGAGCATTTGTTGCAGCCCCTTTGCTGGCACTACCTGGCTTGGTTTCTACCAGAGATAGGTTTAATTTAGACTTTACCTTCATATACTGGGCCAAATGACTGGCTTTTCTTCCTCAGATGTCACTGTTGGTGTTAAAAACCCATGATGGCGATGCTGAGAATCAACAACCAAGGGGCCTGCTTTGAGCCAGGCGCTACATCCATTTCCCACAAACTAATTAGGACATCCCGCGGCAGTGACTTTAGTGGCAGACAACATTCTACGCCAGCCTCTCCTGGCATTCAGAAGACCAGAGAAGCACATTTCCCATTCCTGGTGTCTCTCAACCCCGGTGCCTGGATCTTGGCCAATGTCCATGGGATCCCAACTGAAGGAGCCTGGACAGCCCACCTCCTAATATTTCCTGCCCGCTTCACTCCCAAAGGTCACAGTTGGGTGGGTGGGGGGGTCACCCCAGAGAAGAGTGGGAGGGGGGCGCAGAAGAAGCCAGGCCGGAGGGACAGCTTTGCTGGGGAAGGCTGTTCACCTACAAGTTAAGACACTTCCTTCTCACCCATGCATGTTTGTGGGCGAGTGTGCACATGAGTGTGAGGGTTTTCACATGTGTGTTCCCGTGGCAGTGGAGAGACAAGTCCCTTGGACACATGGGTCCATTTGTACATGAGGGAGGGGGAGACGGAGGGCAGACTGGGAGGTGGAGCGCATGTCCTTCCCTAATGCCTGTCCAGCCAGGCCCCAAAGCCCCACTGGCCCCGGCAACAGCGCGTGTGTGATAGTCTAGCCCTGGACTGTTGTCCTGAAAAAAAAGTTTTATCTCAGGCTCAGTCCTTGGTTCCCCAGGCTCCCCAGAGGGCCAATGCCAGTGTGCCCGCAAACAGCCTCTGTCGCAGGGAGGTTTGTTTAATTTGCCATCTCCTCCCTGTGATTTTCTCAGGGTCAGGCCAAGAAGAAGCAAGTCCCACTGTCTGCGGCAGACACACCGTTACCAGTCACGCGTGGCAGCCCCCGGGGATGGTTCATGTTAAGGGCTCTGCGGGTGGGGGTGGCTGAGAAGGAGGGGGACCGGGGCACACCCAAGGCCCTCTTTTCCCAGATACTTCTGGAGGTTCAATGCATGTCTTTTGCCCCAATTTGAGAATTGCTGTTGAGATTCCTCCCAAGGCAGGAGGCTGAGGGAAACTCCCCGTGTCTGGAAAACCAGGGGTGTGGAGGGTGAAGGGGCCGGAGCAGGGGGCACATACAGAGGGCCATGGACGAGGGGCAGCCTTGCTGGAGGAGGCTGTGCGCTCACATAGGTCAAGCTTCCTGCCTGCGCGGACACATCCCTGCTATGTGTGCGTAATCTGTGAGCGGAGGGCTGAGGGTATAGCTCTATGGGTGCCTTGCCCCTGTGGTGAAGAAGAGCTCAGAGTCAGGCAATCCAGAGACCTGGGAGTCAGAGCCTCTTTGATTTAGGCTTTGGGGAAAGGACATTAGCATCTCTGAGCAAGGAGGTTGCTCACCCAGGGTTTGGTGGGCATTCTAGCGGGCATTCTAGCTTGCATTCTGTCCTTCCCAAATCCCTATGCGGGAGCCCTAATGCTCAGCACTTCCAAACATGGCCTTATTTGGAGAAAGGGTCTTTACAGAGATCACAGAGTTAACATGAGGTCATCATGGTGGGTCCTGATCCAAGGGGACTGGCATCCTCATATAAAGAGGGAATTTGGACAGGGACACGGGGAAAGATGAGGAGAAGGGACTCGGGGAGAAGATGTCATGCTGCTAGCCAAGACAGAGGCCAGAGCAGGTCCTATGCACCGCCCTCGGAAGGGCTGGCCCTGCCCACACCTGGGTCTCAACTCCCAGCCTCCGGAACTGAGAGACGGGGCATTTCTGTCACCGAAACCTCTCGGTCTGTGGTACGGCATGGTGACAGCCCCAGGAGCCATATGGCAGGGCTGCCCCGTGGGGACAGACGAAGTAAGGGATGGGGAAATCCTCTGCAGACTGTGGAGAAATACTCTCCACACCCATATTTGCCTCTTCTTGTAGCTGCCCCGTTAGAGGACAGGATAGGTGTGTGTTTGTGAAACTTCGCCCAAAGCCACACACCCGTCTCTCCTTACTATGTATGGAGAAGAGAACGAGCTCCCTTCCCTGTTTTTGTCTCTGTCCCTCTCTGCTTTGTTATTAAAATCAGCATTGTGGACACAGAGGGTCCCTCTGTTGAGACTGCACACCTCTTGTTTTACCAGGGGAGCATGGTTGGGGTGCCTGAGGGGGTCGCTCTGCTGAAAGTGGGAAGTGGGGAGGTGAAGACACCAGGTGACCTCAATAAACCCGAGGAGCAGCAATCCTCTTGGCCTGGACGTGGACACAAACGGCTTTAACAATGTCGAAGATGGACGAGGAGGTTGTGAGATCCCCAGGAGATGGGCATGGAGCCAGCATTCTGCATGATTCTCTTATCCAGTCCTTGTAATTCCCTGGTGAAATGGAACTTTAGACCCACTGCACAGAGAACAAAGCCGAGGCATGACGGGAGTGATGAATCAGCCGTGGGAAACCCTGCAATTAGCTGGCAGAACCGGGATCCCAGCCCTGTCCTCTGCATGCTTAGCTCTGCCCTGCTCCTCCCTGGCCTTTCCTCCATGGCTTGTGGCCCCTGGGCCCTCCTGACCAGCGCTCCAAATCCATTTTTGCCTTCTACCCACTTAGGTCTTGCCTTGAATCTGGGGGGGGGGGTCTCACCATTTCCACCCGGTCCACCTCTGGAGGGCTGGGCTTTGCGCCCTAAGGCTACACACAGCCTCTGCTCATGACTGACTGCTTAGTGAGGTTGTCCGCCTCATCCCCCAGACTCTTCGAGACAAAGGCACCGTGGCCAGGACTTAGAGTCATGTCTGACACAGCTCACCTAGCGACTCCAACAGGACAGTTGAGCCCCTCTCTGTTTTCCACTTTCCTTGATAAGGGAAGCAACCACAGGACCAAGCCCACAGCTTCTGGGGAAGCTGGGTTGGAAAACAAGGATGCCATCAGCCAGCCATGGTGATCACCGTGGTGGCTGTCACCATGGCGACGCCTGGCTGGCAGGGCCCCAGGGCCGTGGCAGGGCCTGGCTTGGCCACCCAGAGCGACGGAGGACGCGGGCTTACCTCTGTGATGCGAGGGTTGGTGCACCTGCTGTTGGCGCCCGACAGCTCCAGCCACTGGCTCTCATGCACGGGGCAGTGCTGCCGCAGGGTACACTGGCCCTGGCTCTGGCACCAGCCGCACTGGAAGTCCGGGTCCGCCTTGAGGCACAGCCCGCAGCTCTCCCGCATGGCTCCGCACTTATAGAGGTGAACTGCGGGCGAAGGGCAAGAGGTACTTTGGGGTGAGAGCGGGAGCAGAAGGGGCTGGGACCGTGGACGGGAGTGCAGTCCCGGCCTCGGAGGGTGAGCCACAAACAGCCTGGTTCCTTCAGCCATTGTGACCCAGAGAAGACCACAGGAGAACTTCGGGGCACGACCTCGAAACTGGACTAGGAAGTGAGGCTCCCTCCAGAATCAGCAGGGCTCTTTCCCCGGGTCCTGCTCGCTCGGCCCCTCCCAGAGCCACTGCCCACGGGTGGGTCCAGACCTGGGAGGTCTCGGAGCAGGGGAGAGGCGAGGAGGGCAGGCTCAGAGCCGGAGGGAGGGATGGAATCGCAGGTGCCCTCGAACGCAGAGCCGCTCCTTCCGGCCGCCCTGCCTCCCCGCCGGGGCCCCCCTCCTCACTCACCTCTGTTCTGAGCTGGGTTGTCAATGTTGAAGTGCCCGTTCCACACGACCGTCAGCTCCACCGGCAGGTTGTTGATCTCCATCCCTTCATAGGAATACTGCCGCCACGTTGGGGGTAGGAACGAAAACAAGCTTGGGTCATGGAGATTTCTAGGGAGAGCCGGTTCTTCAGCCAGGGCCCCCAGGGGCGCTCTGGGGTAAGGACCTGCTGAACTGTGCGTGTGTCAAGCGCATGCGCGGGGGCACACGTGGGGAGGCGTGGCTTGCGCAGTGCCGGGGGCGGTGAGGGGTGGGTATCCTGAGGCAGGGGAGGGGCAGGCCTGGATGGGATACCCGTTGGGAAAGTGGATTCCCTAAGCAGATGAGAGCAAGCTACTTGTTCCCCGTCCACGGAGGCTGGCTCCCACCAGCTGGGATTTCCCAGTGTCCTCCCTCATTGTCCAGGGGTCTCCGCCTTTAGGCCCCCACCAGGCCCTTGATTCATTCGGGGAACTTTAATTTCTAGGTTAAGTTCACAGGGGTTGGGTGCTTTATCAAAGACCTAGAGAGGGCGGATCGACTCCCAATCGGGGGCCATGGGTGCAGGCACTAGAAAGGAAGGGGCTGCACTCAGGGGCTGAGCTGATGGAGGGGAGGAGAGAGGGGAGCTGGGTGGGGCTTACAGGTGGGAAGGGAAATCCCGTGGATGCCCTGGGTGCCAAACCTGGGAATCTGGGTTGAGACTCCAAAGGCACTGGCTGGCTGGAAGAGGCCAGGCCCAGGCTCTGTGGCTGCCCATGGGGGAGCTGTCTCTACACCTGCACAGGGTCCGAGCTGGGCCCTGCTTCCTTGCCCTGCTCTCCTCAGAGTCAGTGCCCCACCTGGCTGGGTCTCTGCCTTGGGACTGAGTTGGGGGGGCAGGGGGAAGTGGGCAGAGGGGCGAGAGGGTGGAGGGGGAGGTGCCAGCCCACCAGTGTCTGCCCTCTGATAGCAGACACTTTTCAACCTCCAGAGAAGGAGGGTAGGTGGCAGAAACTCTCCACATGCCCATGGCAGCATTTCCAATTCCTACCTGGTGATTTTCTCATTATTCCACCAGATTCTGCCCTCCACAGGGGGTGGATGGAAGAATGGGAAGCAGACAGGTTTTCTGCCAAGGAGGGGCTGAGGGCTCACAATTTGCTAGAGGGGTTCAGTCCAGGAGACCTGGTTTGAAGTGGTATTTGCAGAGCCAAAGACTCTTAACTTAGTTGAACTTTGGAGGGGCTGGGCGTTGGGGGGTGTGAGGGATATTATGGAGGCAGCAGACGTCTCCTCCTCAGGGCTGGCCCGCTGCTAGTGCCTAAGATGAAGGGCAGCTACAGCACCCCAGGATTGCAGCCTGGGGGAGGTTCTCGGGGCCTGTCCCACTGCCTCTCCCCCTGGATCTTATTCATAGAGGTTTCTAAAGGGGATGATTGGAATCCCCAGGGAAATTGCCCTAATTCCCGAGTTACAGCACGTGCTTCCACGGGACGATGCCATGAGGCTGTCCTTACACACAACATCAGTGTGATCACATCCAGCCTTCTTCATCTACCCGAACACTACCAGATCTTTCCTTAACTCCCTGGAGACATGTGCCTAGGCCAGGGAGACACGTTCAGGGTTTCCCCCACTGTGATGGTGGTTCGCACTGTACCATGCACCCTCTCATAGACTCTCTTGTGACCCATGACACCTGGGCCAGGACCAAGGTCTGGACTCAAGCCATAGAATAAAGCAAAGCTCCCAGCCCTACAGAAACAGCAGTGGGGCCTTTGATGAACGCTTAACTCAGCTGGTGATTCATAAACCTTTAGCCACGTAGAGCAGTAATCAGCTCCCCAGAGATTTTGTTCTTGCTTCTGGGTCAGACTAGGTCGCTCTAAGGCGTCCTGAGCTTTCTCGCAAAACCTCATCCTCTCTGGACTGGTGGTCCTCAGAGGGGTGTGTGGGCCCCATCCATGAGAATCATTTAGGGGGCCTCCATGCAGATCCCAGGGCCTCCCCCTAGACCTGCTGGACTGGGAGATGGGGATGCCTTTCAAACAAACCACTCCAGTGACTCTGGTGTTGCACAGAGCTGGAGAATCCCTACTCCCTGCAGAAAGGGTGTGCACGAGGGGTGTGCAGGAGTAAGAGATGGGTGGGGGAGAGGAGGTAGGGAAGGGGAGAGGGAGAGAACACCTTTCTAGATCCTCCCCCACCTTCTAGCCAAGTTCCACTTCTCCTTCCCATCTCCCTCCTTCAAAGCCCCAGGGCAGGTGCAGGAAAGGCTGGTTGCAGGCTCTTCTGGCCTCTACTCTAGGAAGGATGCTGGAGTGGGGTGCGGGTAGGGGGTAAGTCAGGACCCAAGCCTGGCTCCTGCTTCTCAGGCTGGGATGTGGTCAGGTCTGTGGAAGCAGCAGGTGGTGACCAGCAGCCCATCAGCCAAAAACCAATACATCCTACAGGCCTCTCTCAGGAAGGCCCTGAAATCTCCCAGAGAGCAAGACAAGAAATTCTGCATATGTGTGCTTGCGTGTGTCTGGGTACACAAATGAGTTCACATGCAGCTGGCCTGAGAAGAGCTAAGAGCACAAATCTGTATGATCTGTGTGTTCAGATGTGTGTGCACACGCATGTGCACACACGCACGGCCGCAAAGGGATTCTGCAGGGACCCCCTATGGGCATGTGAGCTGATGATGTAAGTCTCAGTTTCCCCATATGTCAGGTGGAATTAGAAACAGTGCATACGTAACGGGACCCTTCGGAGGGTGGGAGGTAACCGTCATTGCTCCAAGCACGGCCCCTGTCACATAGCCTGAATGCTCCAATATTACTATGTTTTATGTCTATGCGTATACATTTGGGGATGCTGTCCAAAAATATGTTTGTGTTTCCTGTGTTTATGTTTATGTGAAGTAATAATAGCAGACACTTATGGAGTGTTTACACACCAGACCCTCGTACATATGGAGACGTGTGCATACGAGAATGCTTGTGTGTTCTGGAGTGCATGTGTGTGTTTACATGCCTTCACTTTGAGGAAAATGGAAAATCAAAGACATCAAGGCTCAGAATATGCCGGGCATGGCTTTATCATTTTATCGCCCATCCTGACTATGAAATATTGGTCAGTGGGGTGGGGGAATCCAACAGAAACCCTGGGTTCGTGATGGTAGAAGAAGGTGTGACAAAGAGGTCTCAGAGGAGAGCAGAGAAGGAAAAGAGGCACCGACTATGAAATCTGTCTATGGGATCCTGACTATGAAATATTATAGAAGTCATTAACCCTGGGTTCTCCCCACCACCGCCACCGTCTCTAGGGAGGTCACTTCCATTCCTGGAGGCTCTCTCCCCAGGACATGCATTCTGCAGGGGGAGGGGGCTGACAGCTGTGGAGCCTGGACCACTGGTTCCCATCCCTCAGGACTCCCACCTCTGCTGCACTTAGCATTGACAGAGCCCTCTGTAATCAGCGGGCAGTTAATCGGCACAAAACCCAGAGCTGAGGAGAGAGTGTTTCAGGCTCTCCGGGGCCAGGAGGTTAAGTGTCTCAATCAAGGTCTGGCAGCGCCACAGCCCAGCTCGGGGGTGACGTTGCCCATTACCTTGGGAAAGCGTGAACCTCTCTCTTGGAAAGCAAAGACAAGACCTATATAATTCGGATGTTCTTTCCTCGAACTGTTCCCTATTCTGAGCTCTGTGATATCGTGTTGAAAAATGCTACCATTCAGGAGGACAGATCTGAACAATGGAAAAAAGAAACATGTGTATGCTTCGTGCCCCTCTCCAGGACCCCGGAGGGCTTAGCAGACCCACTGCCAGCCGTGTTCCAGGAAAGCAGGGCGGTGCGGGTGGGGGCAAGTAACCTCCCCACTGGTCTCTTCAACCTTGTTTCGCAGGAGGTAAATTGGGACACCAGGAGAAGATGGGAGGCTACTGTGGGCTGATAGGAGCCGGGCCTAGAGCTGGCTGCCCCCTGCGGCCGACGTGCTCTCCTGATTGCCAGTGACTGGCGGGGCGGGTCCTGGGCACTATTATTAGTAGCACTTGTCATTTCCCTGGAGCCTTGGTCTAAAGGAGGCCAAGAAGCCCCACAGTTGCTCCTCCCTCTGACTGCTGCCTGTGAGCTGCCCTGTTTTCCTTCCACGGCCCCTCCCCCAGGGCTAGGGCGATGGCCCTGAGCCTGTCCCTGAAATGTGGTCTGGAGGTGACTTGCCTGTCCACCCAACCCGGGGTCACTCACACCCACGAGGAGTTTTTCGGTGCCGCTTTTCCTTCTCTGCTCTCCTCTGAGACCTCTTTGTCACCCACATTCTTCTACTATCACGAACCCAGGGTTTCTATTGGATTCCCCCACCCCACTGACCAATTCCAGAAAGCTCAGGGACGGAGGAAGTGAAACAACAGGACTCTTCCCACAGTCCTCTCTGAGGCGCATCACGCCTTATTCCCGGGGATGGCACTCAGGCTGGGTATAAAGAGCTCAGTTGCTATTTCTTGCCCAGCCTTGGATGGGGGTTGGGGTGTGTGTGTGTTATGAAGCTGGATTCAAGTTCTGAGTTGGCTGCTTCCTTGCTGTGTGACCTGGGGCTGGTCACATTGCCCTCTCTGGGCTGCAGAGATCCCCTCTGTCACAGAGTCAAGGATAGACACTCTCTCAGGTCTCTTCCTGCCCTGATGCTATGTTGTCCTCCATAACTATGGGAAAGGAGGCTTGGCCCTGCCTATGACCTTGAAGTGTTTTAAGGAAGTCCCTGGGCGGCGAGTGGCATCCTGGCCCAGACCAGCATTTCCACTGGGATCCCTGCAAAGAGAGGCTTCTGGGAAAAGTCAGACCTGAGCCCTTCTGGATTGCATGATTCCAGGGGGTCCTGAGAGTTAGAGGCGACCTTTCCTGGAATCTACCCTTTGTGGGGTACACCCCCTGTTGCCTCCATTTCTAAGACCTTAAAATGGTACAGAAAAAACTTGCCCATCACCTTCCTCACAAGGGTATTGAAATTAAAAAGGCCAAGCTGCTTTGGGAGCAGCAACCTTAGGTCCTGTGAACCAGCCCCTGGTGGGTGGGGGGCCTCAGATGCTGGCACAGGTACCCCCACAGGGTACCCTGGACAAGGGGACCTATCCACCTGTCAGGGCTCCATTTTGTGCCTTTGTCTGCAGGAGGCTCCAATGCTGTCCCCACAGTCAGGACAATGTGACCCCGAGTGGGTTCATTCACGGAGCCGGGCTTCACTCGGAGTGCTGTGGACAATGGGTCCCAAAGCACTGAGTTCTGACAAGAAGTTTATAGGATGAACTCAGGCAGCAATATGGGGAGAACCTCATCTATTCAGCTGAGCCCGATGAAGCCCGGGGCCCGTGAGGCCCAGTCTTGTATTGTCTCGGGAAACAGGGACTCAATCACCAGAGGCCACAACTCTGTCCTCCCTCCTGACACCTCCGGGACCAGATTCCCTGGGGCAGCGTCTCTGACAAAACAGACTTTCCTCTGTGGCCTAAACCCCTATCTGCCCCCCACCGACTCACATGTGGTGCTCCGGCTTTTTCTTCCCACACGAACTAACTTATTTGGGAAAGAAGCACTTGAGCCAAACCCTTGGGGCTGGTCCGGTTGGCCTCAGGATTGATGAGGACACAGGAGGTGTTTAATATCCCATTTGCTTGCAGGTTTAATCTGGAATGCTGCAGAAATCTGCCAAACAGCCTGGCTGCCAGGACAGGGGAAAGATGTGCATATGGGAGCTGTTGGGACACATCTGGGGTTCCTGAGGCTGGGCCATCAATTGTTAGTTCGGTCCCTGCAATGCTGAGTGACCTTGGGCAAGCATGTGTGCCTCTCTGAGCTCCATTTACTCCTAGACTTTTTCCTGCAGGGAGAGTGAGGTGCGCCCATGAACCGCTTTGTCCAGTACTCTCCTGGGCGTACATCACATCCCCAGATACAGTCACCATATACGAGTCCCCAGCAGCAACGGGAAGGGTGACATAGGAGGAGCCCCTGACTCCAGCCTGGCCCCTTAGCTAGCTGGGAGACCTTAGTGGGGCACGCTGCATGGTACCCAGGAGTCAGGCGACAGACGGGGGCTGCTGGCCCATCATTGGTGGGGCATGGACCTGTTGTGGATTCTTTAAACACTGGGCAGGTCTGTGCTGATCTGAGCAGCACCCTTCTGGCTAGTTCCCTCCTGTTCCTCTGCTCCCTTTGCAGGTGTCTAGTCGGTCTCCGAAGCCTCTGTGCTGGGAGATGGCCTCTATGTAGGTCTAAAGGCAGCAGTGGGCCTTTGCAGCGTCAAAGGAGGCACACTGGCCAGCCCTGGTGGGAGGGCAGGGGCCCAGGGACTCCAGAGTATGTCTCAGGAAGGAGGATGGACAGGAGCCTAGGATGCCCTGTAAGTACCTCTGCCCACAAACAGTGCTCAGCAGCCCCGGGGCTTTTCCCCAAGCCACTGCTGACATTTGGTGATCTCAAAGCCCAGAGCACTCTGTTGGGGCGAGCGTCTGAGGCTGCATGGGGGCAAGCAGGTTTGGAGGGAGCAGTTCTGTGGGTGTTCGAAGAAACCCTGCTGAGCTGAGCAGACCTGCCTCTGGAGAGGATCGGGGAAGGGGGGGAGGTGGGCGGGGCCACTCGCAAAGGCCGGGCTCAGGAAGCCCAGGAGGGGCCGGGCGGGGCACTCACGGAGGTGTTCTGGCACTGCACGCTGGAGCTGTTGAAGCGCAGGGCGGGCACCCTCTGCTCCACGCCCTGGATGTTGAGAATGCATTCGTACCCGCGCTGCCCGGACTGCGGCTGCGGGAGGTTCTTGGCCTTCAGAGTGATGGGCTTGATCACCTCCACCGGCACCAGGAGCTTGTCCACTCGCAGCAGCTGGGGGCAGTCCTGGAGAGACAGCACAGCTCGGGCTGGGGAGCGGGAAGCGGAAGGCGCAGGAGCTTTTCCACACACAGCCCAGATGTCTGCCCTGCTCCGCCTTCCCTCGGAAATACCCACAGAAGGTTCTAGACACTGCTGCCCATTCCTGGCCTCTATGTGAGGGAGAACGGGTCCGAGAAATCCCAGATCCCACTGTCACCGTCTGGGGGGGCCACTTCTCACTGAAGTTGTCCCCTGACCTCTTTGGGTTCCATTTTAATGCCCTCCAGATTCTTGGTTGTCTCCTCCCAGGCCCCCTGCCACGCTAGCAGAGACAGACTCTGCTGCTGGGTGTCCCATGCCCCACGTTGGGCTGATGACCCCTGTGCTTCAGTCCTAGGCTGCCAAGAGTTGGGACCGAGACACGCACCAGAGCAGCTCTGCAGTGAGCCCTGAGCTCCAGCTCTGGAAGGTGGATCTCGACCACAGAAGGAGGGCCCAGGATGGTCTTCCATGCGTGGCTGAGTTGGGCAGTTGGGAATATTCGGGAATGAGCTCCAGAGACCTTTTAAAATCCAGAAGCTTCTGACTGCACTCTGCAGCCCCTGACCCTGAGGAAATGCCCCTCAGAGGAGACGCACATGGGGCACCTCTGGGATGCTAGCAAATGAGCACACATCCTTCAGGCTGGAGTGGGGCCCAGAGACCCTTGAAGGATGGGGAAAACAACTGGGCCCTTTTCCCCCGAGGTCGTCAGCTATGTCCAGGGAGGGCTGTGGGGAAAAATAAGGTCAAATACAGAGTGTGGGTGCTCTGCCCTCTGTCCGCAGGTGGGGGCTGACACGTAGCTGGATTCTAGGACCTGGGTGGAGAAGAGTCGGGAATGCCAGGCCTGATGGGCACAGGCAGGAGCGACGCCTTCTGCAGATACAAGCAGGGCCTGGACCACCCCCTCCCACCCCATGTCAGGCAAGTCCCAGCATCCCGCTGATGACTCCCGTTATGGCACTGTTAGGGTCATGCTGAACCAGATGGCTTCTGGGCAGGCTGGCCATCAAAAGCAGGGTGCACGCAGCTTTCTAAGGATGCAGCTCTGGGCAGGGGCTGCTGTCCTGTAACCCCAGCCCTCCTGCCCAGCAGAGCAAGGCAGAAAGGAGCTGTGGAGGAACGCTGGACCGGGGAGGGTCTCAGGCACTCAGGCAGCTGGCAGCTCTCCCTCCTGGGTCTGCAGGCAAACCGGAGCCCCTTCTGTCGTTAAAAGTGGGGAGGGAGACGACCCGCATTCTAGTGGCCGCCATGCTTCTGACAATTTAGGGAACCTGAGCACATCGCACCCCTACTTGGAGACAACTTCCTTATCCATCAATCAGATGGGATCTAAGGACCCATTCAGCTCTTCCCAGTCCTGGTTCCGAGATTTGGGGTGGTCTCACCTCTGCCCTTCCTGATTACCCTGGGGCCTTACTACAGGAGAGCAGATGTCCCAGGCCCACTCACCGAACCCTTTCCCTCCTTCCGGGTGCCCGTACATTTATTCTGCAAAGTAGCTAGCAGCGGCCTGGCAGACCCCGCTGTCTCTCACTTCTGGATGCGTCCCCCAAAGAACTGAAAGCACAGACTAGAACAGATCCTTGTTCACCCCTGTTCATAGCAACATTACTCACCACAGCCAAAAGGTGGGACCCACCCAAGCGTCCATCAGCGGACGTATGGATAAGCAACACGTGACATATACTGACAATGAAGTATGATTCTGTCTTAAAAGGAAGGAAATCTTCAAGCACGTTACAGTGTGACTGAATCTTGAAAACATTATACTAAGTGAAATAAGCCAGTCACAATAGGACAACAGATCACGAGATTCCACTCATATGAAGCACCTAGAATAATCAAATGTATAGAGACAGAATGGTGGTTTCTGGGGAGTCAGTGTTTAACGGGGACAGGGTTTCTGTTGGGGACGATGACTGTGTTCTGGAGACGGATAGTGGCGATGGTTGCGCAACAGTGTGAATGTGCTTAATACCACCGAATGGTGCTTAAAACTGGTGAAGATGGTAGGTTTCATGTGTGTGTTCTTCCACAATTAAAAATCAATGAAAACACAGAGCAGCAGCAGGAGGGTTGAGAAGGAGGGGAGAAATGACCTGGGCACATGGCCTCGGGATCCCACATGGAGAGGGTCATAACAGCTCCATCTTGTGCCCCCACCTCGGCCGCCACCTCAGCAACCTCCCACCCCCCTCACCCCCCAGCACCGGCCCCAGCAAGATGAGAATGCAGGACCCAGAGAAGACAAGAACGATTTAGTGAATAAGACGATGGGCAGGACGTGTGATGTTGGAGAATCAAGAGAGAAGTTCTACGAAAAGCAGGGAGTTTCAAGCCAGAGGGTCCTGACTGCACTTTCTCCTTTCCCTGAGGCCCTGGGGCAGCTCTCCTCTGCCTCAAGCATTCCCAAGCCTGCCCTCCCCTCCTGCTCCATCCACATCGGCACTGTCAGGGAGCTGGGTCTACGGTTGCATTTGGAGGAAGAGAAGTCGTGCATGGCTGGCTCCCACCGCCTACAGCAAAATGTTATTCCCGTCCATGAACAATGCTCAGGAGATGTCTGGAATCTGGGAGTCCTCTGGACCAACCTAATGGATCCACCCTGCTTTGCAAAGGAGAAACTGAGGCAGGGAGCAGAAACATGGCTTAGCGGCAGCAGATGTGTTGGCCGCTGAAGAAGATAACTGCCAATCCACTCTCTCTCCTCCCCTTAATGAAAGAGGCAAGTTCCTACTGGTAGACCGGGACCCCTCAGGAGGAAGTGGTGGGTCTGGAAGGATCTCCTGGAGGTCCCGCTATATCCTCCTGTGGGACTGGGACATTGCCTGGGGCTGGGCTGCTCCTAGTCCAGGACCTGGGCAGACCCGTAAGACTCTCTCCCCCATAAGATTCTCACTGAGGCTTGGCGCGCGTTCTTTAATGAGTCCTGATTGCCAGTGGCCCCATAAAGGCTTAGTTTGCATATAAAAAGGTTGGCAGGTCTGAGAGTAAGTTCATTAATAATAATTGGAGAGGCCCACGGCTGGGCCGGGCCCATTTTCCTCTGGTGGCACTGATGGTTGACCCCAGTGTCCCTCCTAATTGAAATGTAAAATGGCAATTTTTCTCTAGGCAGCAAGGCATGAAGGGACGGTCGCCACCACACTGTCCCCTCCTTCCACCCCGCTTCTCAGATCCTGACCTGCCTCGCCCTGAGATTCCAGGTGTAAAACCACCTCTAAGGCCGAGTCTCGTGGGAAGTGGCAGAGAAACCACCGTTCTCTCTGAGTTGGGTCCCAAGACCTCACTTCCAAGCACCTCCACCAAGGCCTGGGGCTCAGGCAATCACCTTTGAGAGTCCTTCGCTAAACTACCTGGGGAGTCTCGAAACGGAACACAAGCCTGTCTTGCTCCTGCTCATTTCAGAGCCTTTAAGCGCTCTAATCATTGCTTGGCTTAATTCTAAGTGGAGATTAAAAACTCCTCCTCCAAAGAGCTTTTGGTGTGTGTGGTGGGGGGGTGCAGGGGTAGTTCCCATGAACTACCACCTATAAAGCATCTGATACAGAGGGAACAAGCATTCAACAAATGTTTGCTTCTCCTCGTCTCCCGCTGCCCAGTTCAGGCTGCACCTGTTCCCCCATGTACTCCCTGTTCCTACATCACTGCCGAAGGACCCATCTCCCCCACTCCCGCCTCTGTGTGCTTTTCCACCAATACCCCATCAGCTCCCACAGTCCAGCTTTTCCCCCTTCTAGGCTTCAGAGCCTGATGACTTCAACAGCTCCAAATGTCCCAGACAGAAGGGAACAGGGACAGAAGCCCCGTGTCTGTCCACTGCTCTTCTAACAACAGTCCCCTCTTCTGGAAGGTGACAGCCTACAGCCGCACGTGCTCTGTGCTCTGAGATGGGATCTCTGCCGGCCAACCATGTGGCTTCGGGCAAGTCCCTCAGACCTTCTGGGTCTCCTCGGCCACAGAATGAAGAGGCTGGTTTAAATTCAGTGAGTTCTATGGTCCTAGGTCTATTATTAACCCAATAGATGGCTTGGGACACACCATTATACAGCCTTTCTGTAAAGGCTTTCTAAAGCTCAGTTTTCCCATCTCTAGAGCTGATCTAGCTCTGGGTGTGACATTCAAACACGGATCAGCTGCACGAACACTGGAAGGGGCTGGTTGGTGAAGGGACCTTCTGGAAGGGGCCATTTATCTCCCAGTAGGGAAGTATTTTAATATTTTAGTAACTGGCCCATGGCCACCTGGTACAGTTAGGCAGTGAGTGGTGCTTTCATGATTCTAGCACAAGGGGTTCGTGGATGGCAATCTACCCCCTCCATCACCTTCCCCGTGCTTTCCTGTTTGCTATCTTGTTTCACAGCCCAATACGTCTAACTGCCCCCACGTTCATGACAAAGTACCCAAGGACACCAATTACCTCATTCAGTTCCCACAATGATGAACACAATATTTTCATCTGATCATCTTCCTGACTTTTGTCCCCAGATGATGCTCAAGGCCCCCATACAGAATTCCTCAAAGACACAACCCTCTTCTCTTTTTCAAGGAAGAGAGTTCTCCGAGCTATCATGTGACAGGGCCAGCTCTCCGAGGTGGAAAGCACCTGCATTTAACAAGATTACGTGGACACAAATGCATACATTCGGAGCCAGATTCCCCTGGAGCCTGTACTGCCTATGGCGACACTCTGCAGTTCGTAAGAAGTACGGGTTGAGAGTGGCAGTGGTTTGCGGTGCAAGGAAATCTTGAACGTCCTGGCTTTCAGGTGCTGGCTGCAGGGGGGCCCCAGGTCAACTGCCCAGCCCCACGCATGTTTTTGGTTTTCCCTGAAATGCACATAGAAGTAAGGAGAGCACTGCTAATTCCAGGGAGCGGGAACATCATGTCAAAGTTTGAAAGCAAAAAGAGGCCTTTCCATCTGCCGTGTCCAGCCTACCAGTGGCGGCTTTATAGAGAGGTTTTAATGCATATTTAAATAATTGAACAAGGACACAAAGCGTGCTGCTGAGCTGAGAGAGAAAACACTGCCCTTAGGGCTGGTGCTGCCTGGGGAAGGGGGCAGGAGGTCTGTGGATTTACAGCCCCTGGTGTGCGTACATGATGAGGGCCCTAACTCTCTGGTTGTTACAGCAACACTGGGGAACTGTGAAGCTCTAGGGGAGCACGGGGCAGGAGTGGCACCTAGGGGCAGCAAAGGAATAAATGATTTGCGGGGCACAGCTCTAGCCACAATGTCACCTCGCCCCCATCAATTCCAAAGAAGCCAGCCCTAGCCCTAACCAACCCTCCCTCCTAAATTTACACTCACCTTCCCAGACCTGTGGCGCGCAATACAAAAATCTAACGCGCCATATATTTTCTTGCTGTTGCCCAAGTTTATAATGCCATTAGTGTGATCTACGATGGGCTGGTTTATGGAGAGAGCAACGTAATAATACAGAAAGGAAATACCCATAACCTCAAGGGGGGGTGGGGCAGACGAGATTGATGGAAAGTGCAATTGTCTGGAGACACAGCAGTCCGGAAATGGAGACCTGCAGTGGGGGGGTGGCGCGCGGGTTGGAAGCAAGTTCTTTGGCTACGTTTGGCTTTGTTTTCTCAAAGGAGGGTGAAGGGCATGGCAAGGGTGGTTTTGTTCCCTTGGGTCGGGTCCCAGGAAGGGCTCTTCTTGCCAGAATCACTGACAAGGTAGTTGACCCGATTTCCCTCCAGAGTCCCGTGGGGGGGTAAATGCCTTTGGGTTGCCCGGTCTCAGTCCAGGGGCTTGGACCCTGCCCACCCTGCTGGCTCTTTGTTCTTGGAGAAGACTGACCATGGGGGCAGGCAGACATTATGATTCCCATGTTGTCTACAGATGCATGTCTGGGGCGTGGGGGTGGGAGGGAATATGGGAAGAACCTTTCCAGCACTGTTTTGGAAATCAGATAGAATTCATTTTGCCTCTTCTGATCATATGCCTGCTCCCTAGAGGAGATGCTGTTTGAACTTCTAGCAAAGCGGGCCTGTAGGAGCTTTCTCTCCAAGCCCGTACACCGTGGGCCTTCCTAGCAAAGCCCATCTGGTCTGATGCCCAGGGAACAGCTTCAGCAGCTGACTTTGCTTTTTAGTTTAGATGAGAGATAACAGTAAAATCGTCTATGGAGGATAAATTCTTGTCAGTGGATTTTCTTTTCCATGCAAGTTCACCTTTCTTCCTTGTGGATCACCTTTATTAGTGTGTGGGCCTGAAGGGGGCTCCTGCCATGGAGCCTGGGGATTCCAAAGCCATTCAGGGACCAGAGCCCCTTCCCACCTGGTAGAGATGGGGATGTGTCCCTGTTAACAGCTGTCGCCAGGAAAGGCTATTCCATTGGAAAGAAGGCTATTCCACTGGGAGAACTGGGCCGAGAGCAGAAGACTCACCCCACATTGGCCTTGCTTACCTTCCTTTCTCGTTTCTCTTTGGTACCCAGGATCTGGCAGCTGATCTAAAGACCCAGCCTTGTGATTGTGATGCCATCATTAGTGGAAACAAAATCGTTCCTTGTAACTGGAATATAGTTACTACAAACAACGTATGTTTATTGGGCATTCTATTTCTAAGAATTGTAATTACGCTAGAATACTTGTCATTAATATAATTACAACAATGATCGACCAGTGCTCTGTTCCAGACCAATAACTTCACCTGAATGCACTCTTTGTTCGGGGTGGGGGGAAAGAGGTAATTCAACATCTCTGGCGACAGTCAACAAAGCCAGTGTTGAAACGGGAAGACACAGGGATGAAAGCCTTCCTGGGGATACAAGATGGCGCTGGGGCGATGCAGAGCCCCCTGGTAGTCTCCCTCTTGACTGACAAAAGGACACTCTCTGCGTCCCCAAACTCAGATGTTGAAAGGCAATGAAAGCCTGGGGACTTCCAGAAGAACCTCTGGGCCTGACTCCCCCTTTTTCCCTATGGGGATGAGTCAGGGTCCTGATGTCCAGGGGAGCCTCCTGCCCTGAGGCCAAGCAGCAGTCACCCTGGTAGCTGGGATAGGAAACCACTGCCTGGACCTGAGCACTCATCGTCCAAGACCACTTCTTGGGCATGGACCGCTCCTTAGTGCTTTCCAGCTTCCTTCCACTTACAATTAGAGAACATTAGAGATCATGGAGACCAACGGTTCCATTTCACCCAACTCTAAATGCAGACTACAGATGTCTTAGGCATCTTGGAAGCTCTCGCAATGCCTCCATATGGGAAAAGCTCAGGAACTGGGTAATGGAGGATGAAATGTGACCCACAGGGGAAGCTTGGACTACCAGACTCTTCCCCTGGCAGGTGGAGGGAACCCTTGTGTCTGGGGGCTTCTATAAAATCACCTTTCAAATGTCTGCTTTTCTTTGTTTATGCCTTATTCCTGCTACTCTCTCCCTAGAAACAAAAATATAGAGAACAAAATAACAACATAAAAAAATAGTCACCTTAATTCCATTAGCAGCCAGGGGCTTTCTTCTCAAGCTCTGAGCACAATGGCCTCCTTCCATGACCCCAAATGGCTGGACCAGTCAAGAGCCCACAACTATTTATTACTTCTTTCCCCTTTGGTGCATACCCCAGGAAGATGCCACAACCATGACCATCATGAAGTGGCCCGGTCTGGATTCTTCTCTGTATTATACTCAAAATGGCCCCAGTATTGAGGTGGGAAGAAAGCAGTCCCCAAACTTGGACCAGAAACACAGCCTCAGAGCCTCCCTTTCTTAGACTAAATAAACATCCAGGAAAAAGAAGAGCAAAAGTGACTTCCACTCAGTGATGATGAGGGAGGCATGGTATTTCAAGTTCCTTGGGAGCCTCTCACTCTAATGGCCTGCCCTGCTCACCATAACAGACCTCGGGGGAAATGGACAGTGTCTAAGAGTGGCCGTGGTAGGTCAGCTCATCATCACCTTCCATGGGCCACGTTCCTCCAGGCCTCCTTCCTGGGAGCCCAGACATCAGACCCTTGGAGGCACTGTGCCTCGCTGGCAAACTTTGTAGGTTGGGGGCTGTGCCTGGCTGGCAACATGGTCCCTCCAAGACATCGTCCTCCTACAGGGATCCCTGAAGTGCCCTGGGAAACATGGTAGGCTTTTGTTTTATTCTCTCCTAGCTCTTTTTTCCTCTTTCTGAGCGGCAGATGCAAGCTTCTTTTATATATTTAAAAGAAAGAAACTTGGGACAAGAGGAGCAAACAAGAAAGAAAAAGCAGAAATTTGAAAACCTCCTTCAAGGTAATTAAATGATTAGGGGCCTTTGAAATCCATCAGATGGCTCAATTGTTTCTGCTTTCATCTGGTTCATCCTTGGCCCTCTCCACACATGAAACCCGTGCCAGACACACCAGTCTGGAAAGCTGGAGAGAGGCTGAAAACCTCTTTGTTTCTGCCTCCAGCAAGTAACTTGCAGGTTCCTGAATGAGGTAAGATGTTTCTTCCTGGGCCCTCGGCCCCTGGTCCAGAGCGGGAGGTGAAACAGACCTTCCTCTCCTGACCACATGCCTCAAGATAAAGGCTCAGGATTAAGGGGACTGGACAGCATTTTTTCAGGGTCTTCATGCCAATGGTGTGCCTTTTGCTGTCAAACCCACGTCAGTCCTACTAACTTGAGATCCATTTCATCTTAAAGAGGAACAGGATCGGCACACAATTAGCTTCACATTCCTTTTTAAAGCCAACATGTAATCTCCTTCCTCCTTCTCCCCATAAAGGGACCATCTAAGTCTCCATCTCTTTTGTCACTTGTGATCAAGAACAGCCATTTCTAGCCATTAACAGACCTTATCCTAGAGGGAGAGGGCTTTACATCTGGAGACTTCCACAGCCTCTTCTTCCTTCTCTTTGTTCCTCTCTTGTTTCTTTCTGCTTTCCTCCTCATATGCTGCCCTCAGTAGGACCATCTTCTCCCTGTGAGCACCTCACCACTCCTTGCCTTTACCTCGAAAATCAATTGCCCTGTCCACCATCTCCCTGTAGACCTCCTGCTCAGCCATCAGAGCCCAGGAAGGTGGGATATAGAGTTTGGGTTTTCTCATGGCCAGGCACAGCTCAGTCACTGCCCCTGTGGGCTGACAGAGCCCCACACGGCGGGTGTTGGTAGTGGGAAGTACAACCCCCTTCCCTTTCAGCCTCAGACACAAGACAGCTTCCTCCTGCCATTAAGGATTTGGCCAAAGCCAGGGTTCGCACGGGAGTAGAAGTCAGGGAGAAGGGGACAAGGGCACTGTGATGGGCCTCTCTGTTCTCACCGTTCCCCTCCTGTCCCCCAAACAGCTTTCATGCTTCCTGCACCAGGACCATGCTCAACTCTCATAGCTGTGGGGTTTGCCACACAGTCATGGCACCCGCCTGGGTATGGGAAGGGGCCGGAAGGTACACCCAAGGCTGGGGAAGGGAGTGAAGATGCTGGAAACTGTCTTGGTCCAGTGTTGATGGAGAGAGTGTGGGCCAGGCTGGAAGCTCTGTTCCCGCAGTCAGTGGGGTCTAACCAACACTCTGTGTGTGTGTGTGTGTGTGTCTTTCTATTTTAAATAACCACTTTCTAGAGCAACCACTCTGTTCAGTCCTACTGGCCTAATGGATGGAGTCACACAAACACCATAATGGCCGAACAACAGCAGACTTTTCCAAAGTATTTTTAAACCCATTATCTTTGAGGTCCTGGCCCAGAAATTCACATCCTAAGAAAAGCAGCAACAGAGGCATAGAGTATTTCTATTATGATGATGAATAGTGTTTAAGGATAAGAATAGGTGCGCCCAGGGGTGGGGGATGGGTGTGGGGGAGGCTCAGTCTGTTAAGCATCCGACTCTTGGTTTCAGCTCAGGTCATGACCTCAGGGTCATGAGATCCAGCCCCTTGTTGGGCTCTGCACTCAGCGGGGAGTCTGCTTGAGATTCTCTCTCCCTCCCCCATCTCTCCTCCCGTGCACCCACTCCTTCTTTCTCTCAAAACGAAACAAAACAACAACAACCACAGAAAGGATAAGAGTTAAGATTAGGCGAGAATAACAACACAGCTTCTTAGCCATTAGCCAACTCTAGTGATTCCCAAATGGGACCATGCTATAGAACCACCAACTACCAAGCCCAGCCTCAGAGTTTCTCATCCAGTGGGTCTGGGGTGGGGTGGTTAACTTTGAGTTTCCAACAAGTTCACAGGTGATGCTGATGCCCCTGATCTGGGAACCACATGCGGAGAACCACCACTCTGGTTGATAAGTTGACTTTTCTATCTTTCTTTCTTTCTTTCTTCCTTCCTTCCTTCCTTTCTTTCTCTCGCCCTGTTACTCCACTTGTCCAGTTTGATCTCAGATATGCTCTGAGAGACAGCCAAGGAGTCTATACATAGTCTTGCTGTGTACTTGTAATTATTTCTATCACACCCACACACACACACATACCAGTTCTGGAATTGTTCCAGAACTCACCTGGCATGTGGAGGGTCTTCATGGATAGAGTGACCTAGAATGTACCTTTGCCTATAGCTGACCCTCCAGGACTGACCCAGAGCCCACTGGCCCCAGAGCAGGGCTTTGCACCTTTACTGCTTTCATGTCGTGGTCTCTTAAGAGTCAGGGTTGGGGCGGAAGTCAGTCCTGTAGGATTTACCTTTGCTTTCTCTTCTTAAGGGCAGGCCTGCTCCTTGTGCCCCATGCTCATGGCAAGAAGCACTCACCATGCTCAGTGCCCAGACCTACCTCTGGCAGCTTGACTCGGCCTTCCTGGAAGGAGCAAGTCTTGGGGTCATGGGTACAGACGTGCCGGTATTTGCACCAGTGGCATCGGTATGGGCTCTCAACGCAGGACAGGCACCTGTGCACAGAGGAGGAACAGGCACAAATTACAGAGCTTTGGTGAACCCAAAGCAGAGGGACTAAGACATCTGAGTCTAGCTAAATATTTTTTAAACACCTTCCAACACTCAGGAAGAGCAGATCTGATACAAATCTGTCCCTTTCAGCTTCAAGTTCTCAGGATGCCCAGATTCTGTGGCCTTCTCCCCCTCACTCAGGTAGGTGAAAATGTTGATCCCCAATGGCCTAATCCACAACACTCCATCTCCACAGGGTGGTGCCTTCTTGTGTTGAACTAGGGGACAATGAGGTCTAGAGTAGAAGGGCCCACACATTTAGTGCTGAGAAAGAAATCGAGGTTGAATTCCAGTCGACGCATGGATCTCACTGTCAAGGAACCACATGGACCCGCCCCAGCAGAGGAAGGTTCCAGGCTGCTCTCCCAGGGCAGTGGGTCTCCGCACAGCCAGCAATCCAGCTTCTACACTCCACCCCCAAGAAACAAAGGTAACATGGTAAGAGCTTCTTCCTGCTTAAAACCCAGCATGGTTCCCGTCTTCCAGAGGGTAAAACCCAAATGCCTTGCCCTTCAGGCTGAGCCCTTTTGATGTCCAGGCCCACTGTCTCCACATGTGTTTGCTGCTTCAGCCGAGAACAAGCTGTGCTCTCCCCACGCTGTCTTTCTCCCTGGGGTACCACTTCCCCTTCCCTCACCAGCCCATCTCTTCTTCCTTCTTTGACCAATGGAGAGTTGGTCACCCTGGGCCGTTATCCCATTAACCACTCTGTTTATGTCTCTGGGACCATCCTGGTCTTGCTGCATCATATTTTACTTACTCACTGCCCAGTTTATCCACTAGTCACACGGCCATGACTTCTGGAAGCACAGCTTGGGTCTCTGAGTCCTACTCACTGTTGACCCTTCCTGTCTAATGACACTTCTTATATCTGGTAGATGCTTAAAATTATTTTCTGGACTGCCTGGAAACCTCACACATGATTTTATCTGTCTACTCTGCTTTCCTAGAGGGACAAAAGAGGAGCAAGGGAAAAGGCCACGGGCAGCTCTGTGGCAAGAATCAGGAAGAGAATTCTGGCATCGATGCAACTTGTTTTTGGCCGGAAGGCCTGACTACCTCTTCTTTGGAGCCCCAGAGATAGCCAAGCACTGGACTCACACCTGCCATAACCAGATAGGTAGACTAACGTTCCACCAGCCCAGAGCCCAGAAGTGTCTTTGGTTATGTTAACTAGCTTGTTCTATAGGGAAAGGAAAACAGAATAGTGTTTAAAACAAGCAGGGCTTTATGAGATCAGGTCCTCTGGTTTTCCAGTGATGTTCCATGGAACCCTGGGGTTTCCATGAGTTTTGTTGGAGACAAGGAGACAGATGCGTGGGGTTTCAGGACAGCGCGGACCCAGGCCTTCCCAACCCTCAACCAGAGTAGCTCCTCCTTCCATCTGTTTTGTATATTGGGCTTCCACACCTAGTTTTGGTTGGAGGAAGGTTTCTCTGGCTCGTACCTTCTCAGTCTGGTCCAATTCCATCATTTTAGAGAGGAGATAATCATATAATAACTGCAAAAACATGAGCCATGCCCAGACAGTGGCTCTAAATGCTGTGCTTGTGGTGGCTCTTCTAGTCCTCACAGCTGTCTTGTGCACCAAGCTGGGCTGATGAGCACAGGCAGCGACCAGGGGCAGTGACCAGCTAACTGGGGCTATGCCCAGAAGGGCCCCAGCCATGTCAGTGGTGAAATATTTGGGTGACATTCTTGGAAGAAGGACTACAGTTTCCCCGATGGACAGAGGACACTGGGACACGAATGGTTAAGTTTCCAGCTGGTCTGACTCCAGAGTCCAAGACTCTGGTCCCCATGCCTTCCCTTGGGTAGTAGATGCTTCAGACAGGGCCTGGGCTGCAGCTGGAGTTCGCCAGCATGTGTCTTTGGGCCCCACTCTGATCCTCTGTAGTCCAAGTACTGAGCTAGCCCACAGGGGACTGGGGAGGGCTGACCCTTTGGTGCTTGGCCCGGACACCCATGGGGGCTCCTCTCCCTCCTCAGACCCCTCTTGTCACCCAGGGTGCTGCCTCCTCTGTTCTTCAGGTGAGGGGCACCGTCTTCCTCTGCAGATGGTGGGAACCACATCGGGTTAGACAGATTGATGCCAGTGAAGATGTGTGGGCTACGGATTCGGAGGTCCTACACCAGTGGTTCTTACTCTGCTCATTCCTGCCTCTTCCCCTTAACCCTGTGGGTACAAGAGGAGGGGCCTTTCTCGCCTCCTTCCCCCTACAGGGCCTCTAGATGGCCACTCCTTGCCAAAAGTGCTGGCACCTTCCATCTCTGGATGAACCTTGACCCCCGGGAACAGGGAGCTAGCTGAGTGAGGCTGGGGGCCACTTACGAATTGTGGACGCTGCAATTGTAGAAGACAAAGCTGGTGCTGGCAAAGGTCATGCCTGTCTCCTTTGACTTGAGCTGCAGCTGGACGACATGGTGGTCCCCTGTGGGGTGGAGTCAACCACAAGTTCAACGGGAGCCCAAGACTCTGTGTGAGGGTCCCCCTGAGAGTGATGCATCCTGGGAAGGGGGAGCCTGCCCCCGAGGGGTGCTCTCAGCCCTGGCAGGACTCTGATTCAGCTGGGCCCAGTCCCAGGACAGCCCTGAGAGCATCTGCAGAGGGCGCTTCTGGTCCATTCCTCTGTGCACGCTGTGTTGCTGGCACCCGCCCCTCCCATGCTCAGCAGCTTCTCTCCTGTCTGCCCACTGTGACAGGCTCCCATGCAGGGTGCCCAGGCCAGACTCTCAGAATTACACGCGTGCACACACACACACACACACACACACACACACTGATTAGGTACTAGGAAGAATGTGTAGGCTCTTCATAACACTGCTGCAGGCCACGCACAAGGTCTTGCGTAAATGTGAGTGTGGTGCGTGCCTAAGGTCATTCCTCATCTCGGTAAGGAGACACTCCCCACCTCTGGGCGGGGGCTCAGGGCTCCATCCCAGAGGCAGTTCCTGCAGTCCTCAGCTGGCACCAGGGAGGAGCTGGAGCCCATGTTTAATTCACAGCCCTGACCCCAGGCCCCCACTTCCAGGCTTGTTCTGTGCCTTCCGCGAGAGTCTCATTAATCAATCAGCTGGGAACAAATGTGACAAGCCCAAATGGGAGCACCAACATGGAATCAATCTGCACAGGCTGGGCCTGTCCCTCCCCAGTGTTGGGCCTCTTTCCACCCCCGTTCCTCCCAGTGCAGGTGGCCATGAACTTGCAGCTCTGGGAAGGCACGGCAGGGTGGGGATGGCAGGCAGTAGCCCGAGATCAGAGACCTAGCCGAGCAGGCAGGGTAAGGAGCCTGATGGGCCCTGGCATCTCCACCCCCACCCCTGCTCCTGACCAGCTTCCCCTCCCCCACGGCCCCTCCATGCTCGCCCGCTCAGGCTCCAGGACCGCCTCTGAACCCAGCTGGCACATTCTGATGCTGTCCTGGCCTTGCCCTCTCTCCATTCTCTTTGCAGCTTCTCCTCACCTAGGATGACACTGCCTCCAGGAAGCACACCTGGTTTCAACAGCCATTTGTAAGAGCAGTGAAAAGACACTCCATCCCCTTCTTCCGTATCATACCCACCAATGCACCCCTCTCCTGGCTCTCCCCTGTTTATGGGCTCCCTCATTGCCCCCAGGCCTGTCCCGAGTTCTCATCAGGGCGGGGGGAAGGACATGCCACCCAGCTTTGCCTCCAGGGACCACTCACCGTTCTCGGTGATTATCCGGGGTACCTCCTTGGCTGCTGGGGAGTAGCACTGGATCTGATTGCCCACCACCAGCCCGTCCGTCTCTGACAGGTCCTCAAAGGTGCAGTTGACACCAGCTGACAGCTCCGGGACATTGTATGTCTCTAGGACCAGCTGTGAACAGCGGGGCAAGCGGAGAGAGAGGAAGAGAGTGAAGTGGGGGAAGGGAGGACGTGGAGAAAAGGAAGAAAGAGGGAGAGCAAGAGAGATCAGAGAGAAAGAAAGAGGGAAAACAGGAGGTGATATTGACATAGAGAAGAAGAGAGTCAGTTGTTCACAAGACATAGAGGCAAAGTGGTGGGGTGCAAAGGGACAGACACAGAGGAAACTTTATTACATATGAATGGATTTGGCCCCAGGAAACAGGAGTGCTTAGGGGATGAGTCTGTAGAAAGAAAGGCTGGCAGGACTGAGGTCTTGTGGTTAAGCTCCTCCTGATTGTCCCCAGTTTTGGAAAAATGGCAAACCAACCACCAAGCGCCCAATGCATGGCCACGGGAGCCATCCTGCCCTTTTCCCCCTCTGCATATGTTCTTCCCATCTTATAGACAAAGACGTCCTTCCCAACACCCTCCCTCTCTTGGTCACCCTTTCGATCCTGCTTGGTATCACACTTTTCCCTGTCTTTCTACCCATGGTGCAGAAAGCCTTTGCCCCATATCCCTGTGCCTGTTCCCCTCTTCTATCTCCAGGGACGCATCCTCTGATGCTGCTCTCGAGCAGCAAGGCTGGTCAGGTGGGGCCCAGCTCTCCTGAGGGGCCTTGGTGGGCTTCCATGGGGAGAGGGTTCTGCAGCGTCCCTGGACCCACATCCCCCTGCCCTTACCAGGACATTGTACTGGGAAACAGAGATGTTGCTGGGATGGACGGTCAGCCGGACGCACTGCTTCATCTCAGAGGCAAACCTGCGGGGCTCTCTGGACCGCGCACAGCGCTCCTTCCGGGTGCACCTGGGAGGGACAGAGTGATGCGTGACTCAGGAGATGGCCACTTCCTCCAGCAAGGGGCCGAGACAGAGGTCAGGCCCTGCCAGCAGCTCCCAGGACATGAACAAATTCAATATGTCCAGGATTGACCTTTCTGCCTCCTTCCTCCAGCCTGTTCCTCCCCAACCATGGCTGAATTTAGCAAGTCTAATACCTAGTTGCCAAATGCAGAGACTCGAGGGTCATCCCAAAGACCCCTCCAGTACTCCTCGTTCCCGTAAAGAGTAGCGGAGTCACTGTTCTACCTCCCCACTCATCCTCAGCCCTCCTCCCCACTTAGGCAAACTGAGAACTGCTCTCACAATATATAGATATCGCTCTTGCAATATATATACAATATACTCTTGCAGATTTCCTCACCTTGTGTCACCCTCCAGACCAACCCTCCCTGCCCATTTCTTCTGTCCAACTCCCACCTACCCTTCCAGCCATGGGTCTGCCATTATGCACTTGCAATCTCTCCCCTCCACCAGCCTAGGCAAAGTGAAGGACATCTGGGGGTTTCTTATCGTCTAGAACTTCTCTGACTATACGGTAATTATGGGTACCTCCTACCAGGTGTGAGCTCCAAAGAAGAGACCCTGCCTAACTTATTTTGAGATCCCCTGTATACCTCCTGTCCAGCAGACAGAACACAAATGTGGGTGGGGGGAGGAAGGGAAGGAAGGATCAAAGGAGCAGAGCGGACGCTTAGCAGCTGTGTCGCTCAAAGTACACCGTGTCACATGTGGACGCCATCCAGGGTGACCTGGGAACTCACAGGCCTAAGTGATGCAGCTTACATGCACCTGAGAATCACAGCCCTTCACCCAAATGTGCACAGCGTGCATGGGGAAGGTGCTTAAGCTCTCTGCCCTAGGGTCAGGCCATCCCTGCCTTCCAGTGGGCGTTCCCTGCACACACCTATCTGAGCTTTAGGGAGTAGCATTTAATCCAAGTCAGATAAACCATGGGCATGCGGACCTTCGCTGAGCTGCTGTGCTTTGGAAACTGCGGACCCCTGATTCTGCTGTGGGGGCAAGGGAAGCAGGGTCTTCAGAGAGACAGGCTGGGGTAAGCTGGGGCAGCCGGGAGATCATTCCTGAGTGGCTGATCTGCTCTGGTTAAAGAGAACAGAGTTCAGAGGAAGGAGGGTGTTGGGGACTGGAAGGGACAGGAATGAGCATCAGGCAAGGAGTTAAGTATGAACCAGAAAGGCCAGGATGTCCTGTGGAGCCCGCATGGGGAGTGGATACTGGGGAGGGAGCATCCGCCTTGAGAAGCAGACAGGTGAAGCATGGCGCTAGAGATGAGGGAAGAGAGGCTCCAGGACATCCTGAGCCACTCTGGCAGTGACTGGGCACAGCAGAACACCACAGGGGAAGAAGACACCTTTGGCTTCAGGGGGAGGGACAGCCTAACGGTGGAGAGTCAGGGGAGAATTCAGCAAATGAAGGAGAATTCACCGAAAGTGTGGACTAAATGCAGACAAGGAGACCCAGGGACAGAAAGGATGGCCACAGAGTAAACGGAGTGTGTAACGAGAAACTAGAAAACAATTCTGAGTCACACACTCACAGCTGCTGGCCACGGAGCACTTTGTAGGCACCACAGTTTAAGAGGTTTATGGTTCATGTCAACGTCTCTCAACAATGTCGCGAGGCAAGTACCACTGAAAAACCCATTTTATAGACCAGGAAACTGAAGAAAGAGTAGGTAAGTCACTTGCCCAAAGTCACCAGCTAATCAGAGAGAACCAGTATTTGAACACAGATGAACCCTGGAGCTTTTGTCCATGAACGCTGCGCTGTACCTCCCCAAAGCTTCGAGTCTGAAAAGCGAGGGTCAGACCACCTTGCTACAGACTAAACCCATCTCCCCACCATCTTGATGTTCTCTTCATGTGGCTTGAGGCGATGTCAAAATTTCGCTTCAAGCTTCATCTCCAGGCTAATCACTATTTTTGCCTGCCACAAGGATGCACTCGGAATATCATTGCAACTGGTGACTTCTCTAGGATCCTTCTAGGAATCCTGAGAGCGAAGGGTCAGACACGATTGTGGTCACCTCCTGGGCACTCCCTGACTGCTCTAGCAGACCATGGCAACGAGGGCATCTGCCTAAAAGTCCTGGAAGTTAATTTACCAGGCTAGCTCCTCTGTGAGGACTTCATTACCTCCAGCCATTAAGCTAATGTTATGGACTTTTCCAGTCTGCACTGACATCGCTATTAATAGTGTTATTACTCCCATTAACGGTAGACCCAGAGAGCTGGTATGGGCTTAAATTATTCACTGACTCCCCAACTTTGAAGTTCTGACTTCCAAGAGCAATCAGAAGGTCTGAAAAATGTCTTTGATTAAATTACTAAGAGAGAAAAATGAACCTGCATCCAGGCCAAACTTAACCTGCCAAATAGAAATCTAGATGACGAAGAAAGGACCCCACCTCTCTTGCAGGGGTCCAAAGGCACTTGGCTGGGGGGATTTTAAGATGAGGTCTACCTGCATGGTTTGCTGCTTCCAAGGATCATGGAGTTGCGTCTTTCCATGGCTCCCCAAATTTGAGAGCCCCTGAACCAAATACTCGTCATCCCCTTCCCGCAGGTTAGGTCTTACCAAGAAAGCCACCTGTCGCTTACAATCTGAAACATCCCATCTAACCGTGCAATTTTTGGCAAATTACTTAACCTCTTGATGCCTCAATTTTCTCTTCTACAAAATGGGGACAAAATAGCATCTACCACATAGGATTATTATGGAGAATGAAATGAGGTTATATAAGTGAAGTATTTAGAACAGGGCATAGCTCGCAGGCCATGAGCCTTCAATAAACGTCCAGCAGTATTATGATCCCATCTCTGCTCTGCCTTCCTCATGCATGCCTTCCCGAACTGCAGCTGACACAGAAGCAAGCATTTTCAGACTGGCTCATGGGGCAAACCAGAAACAGAAAGACAGAGATGGTTCCAGCAGTTTTCCTCCTAATGAGGGATGGGGGACCCCAGAGGCCAGGAGGGAGGAAAAAGGGAAAGAGTGGTCTGGTTTGCTTGGAGCTCTGCTTTCTTACCAGCTGTCAAAGGGTATTGACTACTCAGCTCTCTTAGTGGAAAGTCAAGTTTAAGGTCAGTGTCAGGGATGTTTTGACATTTCTATTTTCCCTCAGGGCCCATGAGGGTGAGGCTGCAAATGTCCTAACGCACAGACCACTGACCTTAGATGTGATAGGATAATGGAGGGGAAGGACAGATTCCTTCTGAGTCCTTACCGGGTCTGTCAGGGTAATGGCCCCCTACTCTTCCAGGACTGTGATTTCTCATTAGCCCAGGTAAGAGCTGGCAAGTGTGCAAAGGATTCATGCATGACTTTTCGGGGGTGTGCGGGGGTGATGGCTTAGATGTTTCCTTCAGTGGGTCTCCAGATGCTTCTTACAGCATCTCCTCTTATTCGGCTGCGGGAGGACCCTGGAGCTGGAGGAAGGTCCTGCTTCACCCATCTGCCAAGCAGGTTCGACAATACACTCCAGGTGACCTGGGATCTTCAGACAGTCACCCATGCCACCACCCTTGCCACCCCTCCCCCAACACAGACCTGCAGGGGGCAGCAGGAAGCAGACCCCAGCCGATAGCTCAGGCAGGCCCCCAGCACTGGAGGGTGGCCCCGGTCCCCTCCTCCTACAGCCCTTCCTCATGCCGCTTTCTCTGCAGTTGGACCCTCCAGCCCCAGTCCAGAGGTGCTGAGAGGCCGTGGGGACAGAGGCCTGGCCCCTGGAGGGGTTATTATTCAAGCCAGTGGTTCCAATGAGATTATCCTCTCTAATGAAGCGGCCACCTCCGCCCTCCCCTAAGCCTGAACTTTTGCTGCTGGAGAATTCCCAGCCAAGTGGAAAATTGGAAAAGAGAGGAATGGAGGAAGGAAGGGGGTGAGGGAGAGGGAAGAGGTGGTTATTAAGCTCTTTAGAAATTAATTCCTAGGGACAGTGATAGAAATATTAACGTCCAGGACCACCGGCTGGGCGAGCAAATTTCCAATTTGGAGTTGGGGCTTCGAGTGCAGCCTGGGTGAGCCTCCAGGCAGGGGGTGGGTGGGCAGGGGGCTGGCCCATCCCCTGGCCCTCCAGCAGGGGCCACCAGCCTTGGACATAAGAGTATCTCCCGACTTCTGCCCACAGCTGACCCCCAGCCATCACGTTAGTCATGGTCTGGGCTGAAGGGCACTGTTGTGGGGAGCTGTGCTTAATTTGAGGAGACTGAAAAAATGGGGTGGGGGTAGGGTTTCCCAAATGATCTTTACAGAAGGGCTAAGAGGAATGCTCACTCTAACACCTCTTTGGTCACTGTATACACATCTGGGAACCCTGGTGAGGGGAGAAACTGGATTTGCCAGTACCGTTGGCCTTGTCCTCATCAGGAAAACCTGAGGAAATGGGCAGACACATCTGCGCGGCTTGGAAGAAGGTGAGCTAGATGGGGAAAGGAACCCTTCCAGGCAGGCGAGCGTGCAAGAGGTTTCTGCAGGAAGGGCGTGGACCAGGCCAGCCCTGCTGTGTCGAAATTCTAGGGTCCATGGCCTTGACCTAAGTATTTAGGCTGTTTCTGGATAAACCATGACTACACTACAATTTCCCTTGTCACCAGCCGCTGAACCGGCAACTGGACTCACAACCTTTTGCCATCTCTAAAGCTCCAAAGCCAACCCGAGCAAAGGCTGTGGGGTTCCCTGCCTCCCGGGCCCCACCCCCTGGTGCAGGAGGAGGGCACAGGACTTCACGGAACCAGCAGGTGTAGGAGTCCAGACAATGCCTAAGGACCTTTGTGGGCTTACATGGCAACCATGTGGTCCTGGCCCACCAGCATGTCTGCAGGGAGAGCCAAGCTCCGCCCTGGGTGCCATGTCCGAGGCTCACCCTGCCTTCCTTTCACCCCTGCAAGCCTCGAACAAATGATATATTGAACACAAACCTCAGGTGGCCATAAAAGGGACGCAGGGAGGTTCCCTGCTTCCGAGAAGAGAATTGCACCTAGCAGGTGCCCAACAGGAAGGGGAAGCGGGGACCGTCTCTCGCTTCTCTTCGTCAGTAGGGAGCTATGGTTTGGACCTATTTATTTCTTTTAAGGGTGAGGATAGGTTAGGAAAGAGGAGGTGGAGAGAAGAGCAGGATTGCAGGGAGGGGGAGGGACAGAGGGCAGGAGATGGAGGGAGAGAGAGAGAGAGAGGAGGAGGAGGAGGAGGAAGCAGAGGCAAGTGGTAGGAGGCTAGTCTATTTTCCCCGTGATCCAGTCAGTAACAAGGAGGTGCTGGCTGTTACTCGAAGCGCACTCACGGGTTACTTGGGTTGATCCGAGCCAGCCTGCAGGCTACACGTTATCCCACAGCCTGGACCTTTCATGTCTGTTCATGTCTCCAGGCCAGCAGGCGTGGTGCAGGGCGGTGCGGCCAGGAGGAGTGTGGTGCGTGCTGGTGTATGGTGTGTCCGTCTGCACTTGAACCTCAGAGGCAGCTCAGCCCCTCAGGCTGTCTGCAGGGGGCCAAGTCAGGAGACTGGGAGGGATGCTCAGACCTCATATGGACCACAGGACTTTCCTAATTCCTACAAGCTGCTGGCATCGTTGATTTTACATCCTTTGGTCATGGACACATGTGTTATACACATGGATGTGGGGAGGAGGGGGAGGCAGGAGTGAGGAGAGGGAAAGCGAGCTTCCTTAACCCCTGCTGTGCATCTGCTGAGCCACAGATGGAAAAACTCGCCTGTACCCAGTAACCCGTCTGGGATTCTTCCCTCTGGACCAGGGGCTGGTAACTTGCTGGCAGAGAGTCGGGGAAGACCAGAGCATAGACCACAGAGTCTGCTAGGCAGACGGGATTCTAACGGTTCCTCGGGAGTATATGGGCCTTCTGCAACAGCCCTTGGAGAGATCATTGCCTTTGCAGGTTGGTATTAAATAATCCTTTGACACAGCTTCAAAATAAAATAAAACCAGGCTCTGGGATATGCTGAGAAGCAGCAAGGAAGGACTTGCATTTTTAGGGTAGGCTTGTACTTCATTCAGGGGACACTTAGCCATGGCTACGGGACAGACTTTAGGGCTTCCCAGGGGCCAGTGCCGACCCAGGCTGCTGAACACTGCCTCCACGGTGTGGTTGGTTGGAGCTGTCCAAGGCAGGGAGACTTTATTCCAGCTGCCTAGCCACAGCCCCAGTCCTGGGTCGGGTGGGGACAGGAAGGGATAGGGGTCATGGTGGAAGCCCTGGGGTCAGACCCGCAGCCTCTGCTCCCACAGTCACTGCAATCAGGGTGACCTCCAGGTCACCACGCGGGCATTTCACGCACGTCCTTTGTTTTCATCTCCAGGGTGGCTGCAAGCTGACTCTGCCATTGTCGCTCTCAGTGGAGGAAACTGAGCCCAGGCTGGCTCTGTCCATAGGCAGGTTCTGAGCTGGAGCCCCTCCCTTCTGCTCAGGATAGAAGTACTTTTCCTCACCCTCCCTTTCCCCCTCTCCATCTTGGCAGAAGCCACACAAAAAAGAAAAGGAGTGGATACTGCACAGTCACCCGGGCCAAGTACCCCACGATGGGCCTTCTTCAACAGAAGAAATCTGCAAGGAGGAGGGGTCACCACGGGACAAGGGAGAGACTTCATAAAAGCTGGTCTTATCTTCCCCCTGTTGAAGTCTTGGGTTACATGAGCCTCCCAGGAGTGACGCTGATGAACGTTCTTCAGAAAGGTAACGTCTGGGCCAATCGATGTGGCTGGGTCCACCGTGGGATCCCATTACCTGCTGAGACCGAGACTGGCTTCTTGGCTTGGGCCTGGGGGGCGGGGGTGGACAGGGAGATGGAGAAGGGCCTGGGGATGGGCCAACCCTGGTGGTTGGGGGGAATGTTCCAGGCCCAGGACAGGCAAGGCTGGGCTGGGCCAGAGGCTTTCCTTAACCTTTCTCCAAGTCAGAACAGGTAGGCTCAGGCCCAAGGTGAATGCCCTGGAAAGACGGGCTCAAGATTCAGGGACAAATAAACACCCAGCTTGGTGAAACCACTGTTGCCATCGGAAACCAGCAAGCCTCGGGCTGGGCCAGGGACCGCATGAGAGAACAAAGGGGCGATGCTCTGTGCTGCTGGGTTGGCAGGCCCGTCCTCTGAGACAACAAGAGGGAGGTTTCAGTTACACAAGCATTTCTTAAGCTTGTTCAGTCTGCATCCCAGCTGTGCCCTCGCTGGTAGAAAGGGCCCTTTCAGCCACCTGAGCCACCTGTTAGTACGGGCCCTGCCCTTGAACTATGCACTTGCTCTCTCCTTCTCTGTCTCCTCCTGTCTCTCTCTCTCTCTCTCTCTCATACACACACACACACGCACGCACGCACGCACACACACACGCGCGCGCGCACACACACACACACGCACACGCACACACACACACACACGCACACGACACACACGCACACACGCGCACACACACGCACACGCATACGCACACGCACACACACACACACACACACAGCTTCTGCTGTCCTCTTCCCACAAAGTTTCCACCCTCCTACTCCCTACAGCCATAGGGAAAACTGGCAAAAGTGGCAGGAAAAGGACCCTTGACGCTCTAAGGAACCCTCTTCCTGAGGCTCTTTGTCTTGGTTTTCCTGAGAGTCGGGCTCGCTGGGCCTCGCAGCACTTGGCACTGGGGCTCGCCCATGATGGGCACCTGCCAATGAGCTGATTCTGGTCCTAATCCTGCCCCCTCCCTGGATTAGGGTCCTTATTCCTAAGAATAAGGCAAAGGCCATCTCATGTAGTCCCTTGTTTCCCCTGAGCCTGGCCCTGTGCCTGGCACTGATAGAAGATGTACTGAGAAGCAGTCCGGGGGCACAGCACTCCCACAGGCAATAAGTCCCCCAGCAGTTTTCAGCAGGCTGCCTTCTCAGCAAACAGAGGTGCCCCAGGGGAGTGTCTGCAGGCTCCTTCCAGCCCCCCTCCACCTTCTGCACTGACTCTGCCTGCCTCAGCCTTTTCCAGCCATGTCCTCGTGGGTCCCTCCCAACTGTGACTGTCCGGGGCATCTATTTAAAATGAAAGGAAGAAAACAAAAGAAAAGAAAAGAAAATTAAAGAAAAGAAAAGGAAAGAAAGTAAAGCGAAATAAAATAAAAGAAAATAAAGTAAAATAAAATGGAAAGTGTATCAGAAAAAGCAGTGTCTGGCTTTGACCTGAACTTAAGTGATTAAGGAATAATGTCCCACTGGAAAGAATGGGAAGGAGCGTGAGAGAACTTTCTGGATGAAGGATATTGTGTGTGTGTGTGTGTGTGTGTGTGTGTGTGTGTGTGTGTGTGTATTTATTGTTGTTGTTAAGATTTTATTTATTTATTTTGGAGAGAGAATACATGTGAGCTGGGGGAGGGACAGAGGCATAGGGAGAGAGAGAACCAGACCTCCTGCTGAGCGTAGCGCTTGATCTCATGACCCTGAGATCATGACCTGAGCGAAATCAAGAGTCAGATGCTTAGCCAGTTGAGCCCCCCAGGCGCCCTCGACATTTTGTCTATCTTGGTGGGATTATAGATTACGTGGGTCTTTGCATTTGTCAAAACTGTTCAAGTGTACACTTAAGCTCTGCTTGTCTCACTCTATGTTAAACATCCTATTCCCACAAACAGCGTCTGAGAAGACCCCGGGCCCTTCTGGGTTTCATTCAGCCACGTGGGCCAGCGCTCCTCCTCAGTGACTAGCCGACTAGCGCTTGAAGGCGGTGTCGGGGTGAGCAGGCCGTCCTGACACAGGGGTGCTCGGGAGCTCTGTCCTCCCAGAGGAGTTGAGATTTACCAGACACGCCTGCACAGATCCCGGCACCAGGAGGCTCGAGCTTTCAGAGGACACCCCCTTCACCTGGTGCTGGGCCTCGAACGTTTACAATATCCTTTATCACTTGATTTTATCTGCTTGCCGCCAGCACGAGCAGGATCTCGTTTCCTCCTTATAAACGAGGACTCTAAGTTTCTGATGCACAGAGCTCCCATCCTCTTAGGTTGTGGATTCCACATTGGTGAAGTCACCTTTCTTCTTACCCTTTATTGAAAATCCCCACATGGATACTGACGGCACTTTGGGGTCATTCCTGGATATGAGCAGTGGGATGGAGAAAACCGTGCCTTGCTACATCCGCCCATTCCTATCAGAGGCTGAATGAGGCGATGATACTTGGCTTTCTTTCTTCAGTTCACTTATACACAAATGTCCTTTTCATGGTCTGTTTAGTGCCGCGGTATTTGTTTGTTTGTTTGGTTGGATTTTTTTGTTTTGTTTTTGCATTTTTGAGCATTTTGTCAGCGACTTTGCTCTTTGAAATGGCCCCCAAGCATTGTGTTGAAGTGCTGTCTACTGCCTTTAAGCCTGAGAAGAACATGATGTGCCTCATGGAGAAAATACCTGTGCAAGAGGGACTTTGTTCAGGTGTGAGTCCTGTTGCTGTGGCCGCGACATTTTGGGCAAGGGAGAGCTGCCAACAGCAGCAGAGCAGCCAAGACCAAGCCTTCGTGCAGCCCTTGCTTTCGGAGGACGTGTGCCCACTGAGCACTGTACCAACACAACACGTACGAGTACAATATGCAAACTTCAGTATCAGACGGGATGCCAGGTTATCGGAGGCGAGGGCAGCCCAGCTGGAGCAGCCGTGGCTCAGAGGCAGGCAGTTTGAGGCTGGGATGCCCACGGCAAGGGAAGGATGGATCTGAAGTCGAGCCATCTGGACAATCCACGGGGGTCGACTGAAGTCATTAGAGGCAGGGCACCCGCACCCGGGAGCTCTCGGTCCTTCCCTGACCGCGCGGCCATTCCTGCCCCACCTCTGCTTTCCATTTCATGACACTCCACAGTTCAGGACATGCTTTCAGCAATGCCATCTCATTTCATTCTCCAGCGACTCGGTGAGGGGCACAAGACAGGCATCGCCGTCTCCCATCCACAGATGAGCCCGGCTGCCCCAGCTTGCTGCCTAGCTGAGGACTGTGGAATTGGGACTTGGTGGCAGATGCCCAAAGTTCATGTCCATGGCTGTTTTCCTTAGGCCATGCTGATTGCGGTGCTGCTGGCTTCCCAGTGCAGGCTGATGGGTTCCTTCATGAATTTCCCAGACTTCTCTTGGGCCCCAGACCACCCCTGTTTTCTGCCACTGGATGGGAGGCAGGCATTATGTTGCCAAAGGAGAAACTGAGACCACACAGGAAGTAATTTCTGGTCCTTCCTCTTCTTCCTCTTTAACTTGCCTCTAGGGATGGGATAGAGGGTACCCACAACCCCTCTGCTTCCTTCTCAGAGCCTAGGGGTCCCTCCTCCTCCCAGGGTTTAGTGCTATGTAGGTCAGCATCATCAGGCAGGACCAAAGCTGACACGGAGACCTGTCTTTGGGTCCCACAGACAGTGTCTGAGGGTCCAGCTTTACCGACTGCCCCTGGAGGATGCTAAGGTGTGAATGCCCTGCACCTGGAACTGCGGAGCCGCCCTCAGCTAAGGAGAAATCCAGGTGGCCTAGGTCCCCAAGGAAGCAATGGGTTTGGAGCATGGTCCCTTCCCAAGAGACCTCATTGTGGGGGAAAAAGGAAATGACTTCCCTTCTGCCTTGCAAAGTACCAGATAGGCAACCCTTCTGTACTGATATCGGGGCCAATCTGATCTCTGAATGCAGTCTCTCCCATTCTGTCCTCCTGGCCACTCATGGGCTCTACTGCTTCCTGGTTCCATACACGCCCTTGTGCCCACCCCCCACCCCCACTTCCCAGTCATCTCTCAGTTATCCGGGTCAATGGGTCTCAAGTTTTCCCACCGTAACATGCCTAAGGGAGTTCAAGGAGCTCAAGGACTCATTATGTGTGAACTTGTCCCAAGGGACGGTGACTATGCCCTTGGGGAGAATGTGCTAGAATTTAAGAGGATATTTCTCACTTTTAGAAGCATTCCCTGCATGGGGGCAAGATCCTGCTCCCTCCTTCTTAGAGCTGAAAAAGCCTGGAAAATGTCCTTGGTCAGATACAGTCAGGCTCTCAGCAGGGAGACTAAAGTCCTTCTCCTTAGTGTGTAACACTGTGTCCAACTGGTAGCAAATCAGTTTCAGGTGCTGACTAGAAGCCTGGGGTTCCAGCAACAACAGTTTAACTGGATACAAATTCCCTCTGACTGGGGGGCCCAACTACTGTTGGCTTCTCTAGTCAGCAACGCCAAGAGTCTTCCGATCCCCAAGCCCCCAAAGGAGGGCTTTCAGCTCTCCCCACATGTCTGGGTTGCTTGTCTGTACCCTGCACCCCAGCCCTCAATCACATCTCAGGCTACATCTACCTCCACTGTATACTGTTGCCTCCTTCCCTCTTCTGGAGAATACCATGGAACAGGCACCAAGAAGCACACAAGGAGAGTGCCCCGCACTTGGGACAGGGGTTCATTGGTCTAGTGAGCCCAGGCCCATTGTCCTCTGATAGCCAGATGGGTATACTGACAAAGAGGGACGGGCCTTGGGTGCTACACACTCGAAATGTCCACCTCAAATGCCAGAAGGTTCTGGGTAGATATGGAAGAGTATCTTCTGTTGTTGTCAAATCACTAAGTGGGGAATCCATATCTCGCACATGATTTTGCGGCCTTACGTGAGCCTTGAGAAAAAAGTTTAGGGATTTTTTCGTTGGTATTTAGTCCTGGAATATCAGTCTGCAGCCAAGTCATCATCAGAAATGTCCAGGAATTCTCCCTCCGGCCCGCCAGTGTGCAATTACCCGCATGATTCCATATCCTGACTCATCACTCCCAGGCTGACATGTCTGTATATTTCTTATGGGAATCTGACAATTTAAAGTGAATTTAAAGAAGGGGGTACGATTTGCAAAGGGTACAGAAAAAGGAAGAGTAAGAAGAGGCAGGGAGAGAACAGAGATCAAAGGGAAGGGGAGTGGTGACAGAAAAGGCGAGGAGGAGGGGGAGGAGACTGACGGGGGAAGTGGGAGGCAGGAGGAAGCTGCCCAGCGGTACTCACGTGTTGTGGAGCACACACCAGCCGCAGTGGGGGTCGCCGGAGCCCAGACACTCGCTGCAACTCCGATACTGACCGCAGGACTCCACAGGGACTCTGGTGAGCTAGGAGAGGACCAGAGAAGGGTGATTGGGGTTTTGCAGAATACCCAGTAGTTCACTGGGGAGAGATGCTATTCTATGGGATAAACCACCCGAATCAATGCAGGAACGTAGAGAGGCCCAGGGCCCCAGAACAGAAAGGGGCTTTGAGTGATCCTATTTGAGCAGGTGGCCGTGAAAGCATCCAGGGGAGATGAACACTTGTTCCTTTCTTAGAAGTCTCTGCCAATAACCTCCTTAGAGTTCACATTAGATTGTTATAGAAGATATTTATATTGTGTACATTTAAACGTTCCCACCACCAGAACCCCCAAATGCTCTACGAACATCCAATCCATCACTTCTTTACTTCTTATCAATGTAATAAACGCAAATGTTAATTCTTTCTCATTTCTCCTTCCTTTCTTCCCCCTCCCTTCCCTTTCCCTTCCCCTATCTCCTTCTCCTCTCTCTCTCCCCCCCTCTCTCTCCCTCCCCCTCTCTCTCTCTCCCTCCCCCTCTCTCTCTCTCCCTCCCTCTCTCTCTCCCTCCCCTCTCTCTCTCCCTCCCCTCTCTCTCTCCCTCCTCCCCCATCCTTCCTTCCTTCCTTTTTTGCTGTAAGGTGTTCCGTCTTCCTCCCCGTTCCCCTCCTTTATGTTTGTTTGTTTTTTAACATCCGTGTGGTCCCAGAGACCATGTAAGAAAGCGGGAGTCCAAGACCCTTCTCTTTCTCATTCCCCGTGCCTTTGAACTCACGTTGTAGCTCTTAAGCTGTCCACAATCTTCCTCCTGCTGTTGGCCAACTGCCTTTAAAAGTGTTTCACTCTGAGGTTTTCATAGAAGAGCTCTTGCTACTTCTCCCCCTACCCACACCCCTTGCATGACTAGAGGCTTCCTCTCCAACCCCAGAGCCTCATACTGGCCCTCGCCCGTCGCTTTGTTAATGTAAAATGTTCCACGTGACACTTCTGCTCAGCCCAAATGCTTCTGTCTCCTGCAGGCTCCAAAAAATCTTGTGCGTGTCTTTGTTCTCCAATGTAGCTTTCCTGGATGATGTCTTTTCACAGGACTTCTCAAGGCCCAATACATAAAAGGTACTTGATCACGATACCCAGCATCACACAGAATTTTAATTTGCTTTCAACAGCCTTGGTCTTTATTCTCTATGTTGCCCGTTTCTTCTTTACAAAAAGTTTTTTGTTTTGTTTTGTTTTCTAATCATCTTCTTCTGTTTGGGGCACCATTGTATCTCTGCAGAAGGCTTCTTACCCAATCTTTCAGCTTGAGCGAAGAGAATCTGATGCGGCCGTCCTTTTTAGTTTCTCGCCATCAGACCACAGGCACGGAGACGTGCAAACCACTCGGACCGGACTGTGCTTCTGTGCCTCATGAGCCAAGGCGCAGGCTGGGTCCCCCTGCTGCTGCGTGGGGCGTCTGCCTCCGTAGAATTCTGTACACTTGGCAGGGGCTACTTGTAACTCATGCACAGGCGAACTGGCACCAGGGTCTGCTCAATTAGTCTCGATACCGGCTTTTGGAATTAATTAATAATTAATTCCCAGCCTCATATGATCTCGCTTCCCTTTCTCCTTCCCTTTATGTATCTTTTTTGTCTTGTTTTGTTTCCTCGAGCACATGCGGAGCCTTCCTAATGACCACCTTGCAATCCCACTTCTTCCCGGTTACCGGCTGGCCTCGGCTCCCCTTCTTGTTGTTTTGCCCTTGGTCTTTGTGACCCTCTCTCCACGTTCTTGGATGTCTTTTTGCACGTGTGGGATTTCATCTTTCCTGTTCTTACTGCTCGTGTAATCTGCATGGACCAGGCCTCAGCTCTGCCCATATGCGACTTTCCCATTTTTGCAATTAATTCTGACAATCAGTTTTGCACAAATTACCCTGCTGGCTCTACACACAGCCAGGAACTTACCCTATTCCTAAGGCCTCTTTCATTTCTGTCCCTACCCTATAGGTGGGCACAGATAGGCTGCTCCTGTAAGCATATAAATAGTGACTCCCAGCCCCAAGTGCCTGGACTCCCAGGAATTCAGAAGCGGTAATAAGGTCCACAAGCTATTTTCAATAGTTCCGAAAGCCTGATGGAAATTGGATTGTTGCTGTTTTCTTTTTCGTATGCATACTCAGTGATGTATGTCACATATTAAAAATAGGAAATATATCATTACTTAATAAATGCAGTTTGTTTAGCGGGCAAAAATCTTTGAAAACATGATGCCTAGAGGGGAAAGAGTAATAAAAGGGACCCTCGGTGGTGGAAGCTGGTAACATGAGTACATAATAATGTTTTCATATGTTACAGCTGCTTGTCTAGCACTCCATATTTTGCATGGGCTTAAGAAGAAAATCATGGCTCGTTCAATCAAAAGCATTTTCTTGGTCTAAACTTAATTAATATCCTCCCCAGTTTCTCCCATTGACATGTTCTATAATCTGTCTTGGACTTATGTGCCATGGGGCTCCGGGGTGTGCCAGCTGCTTGGCGAACTTGATGTTCTCAAAAGGCTTTGCATTCAGATTTCTAAAAATATCTCGCAACTAGTATTAAGTAGCGCCAATACCTAGAATTGTAAAACCCTCCCTCTCCCACTCTTCAATGAGCATGGTTTTAGTTCTGTTTGAAAGAGGGTAGGAGCCCACAGAGCTGGGTTCCAATCCTGGCTCTGCCCGTTTACCAGCAACGAGGTCCCGAGTCTCCATTTCCCTGGACTCTAAACAGGGACACAGAATCCCCCCACCCCTCCCTGTTCACAGGGTTTCTTAGACCCCAGATGACCCGGCAGGCGCGAAGTTCCTCTGTAAACGCACGAGCACATGGCGGGCGACGGTTATTATTGTCATCTCTGTCATTAATCCCCCATTCTTCATCACGCGGCCCCATTCCGTCTCTGCCACATCACAGGAACCTGCTCCGACGGGCTTCCCCCAGCCCCAGGAGCTCCACCGGGAGGATCACAGGCTGGAAGCATTTTTCTTCTTTAGCGCCTTGATCATGCCGTTTCCTCCTTGAACTGTGATGTCTGCCCCTAAACCAGTCATTGCTTCAGTCATTGCTCTTGGATGAAACTCTGGGGTAGCCCTGCTTCCTGGACTTCTTTAACGCTGTCACCAGTCACTCTAACAGGCCCGTTTTTTTCTCTGCTTGTCATCTAGCCGGATCCCTGTGGGACAGGGGCAGAAGTCCTTCCTTGGCAGTTATTAGGAGACCCAGCTTTCTCTCAACCTTTTCTTCTAGGATCTTTCTAGCTATACATTCAGTCATTTTTTTTTATTACTCTTCTGAGCTTGATCTAGGTTTTTTCTCCCCATTCTTTTTAAAGTGTGGTTGCTCAAAGTGAGGCGCTCACGGGACTCTGAGAGACTGAGTAAAATGCTTCCCGTTACCTGAGATGTAGGTGCCGCTCCTCTCGCCTCTCCAGGGCTCTCCCAAAGAAGGTTTCCCGGGAGACCTTCAAAGTCCCGTTTTCAGGCAGTATTTCCTAGAACGGCCAACCCCTCCGGGACTGACTCTACATTTCCCGATCTATACCCCTGCACTGCCTCCCTCCCCACCCTGTGGGTGATTCTGGAAAGCATCAGGGATTCTTCGGACACTTTGAATCCCTTCTGAAAACCAGCCTGACTCCATCACTTATCTTGGTGCCATTCTATACACTAAATGGCTCAGGGAACCTTCCACACCTCGCTCAGGAAGCTGCACGAGGGCCCAGGTAGCTCGGGAGCCACCGTGGGAGCAATGCGATTCTTTCTCTCCAAACCCCCAGACTCTCCACCCACACCTTCCACCACACAAAGCCGCCTCTCCCCCCTCCCCCATCGCCGGCTCCTCCCCTGACCCTGGAACACAAACCACTCCAGATGCAGAGCCACACGATTAATTAAAACCACCCCACGCTGATTAAAGTCTTCAGCTACGGTGCCAGGCATGCTAATTAACTGAGTGAGGGAATTCAGACCACGGGAAGAGGTGAGAAACGGAAGTCATGGAGGAGTGCTTCTGCCGGGAGAACAGATCAGATGGCCGTGTGTGACCTCAGCCATCCTCGTGATGGATGGCCTCAGACACCACAAAAGACTGAAGTTGGTCCCCTGGCCATGGGACTCCAGGAGACGTGTTGACTGATGCGTCTGCAACAACTCCCTCCCTGTTTCTAGGGAGAGAAGACCCCCCCCGCCTTGCAGAAACTCGGTGTGTGCCTACGCTGTGCGGGGGGACCTGGGGCTCCCCGGGTAGAGGGGTTTGGATGTGGCTCGCACAGGGTCATCTGGGCGCATTCCACTGGATTTGTTCAAGGTCTTACTGGGCAGTGTGGTCGTTCCTCCAAAACAGAATTTTGTGAGTGATCTAGTCACTCCCCTCCTGGGGACACACCCCCCCAAAACTGGAGGCAGTGACCTGAACAGATATTTGTAGACCCATGTTCATAGCAATGTTATTCACCATTGCCCACAGGTGGAAAGTGACCCAAAGCAACCCAAACCTGAAGCAGACGGACAGATGACCGGTCCACGGGATGTGGTATAGACCTACGTCTACAGCAGCCATCCTGGATGATGAATTCACACATCCTGGATGAATATAGCCCCCCCTTTCCTGCCGTCCACCCACCCACAGGTTCCCTTCCTGCGGCTCCGGTTACCTGCGACCGACCACAGCCCGGAAGCGGATGATCCCCCTCTTTCCTGACATATGACTGGAAGGTCGATGTCAGCCTAACGCCAGGTCCCAGGGCCTACGTCACTCACCTCGCCGTGTCTCATCTTGTGGGCCTTTTCTCATCTCACATCATCACAAGAAAGGTGCGGACGGTACAATGAGATACTCGGAGCAAGAGACTGACCACGTTCACATAACCTTTAATACAAGTCTATTATTATAATTGCCCTATGTTATTACTAGTCAAGGTTATTAATCTGTTACTGGGCCTAACTTCTAAAGTTTATCATAGCTTTGAATGTATAGGTAGGAGAAAACAGAATATATCTAGGGTTTGGCATTAACCATGGTCTCGAGTAGCCACTGAGGGGGCTGGAATATATCCCTTCTGGATAAGGAGGAACAAGTGTAATATTCAGCCTTTCAAACAAAAGAGGGAATTCTGACACAGGCAACAACATGGATGAACCTTGGAAATGCTATGTTAAGGGAGATGAGCGAGACACAAAAAGACAAATGCTTCTGGTGTTAGACTAATAAATTCATGTTTATGAAATATTCTGAGATCCTGGGGTAAAAGGATAGGCATTGTTACTCTTCTCGGTTTAATTTCAAATGGACAAAAGAGCTTTGGATAGATATCTCTTATCATGTGCTGTGATGTAACCGGGTCTGTCATTCTCAAGCCCTGAGACTCTGTTTCTTGATTCGGAAAAGTAATGTCATCACTTTGTTCCACCCAGAACCCTACCTCACGCCCCCTCACTTCTTCTAAGAGGCCCAGGGAAGGGTCTCAGAATTCAAATAGGTCTTAGGAGGTCAAAAGGTCAATGATTTTATAAGGTTCTCCAGTTGCTGCTTACCTTCTGCTCTGGCTCGCATTCTCAGTTATGACGAGGAAGCGCCTGTGTGCGGGGGTTACCCCCATCTCTATTCCTCCCCGCAATTACCTTTCCAGGATGCACATGGGTTTTCTTTACCCTTTTGCCCCAAGGTAAACTTCCCTAAGTCATAGAGTGTAGTTTGGTCTGGCTTTTCAACATTGTAAATAGAATCATCATCTCTATTCCCGCACACGTCTGGCCCCACGGACGAGGCCAGGAATGTACAAACTATGGATGGGGTTAGACAGACAGCGACGGATTGAGACAGAGTGAAGAAGCCCACACAAGGACTTCAACTCATGAACTTGACCTTCACAAGCTTCTGGACTCTGATCACCAGCACCCGCTCCCTAGAGGTGCCTGGGACTTGGGTGTGCTCATGGCAACTAGGTTATTTTTCTTGAGTCCTTGCCGCCAACTGTCTAGACTCTGCTTGGATTCCCTGATATTTTGGAAGATGCTTTCTTCTGGCAGTAGAGTCCCACTCTGCCTGTTGCTGTTAGCATCCCAAAGGGTGCCTGCTGCTCTGCTGATTACATTCAGAAATGTTCCATAGATACAATGTACAGTCTCTGTGAGCGCCTCTCATTTGTTCAGGCATTTGACATTCTGGTCGAAATGTGAGTTATTACTCCGTCTCTCCTCTTATAATTGGATGCTAATGCTGCAGTGGCTACGCAGAGCCTGATGGTGGGGGTTAATTTAAATGTCCAAAAGGCTTCTTAAGTACCCAATTTCCTTCAAAATTGTCAAAAAAGGGGAAAAAAGGATGCAAGAGGACCCATTAAGAAACTCCGAGGGACTGCTGTGCAGCTGTCAAAATGTGCAGAACCCCTCGTCCTCGGGTGCTGTCCCATCCATCCCTGTCCTGTCCTCCTGTCTCTGAACAAAGGAAGAAGAGCTGGGAAAAGTCAGTGATTTTCCAGAAAATTAGTAACTCAGCAATACATGTGGATTTCAGCATCGTGGTCTTGGGGTGCCCCTCCAAAACTCTCCCGGGGCCTTTCTTTCCTTGGGTGGCCTCTGGTTGCTTGGGGCCGTGCAAGGGTTGCATGAAGGCTCTGTCTCCCTGATGACCTCTGAGGCCCTCAGTGCCAAGACTCGAACTTGTGGTGGCTGAGCTCTGGCTCCAGAAGTGTATTTATTTCAGCCTACATCAGGTGCCCGGCACACAGTCACCCACGTCCCCTTTGCTCAGAGGTGGCAGGTAGGTCTGGCCTTGGCAGGTTGGCCACAGAGGGTGAGACCAGAAGGCTGGCCACAGGCTTTGCAGACTGTGTCATGAGTCCCAACTCTTCCCTGCTACATCTCCACGCCCACCCTTACCTGGCCTCATGGTGTACAGAGAGGTGGGGTATAATTCCAGCCCCTTGACTTGGGCTTGGCCTCAGGACTGGATTTGGTCAATGGAAAGACAACAAGAACAAGGCAAAGGCTTGAGATGTGCCTCTGTGGTTGGCCTTGCCCTCTTGGGTTTCTGCCTTTGCCATGAAAAGAGCTTCCCCATGGATCCACTTCCTCTTCGGTCAGACGAACCCATGTGGAGCAGACCTGAGCCCAACCCACTGATGGGAGACAAGCCCAGCAGATGCAGCAGCTTGAAGCAGGTGAAGTTGAGCTTCACCTATAACAGTTGACAGGCAATTGATATACCTGTCCATCATATGACAGTTAATGCTTATTATAATACATGACTGAGTTCGGGGGGCTTTGTTACACAGCCTTTTGGTGGCAACAGCTAGCTGATACATAGAAGCTGGCCATAAAGTCACACCAGGGTGCAAAGTTCCTCTGAAAGGTAGAAGAGACAGGGGGGAATGGAGGAGGGGAAAGGCTGCAGCGTGCTGGTTTCTACCTGCTTTTAAAAGCTGGGTCTAACATCAAAAATGAATCTTCCTAGTGTATTCCATGCTGACCAAACTCTCCTAATTCTAAATCCCAGGGAGGTCCAGCCCCTAAGCAAAGTACCAGAAAAGACAGGAAAGAGAATGTGGTTCTCCAGGTATGGAGGGCTGAACGGAAGAACAGATGCTCATAGGACCCTCTGTACTGATCTCCTGGCTGCCCTAGCACTGGGAAATGATTTTATCTACTTGGCAGCAACACAAGTCCCTCAGTAATGGGTTGCCGTGAACTATGCAGTTCCTCCTGCTTGTGCTCTGGCCATGGAGTTAATCCAGCGGGGGTCTTTTCTGACAGTGGGGTCATGTACAGGGTCAAGGGCAGCTGCCCTGACTGTCAGCATCGTCCCCACCTGTCTGTAGGCAGGAGTTCTATGGTCAAGGTCATCGATACTCAGAACAACAAGGGCAACAGCCTCAGAGTGTAAGGATTGGGAGCAGAGGTCTGGGGTTCTGGGTGACCTTGAACAAATCCTTTCCCCTCATTATGCCTCCACTGATTGATTTCCAGATAGGAGGACCCAGGCCTACTCTGCCTAGGAGAATCAGTCACAGTATACTACTAATACAAATGGTCTGGGAAGCTCTTTGCAAATGAAATGTAGCAGATGTTGTGGAGGGCTGCAATTTGCTGCTATTAATAAGTATAAATGCCTAATAGGAAGCCAGTTTGCTCTGGGAACTCGGACAGCCAAGGAGCGAGTGTTGACGCCGGAATCATCAACATATGCTGCTCCTCATTAGCAAGCGGCAGTAGCTGGGTGAGGAGCTCTCAGCGCGATTTCTACAGAGCCTCGAGAAATCACCCTACCCCCCACGCCACCCCCCACCTCCTGGTGTGGGCTGCATGGCAGTGGCCCGCGTTTGTTATTAACCAGACCCCTCACCAAGCAGGAGAGTGATGCCCTTTTCAGGTGCACAGATGGAAAAGCCACAACCCAGAGGGGCTGAGCAGCTTGCCCAAGGTCACACAGCAGGGCAGCAGCAAAGGCGGAAATTGAAATGAAGGTGGGGTCACAGCCCATCATCAGGCTCCAGCACACGGGTTTCCTGGGTGCAGCCCAGGGGATTGAAAAACCTTTGGAACCTCCACTGAACCCCAGTTCTCAGGTTGAAAATTTCACAGCACTGCAGGGTGTGTATTGTAAACCAGGAAGGGTTGGTTAAGTTCAAGGGCTGAGGGCCCCTCCAGGGGGCCAAGAGGTCCAACGTGGAGTGGGAGCCCTAAAGAGACTGCCAGTAGGTCTTAGCACAGCCCTCCTCCTCCAGGGAGACTTCCTGGCTCCTTCAGATGTGCTTGGAGGGGAAAAGGGAGTTTGGAATAGCTTTATGTCAGTGCCAAGTGAAAAGCAGCGATCTGGGGAGCAGACAGAGATAGGTGTGAATCCTGGATCTGGCCCTTCTGGGCCTCCCTTTCTTCCTCTGAGGATAACAGGAAGCACCCTGAAGGGTTGGTGGGAGGACGAATTGGGATGGCGCAGATGAACGAGTTCGTGGAATGCCAGTAACAAGTCGGTCTGTTGTTCCAGCATCTTTCCCAGAGAAGATGCCCCCCTCCTGCCCCTCACAAGGTGGTGTGAAGTCCTCTCTCTTCAACTCTCCACACCTAGTACCCAGCTCAGACACAGCAAGTGACAGACAGCCCATAAGCAAGAGGGCAAATGCTTGCAAGAATGAATGACATAGGTTTCTATCAGGCTCACATTACAAGAACCACACGGAACGGATTCGCCCATCTTGGCTATCCCCCAAAACCTATAATTTCGAAATTATTGCCACAAGTTCATCTTTTAGTGTAAAGGTCAACTTCTCTCCCTTCTCTGGACTGTCACGATCACATTCACACAGTGGGTGTCTAAGACCAGACCTCTGGGGCTGTTGAATTGCTGGGCATGAGTTTTCTCAGGCAGGTGAACCCCGTGCATTCGACAAAGAAGCCTGGCAGCTAGTTACATCCATAACCCACCCAGAGAGCCCCCCCCCCCCCCGCCACCACCATGCAGGAGAGAAGGTGCCAGGATGGGAGAAGTGTTCTGGCATTCACAGGGTTAATAAGCTGGAAGGAACCTTGGGAACAACCCAGCCACCAGTCCCCTCATTTTTCAGGTGAAGCTCAGTTGTTAGAGAATTTGTCCAAAGCCACAAGGCCACCAACACAATTCTTTTGAGACCCATCCCTAGATACAGAGTCCTGCCCAAGGTGTCTGCTCTGGACCTACCCCTGAGATCGGTGCTGATGGGAGAGTCAGAGCTTCCGGTGCCACCCCAGTGGGGATTGGGAGCCTCCCTCCCCACCCCCAAGCCCAACAGGTGGGAAGGAGCCTTTGTCTTGGGGATCAAAGTGCTGCTCCCATTCCAGCCGTCTTCCACCAAGTGCCACTGACGGAAGCTGTGGTCCCATCTGAGCTGGGACTGGGGACCTGCTGGTGTGAGTTTCCCAAGCCCAGCCTGCTCAATGGAGGCCTTTGTTCCAGGAGCCAAGAAGAGGGAGGGGGAGGGGCTGGCACGGTGACACCTTTATCCAGGCCCCTGCAGCTGAGCCAAGTGAGTTCCAAGACATATGCCGAGACCCTCTGGCTCGCTGGCATGACTCTTTGTGGGAAGTGGCAGGGCAAACCAGGCAGGCACCTCCTCTACCCAGAACCTAGCCCTTCCCTCCAACAGCCTTCTGTCAAGGGCACTGCTGGCCAGCATCCCCAGCAATGATCTGATTGTTCAGACTAGAGGGTGATGGTGCACGAATGGTACATGGATGCGCATGGGTGCACGGCGGCCAGAGGGCGTGTGCCTAGATGTGCCTGCCTGGTACCAGGAGCGACGTCTGCACACAGCGATGGGCAGGAGTGTTCAGGACCACGGCAGCATGCTTGTAAAGAAGCACGTCTTTCCTTGTAGACATTCCTGTCTGGGTAGGCGGATAGTGAACAAACATCTTCCTTCAAAAAGGGATCTGACCCTGGAAACATCATGCTGCCCAAATGAAAGGAAATGGATACACTTCCGGGTGCCCTCTATGCTCAGCATCTCAGGCAGACTACAGGTGCCCCAAAGAAACCCAAATCTTCTTCCTCTGTCCTCACTCCCTGCCTTACGGTAGCCAATGAACACTCCCAAACCCATGGGAGCTCCCCTTGTAGGGGCCCTGCTTACTGCTGGAGAAAGAAGAAGATGGTCCTCTGATGTCTGAGTATCCTCGGATGGGGGGTCATCTTGCCCACAGGGGCAAATGTGTTTTCCTCATTCAGAGATGGTCCCCTGAGGGCATTTGGCAGTAGCTCTCTAGATCTGAGAGGACAATGCCCATTCTGGCCTTTCTCTAAGGGAGACAATAGGACATCAGGCAACCCAGCCATGCCCCCATCCCCAGCCTTCGTGTGTCCAGGCAGCAGAGCTGAGAAGGCAAGGCAGAGTCCCCCGCCCCGCCATATGCCAGGAGCTGGCCCCAGAGGACTGTAGCCATGGGTCATGTGGTTTCCATTGGGATGTTCATGGTGGAGGGGTGAGTAGTGCGGTGCTGGTAACTCACCCCTGCACATTGTATGCAGCTGGGGAATCTGATCTACATCAGACTAAGGCTAAGAAACAGATTTCCCCTTCTGAAATGAGAAGCGGCTGACCAGGGCTATATTTAGATGGGGACTCAGCGAGGTCAGAAATAATTGCTGGCCCTGGAGTGGGGGGTGGGGGGAGGAGGTGTCTGTTCCTGGCTAATACGTGCCCCTTCTCAGAAGACACATGGGGGATGGCCTGGGGGAAGGCCAGGAGTCTCAGCCACTCCTTCTCTGTCCCCTTAAGTCTTTGTTACAGCAATAAACAGCTCCCAGTATCAAAATGCCCTTGTGGGTGATAGGGAAGTTCAGCGGAGGGAGGGCTTGGGAGAGGGATGTCAGGGTATAGAACCTGCCATGGGAGAGGGAGGGTCGGGGGGGGAGCCAGGAAGGGCAGCTGTTAGGAGTGGGGTTTCAGAGTCTAGATCTGCCGCTTATTAGCTTGGCCAGACATGGAACATTCCTCCGTCTCCGAAAGGCTATGCAGATTAAGTACCATGCCCATAAAACCCCTGAGACGGCTCCTGGAGCATCCCTATGAAACACGAGGCAGCTCTCCTGGCCATGATGGCAACCGTGGCCGACTGGCCTTTTTGGTCAGTTTCTCCTAAATGAAAAGTTCAACTTTAATTGATTGATTGATTGATTGATTGTCACTTAAATATTTTTTATAATTTCAACTTTAACGGTTTCCAGGTGTGTCCCTGGGACAGCTGAACCCTTCTACCATTGTTGGCCTTGTGAGTGGTGCTGGAGAAGGCGTTAGGACTTGAAGGAACTCCTGGTGGGACCTCATGATCTTACTCCTGACCCACCAGACTTGCCCCGGGGTGACCCCCTGCGGTCCCCAGTCCGTGGCCCTCTGAATAGGGGCTTGGATCCACACCTAGCTCAGAACTTTCCAGCCACTTCCCTGCTTCCTCCTCTCCCCTCTCCAGCTTTTCTGACAGCCTTTCTCCTGCCTTCCAGAGGGCAGCAGGAGGAGGGAAACCCCAGCGAATTCATTTTATTGCCCAGAGCGCTGGAGAAAGTGCGGTGAAGATATGGGAGCCGCTCTGGCTATTAGAGGACGTGAGGTCAGGGTTATCTGCGGCCTTAATTTATTCAGCTTCTCCCATGACCTCTGCAAACAGGCATAATCAAAAGCTGGCTACAGGTCTGGGCCGGGAACGTGGGCTGGCTCGCAGCCAAGCCCCAGAGGCCGTGCTGTGTGTCGGCATGTGGGTCCACTGGTCGGCCTGGCACGACTAGCAGGCCAGGGTTGGGCGGCGAGGCCCAGCGTGGCGGTGTTGGCACCAAGTCCAGCCGCCCCCGCTGTGACAGGGACGCGAGGAGGCAGCCTCCAGACACGATGAAACACAGGATGTTTGCTGAGTTTGCAAACAAACCTGCAGGACGCAGGCCTGGGCTGCCGCAAGAAAACAAATGTGACGGTTTAGGGCAGGTAGCAAGCCCTAAGTGGGGTTCACGTGAAAAAGCTTTTCGACTCCATGAAGCCTGCCCGGGGTGTTGCCGTGAACAGAGCCGGGGCTGGCCTGGAGTCTGGGGACCCAGGGGGCTGGAGCGGGGTGTAGGATGCCCCTCTCACGCTCCCCCAGGCCACCACTTGCCCCCTCCCGTGGGGAGCCTTACAACTCCAAGGGAGAACTGGGCCACGTAGTCAGTGCCAGGGAGGAGGGAAAGGCAGGGAAGTGGGGTCAAGGCGAAGGGGTTCTAAACCTCGCTGAGCTTTTTGGCTAAAACCTAACCGTAGAGCTTTGAGAAAATGCTGAGGTCCTGGCCAACCTTGGACCAGCACTCAGAATTTCCAAGAGCCAGGCATCTGTGTTTTCTCCAAGCACAGTGCTTCTGTGCTCAGCCCCCACCAATGACCCTGATGATGGGCTTGTGTCAGGCACAGGGGCAGAGGAGCGGGGATCCAAGGCTGCTGTATTTCTTCCCTGGAGTCTGAGAGATGCAGAGAGTTGAAGGCTCCAGAACACAGAGATGGGGGGCATGGGTACCGTGGTGGTCCTGACTGCTGTACCTGGCTTCACAATTTACAGAGCAATTTCACGGGCATGATTGCGTGTGACCCCCACCACAACCCTGTGAGGTGGTCCAGCTAGGGACGACAGCCTCCATTTTACAGATGAAGACATAGGTTGGAGGAGGTTAAGTGGACTCGCTTGAGGGCCCGCAGCCAGGACTCTGGCACAGGACTCACTAGGACGGCTCCAAGGCGGCTGTAGCCTCCCTTTCCCCTGGAATTCCCTCTCTTGCCGGGGCCAAGAGCCTGTCTGTAACTGCTCCGTGCAGAAGCAGTAACTGCCTGAAATGGATCCAAACATCATGGAAATTGATGAAGGCAGAATTGGGTTGGAGAGGTCCCATTTAAATATCTCTTAGAACTGCTCCTTGGCTAGCATGTTTCCATGGCAAGGTCTGTCTCCACAGCCACGGCTCTCATCTCCAAACGTGGCTCCTCCCCTCACCCAGGGCGGGACCCGGCACCCAGGCTCAGGGTGGCACAATGCTCCCCCAGGCAGGACCAGGGAGGAGGTGGTATGCCTAACGCCTGGAGACCTTACCAATTATGGAATTTTATCACTGGCTCTGGGGGCTGCAGACCTCAGAGCCTGCCTACGCCCCAGGCCACTGCTACCTAGAGAGCAGTAGTGAGCCATGTCCTGTTCTGTTCACTTAGACTCAGCAAAACCTGGCCCAGTTCTCACCACCACTGACTGGGGCTTCTCTGCCCTCTGTGTCTTTAAGTAGTGAAGGGAGTAAGAGAATAGCGCAAACCAAAGCCGTCATGCCCCAGAAAAGGCAGCAGGCAGAACGAAGCACGCACAGGCAACACCGCAGGCTGGAGGGGTGTCTCCTCCTGCCTGGGCCGCCCCAACCTCCCTGCAATTTGATCTTCCCCCTCGTCTCTCCCTTTCACTCTTGATCAGAAATTGCCTGGCAGGGTCACTCACTCATACTTCAGTGAGTGAATGAGCTGTCATTCCTGGGAACAGAGTTGGGGGTGGGAGAGTCCCAAGTGCCCAGTGATCCCAGGAGCAGGGACCTATCGCCCACCACAGTCTTAGCCTTTGCTTTCAGAATGGGCTTTTCTCCTTGTTCTCCCATCTCCTCCTCCCTGTCCCCTGTGACCAGTCTCCTGGTGACCCTCACGTTGTAAGACAGCATGTGCTTGAAGCTTAGACTTTTCAGGATGCTTGGAAAAAGGAGCCACACCCATCCAGACGGCCACTCCAAGAACATACATGGGGAGGAGTGAAAGGATATTGGCTGCTCGCGCCTAACACAAGGAGCAGAGTCCCAGCATTGGACGAGACCTTCAGGTCTCCAAAATCCAACCTTCTAATTGGATCTAAGCCATTATACTGCCATCTCGGCAACACACGCGCCAGTTACACCCAAATCGAAGGACAAATGATAAGGGCTGTGCACATCATTAAGGGTAATCAGACGTGACTTCCAAAACAGTTTGATGCAGCATTAAACACCTTATCTGTACTGCTGTCCTAATTTATTGCTCGGTCTACCATGGTAATCTACTCATAATTACAGAAACAAAGGGCTGGGAGTGTTCTTTACATTTCTTGGTTACTTAGCCTTCTAAAGGGGCCCCTCCTCCCTCCCTAGCAGGCAGATGCCAAGCCCTTTCTGAGTGCGAGGCGTGGGCTGGACACCTGTGGGACGTGGTGTGTTCTTCCAAGTTCTTCCTGCCAGTCTGGGCTCCCTGAAGTCTTTGAGCATCTGGGTCTTGGGTCTTTTCCCTGTGGTGGGTGGTAGGCCAGCGAGGTAGAGGAGAAACAGACTAGACCTGCACGTGGGTGTTTATAGCAGCTCTAGGCACGACTGTCAACACTTGGAAGCAAGCAAGATGTCCTTCAGGAGGTGAATGGATAAATAAAATGGGCTAAAACCAAACAACAAAATACCATTTAATGTTAAAAAGAAACGAGCTATCAAGCCATAAAAAGACATGGAAGAAGCGTAAACGCATTTTTGCTAAGTGACAGAAGCTAATCTGAGAAGGCAACATATTGTATTATCAAAACTATATGGCATTCTAGAAAAGGCAGAACTATGGAGACAGGGAAAAGATCAGCCTTTGCCAGGGACCAGGGGTGGGGGTTGGTGTTTGGGGAGGGAGCGGGAGATGAATAGGGGGAGCACAGGGGACTTTCAGGGCTGTGAAAAATCACCTCTGATACTATAATGGTGGGTACATGTCGTGATGCCTTTGTCAAAAGCCACAGGATGAATAATGAGAAGAGTGAACTCTAATGTCAACTATGGACTTTGAGGATGATGACATATCAGTGTAGGTTCTTTGATGATCACAGATGCACCACCTTGGTGAGGGGCATTGGGGGGGTGTCCATAGCGGGGAGGCTGTGGGGTGGGGGAGGGGAGAACAGGGATCTGTAGGAACTCTCTGTATTTTCTACTTAATTTTGCTCTGACCCTAATGTTGCTCTAAAAAATCAAGTCTACTTTAAACAACACACTAAGTGGGGAAAAGAGGCAATATACCATTTTCTATCACTTTTTTAGAAGAATGTGTTCCTATTCATGGATCCTTCCTCCATCTCTAACCAAGAGACCACGCCAAGTATGACATGCCGCAGGGCATATGGGCGGGGCAGGAGCTAGGCTCCCACCAGAGCCACTGGGAAGCAGCCGTGGCTGAAGGACCCGGTGTGGGGAGCCAGCGATGGAGGAGGACGCAGAGTCCTGCGACTGCGTGTCCTGGGATGGGCTGGAACGGAAGTCTGCTGAGTGCACTCTGACCTGGACACTCTGGCCTTCCTGGAGGGAGGGGTCAAGAGCAGTGGACACACGTGGTAGTGCCAGCGACACCAGTCACATCTTCTAGATGTGCCCAGTCTGTGTGTTCCCGAATATGCAGACGCACTGACAACATCTCTAGCTTTGCTTCTGCCACTCCCAGGGTCCTGGATGCCTGGCATGAGGGATTACACTAGGCTGCACACACCGGAGCCCAGGATGTCTCCACCATCTGCAGCAGAGCCCTCAGGTCTTTCATCAAACAACCCAGTGTAGCCTCCAGGCACTGGATGGTGAGGTGAGGATCAAATGGGCACAATCCCAGAGGATCCAGGCAGCTGCTGAACGGCCAGCGGCTGACACCTAAGGGAACAGTCCCAAATGGTACCTCTGAAACATCCTCTGGGTTGCAGCAGCCCTGTCCCAGCACATAAGACATGGCTGGATTTCAGCCCCAAGAATTCCCTGGGTTAGGTATCCTTGTGCAGTGAGCAACCTATACCACGGTATATTGTGTTTTGTTTTGTTTTTTAAAGATTTTATTTATTTATTTGACACAGAGAGAGCGCAATCACAAGTAGACAGAGACGCAGGCAGAGAGAGAGGGGGAAGTAGGCTCCCTGCCGAGCAGAGAGCCCGATGCGGGACTCGATCCCAGCACCCTGGGATCATGACCTGAGCTGAAGGCAGAGGCTTAACCCTCTGAGCCACACAGGCGCCCAGTATATTGTGGTTTTATGAGCGTGTACACATAGGGTCCCAGAAAATTGAGTGTCTCTCAGGGATCCAGGAGACTCAGGAGACCCAGGCTGAATCCCAGCTGTGCCTTATTCACCATCTGAGGCCCAGGATGCCTACCTCCCAGGGCTGTTTCCTCACCTATAAAATGAGAGGTTCCCTCCTGCTCTAACAATCTAAGACATATGGGAAATTAAGAACACATTTCCCTTTCTTTCCCTAGATTGCCCCCCTTTCCCCTCTTGAACTTGACCGGGTCCTTCCAGACCAGGCTAAAACTGAAAATCAATTTTAATTATAAAAATCCGTTTACTGTACCAATAAATCATCATGGCCCTGGCTCGGTTGTGGGGAGAAGGTTACACCTGGAGTAGGGCTAATAAGTCACTCTCTGCCTCTGCCTCACTGCACCAAGGCAGCCCCTCTGTTCTAATATTCATCTCTGTCATTAGGCTGTGGATTATTAATGATGCCTTGGGTCGATGCACGAGAGCCGAGATGCTCCTGAAACATGTTGGGCTGGTCGTAACTTGATTTCCAGCTGCCCCCTTGTCGGGAGACCACGATGGGCCTTCCCCCCTCTTCCCAATGGTTGGTGGAAGGCTGCATAATGGGGAGTGGGACTCTCCTCTGAAGTGACTCCTTGTTGGGGGTTCTGAGAGAGCCACTGGTGCAAATGGGGAGAGACAGCACAACCATATATATATATATATATATATATATATATATATATAGCAGGTTCCCAGGGCCATGAGTCTTTTAAATTAATGAACTAATCAATTACTGTTGCAGTTAGGGTTATTCCTGACGTGCTGCAAGGAAGGGGAGCCATGCGCCTTCAGGTGGCCATCGGGGGGGCAAGGACGGACCCCATCCTGGTATGAGCTCAATGACATGCCTAGAGAGAAAGAGAAAAGGTACTGGGTGGAAGGATCTGGGGGCTGCTGGGCCCTAGAGGTCATTGTGATCCACGAACCCCTGGCTGAAGTCAAGGGTTCGAGTCCACACATTTCTATGTGGTGCTGCAGCCTGAGGCTTGGACAGAGTGTGCAGGGCAGGTAACAAGCAGCGCTTGGCTCTTGGAAACAACTCCCTTCAGTGGAGGGACCAAAGTTTCTTCCTTCACGGGGTGGGCGTGGGGGGGGGGGGCTGCTTGTTGAAAGCCCTCAGGGCTTCCAGTTAAGCCCTTTAGGCACTGCTGAAAATGGCAGGTCCGGATGAGAGAGAGAGAGGCTGCTCTTCTCCCCTGCATAACTGGGGCTCTCCGGTCTTCCCTCCCACAAATCTAGTTGGCAGAGATGGAAGCAGGGAGGCTGCTGTGAAAGGGAAGCTGGCGGGGCTGACCCACCACCAGTAGGGCGGGGACCACAAGTGGCTTCTATGATCTGTTCCAGTCATGTAAATTCACCGCCAGCCTGGCACGGGGTTACCAACAAGAGGGCACGGGCGGCATTTTGAACTGGCTAAGCCAGCAGCCATACAGCACGTGGTCTGTGGGCAGGCTGGTCAACTCTGCCTGTTACTTACTAGAAGTGTGCCTTTGGGCAAGTTCCTTAGTATCTCTGAGTCTGTGTCTCCACTGTAAACTGCGGACAGTAATCCCTGCCTTGGTTGTTGTGAGAGCATGCCACACAGTAGGTCTATTTGGGAATACTTTATGACTCATCCGCATCCCTCCCTGAAGACAGAAAAGACATAACACAACCTACCCAATTGGCCATTTGCTTGCATTGATTTTGTGGGAGGGACAATGAAAAGTGACCCACCAAAGGAGAATGGAGAATTGTTTACAGAGTCAAAGCAGAGGCTTCGGATTTCAAGTCAAAAGGCCGGGCTTTGAGATGCACCGTGCCACTTGCCATCAGCTGTGTGACTTCTGAGAAGCCATTTGACCTTTATCACCTGTTCCGTAGGGTAATGATGACTCTAAGAGCTGCTGGGCAGGTTCAATGCGATGTCCTGTGGGAAGGACGGGGGAGATGGCAGGTGCTAAACAGATCCATGACATCATTTCATTTGCTACCACTGTCCCATTAGCAAAGATAATTTAGAGCTCGCCTGTATCAGGCTTTCCAGGGAGCATAAATGATAGTAACTATTAACTTCTCGATTCAATTCTTTCGCTACCTTCCATTAAGGCACCAGAAGAGAAATCATTTTTCTTTTTTCATCCACTCATCATTTCAGATATCCTGCTATACTGAGATACAACACCGAGGAAGCAAACACACTATAAAAAAGAAAGAACAAAAGAGAAAGAAGAAGAAAAAGCAGCTAAGCCCAGGCATGGATCCCCATGCTGAAGAATTGGTTTAATTAAATTGAAAGCTCTGGTGCTTGTGGTAATTGTTATTAAGGAATCTATATCCCATCAGAGCCCTCTCCCCTGGAGTTTGCTCCCTCTGCTTTCTCGGCATTGGGTACGGAAATTGCTTCTCTCCTTCGGCAGATGCAGCCACAGACCCAGAGATTACTGTGGGGTGACTCTCTAGTGTGGGGTTTGGGTGCAGCAGCTAAAAAACCCCAACAACAACAACAACAACAACAACAAACACCTTGATCCCAGCCTGACCTTGAATTTCCCTGACTTGGAGCTCATTCATTTCTTCTGCAAAAGGACAACATATGCCTTCTCGCAGGGCTGGTTACCAGGGACACATAACATAGGCGATGGTTTCTTTTGGAGCCCCTCTACTGTTTCTCTGCACACAAGGAGGATGGTTTCTAACATTGCCCACACCACTGGGTTCCGGATGCCCCTGAGCCACTGCCATCTGCTTCTTGGGCACCAGTTGGCTGTTAAAAATACCTAGTCTGTCTCTTTTTGATGCTACTAAAGCAACTACATTCCAGAAGTAGATGTAGCAGCAAACTTTTTATCATGCATACAACAACAGATGTAAAAGGCAACAAGTGGAGGCAACAGGAGGTAGTTTAGATAGTGGAAAAAGTCCTGGAGGGACTTGGGATTGACTCCCAACTATACTAAGTATTAGGTTCATAAATTTGGGAAGTCCTGGGTGTTAACTCTGAATTGTGCCTTAGCCAGAGTTGAGTCCTACCTGATTCAGCCTGGCTTGACTCTCCAGGGTTCAAAATCATCCTAAAGCTTCTGGATCAAAATAGATGAGTTGATTCCATATACTTACAATAATATTTTGGCTATCAATTATCAAGCATTTATTGGGTCTCTATCCCAGGTTATATACTGTGCTATCATAGGTCAAGTCAGGCAAGGGGTCATCTTAAAAGTCAAAGAGAAGCCTTTGAAGCATTTTCATTCTTGGATGTTCAACAGGCACCAGGAATTAAACAATTAAGAACTGAGTAGCAATATGCAGGGTGCTATCTAGAAAGGATCAGATAGCAGAAAAAGAGTAACAGGCCAGGATCAGGGTGGTTTTCAGTCCCGGACAAAGAAGTACCAAGAATAGGGCAGATGAGATCAATACTGTCCTCCCTAGATACTATGGATCTCTGATTCTCAACCAAGAGACCTTGTATAGCTGAGCAAGGGTACTCAGGCGCTAGCAAATTGAACTGTGGCCTGGATGCTCCTCCAAGAGGAGGACAGGGCATAGCTACAAGTGTGTGCTGTGACTCTGCCAGGCCTTCATATCCCAGGCAACCATCAAGAGGCAGGTGGCCAGAGCAGAATGGAGGCCCCAAGGACTTGGGAAACCCACAGACCATATGTTCACACCAGTGAGAGTGAACAGCAGGGTAAAGGGAAAAAGCACAGAGGTCCTATCTATAGCATGGAAGGGACGAGGTGAAAATTGGACAAATTCATTAGAAGAAAAGGAGGTCTTGAAGAGTTCAAAGTCAAGAACAACTTGACTTAATATCAGTGTGGACCTCAGCAGACCTCAAATTCTCAGAGAAATTCTTTATTCCTGAAGTACTAGGCTGAAACTCAAACTAAATCCAGCTCAAGGGAAAGAGAGAAGATTTAGGGTGAGTATGTCTATGTGTGTGGGGAGGAGAGGGAGGGGTTGAGCTTTTAAATTCCATCACAGCCAATTATCACAACTGTGTCCATTTTTCTAGCCTGCCAGCCAGAGTCAAAGACTGTGTACATTTGAAAATTTCCAACCTTTGAAAACATTACTGTGAAGTTGAAAGTTCCTGGTGTCTTCTGATTAAACATTGTGCTAGGTAATGACTGTTTTACTTCTTATTCTTTTTCACCCCCTTCAAATTACTGATTGTTGTCTGACATTAGGGCCCCATTTGCTCTTATTAAATTAGTAAGCCTACAAAACTCTTAATGGATTGAAACTCATCAAATGTTTGGAAATGAACGGCAGTCTTAGGATTCTTTCCCTTTTAATGTGTCTCTGTGTGAAACGTCTCACTTTCCCTTATACTTGCTTAGGCTCAGACTGCCACATACAGGGACTCAGGTTTTGATTCTTGGCCCACCAGAGGCATCAGTCTACACAGATGCAGAAAGTTGAGTGTTTGGGTGGTTCTTCCAACTGGCAATGTGCTGTTCCACATAACCCTTGGCTTTGTGGCTGCACCAGATGATTTCTACTTTTCTTCCAAGGATGCCTTAGGAATTTTGATGCATTTGAAAAGACATTACTAGGGTGTAGTCTGCAGTCATCAGACAGACTTATTCCCCCTTTTAGGGCAGCCTGACTGGTCTGCAAAGTGGTTAAACTTTCTCTATGACCAGTTGTGGGCTAATGAGATGGGTATCCTGGAAACTGTCATCCCATCTTCTCTGGACATTTCTCCTTTTCTGATGCCATCCTCTTCTAGGAGTAGGCCATTTTCACAGGTTCTCGTTGAGATCCTCAGCTTTGCAAAGGGTGGTAATTCTTGAAACCATCACAGAGGTTGGGGTCCAATGAATAGCAAAACCACCCAAGTAAGAAGCATCCAGAGAAAACTATACTGGCTCTTGCCCTAAAAGCCAGAAAATAAATAAATAAATAGATAGATAGATAGATAGATAAATAAATAAATAAAGGGATGATGGGGCAATGTTCCTCAAATTTCAGTCATCAGTTGGCCTTGGGAGGTGGGCTTGCTACATGAACATTTAGGTCCACGTGTGTCTGTAGGAGGAGCCAGGTAAAAATTAAAGGATCATGAATATAGCCAAAAGGACATACTTTCCTCCCTAGCCTGCAACCACTTCCCAGCTTTAGACAACCACACAGGCACAAAGCCAAGTGTCCCTAGACACATGTGAATGGAGCAAAGGGTGTGCCTGCTCACTGAGCCTTCGCCCTGGGAGCGACTCTGCTCTTGACTCCCTGTGTCTCCCAGCTGTTCACGAGCCTAGACGCACATACCTAAAATGATCCTAGTGGAGGCTTTCCAGACTGGTCCGCCTGCTGTTAGGACTACTTCACGCAGTTAGGAACCATCTGGCAGTCCTTAGGAACATCACAAGTTACTTTATGCTGTTGTTCCATGATCAGATCTACTCAATATTTAGAGCTCTGCCATTGGCTTGTATTAGGATGTAGGGATTTCAAATCTCCAGTCTGTGGGATGGGGAAAAATGTCTCTTCTATGTACTTGAAAACCAATATACACATTGTAGAACAAATAACACCTCAACCTAAAGGAGGTTGTTGCAAACCTCCACTATAATCAGGCAAAGGAAAGAACATATAGGGTTTCTTCCCATATCTGAAAGCTGAATCCTGGTTACCTTATCCCCGCCTACTGCTCAGCGGCATGACTCTGGCCATCAATAGTTAACTCCACTTGACTCTAGAGCATAGACTACCACCCAGAACAAGGGGCTGGGCTATGGAGGATCCTGCCAGGACCAGCATTGATTGGCTTACTTGATTAGTTGGTTAATTGAATATCACTGCTTTCTAATATAATTAAAACAAGATAAATACTGGGGCTTCATCGTGTAAGCAAGGGCCATTAGTGATCATGGTGCACACCCTGATTAAACATGCAGTCAACAGGGAGCATAATTTATGAACTTGCAAGCCTCTAGTGCCACTCCATGGTTTGTAGGGCCTTGAGATATGATGTGGTTGGCATGGAATTCCCTAAACGGTTGTGGTTTCCCTGGTCTCTTGGGAAGGGAATTTATTACACAGGGAAATATGCAGGATGATCTCTCTTTCCAGGGAGGGTTACTCCATGCTTGCCACAAAGCTCCTTTTGAAGTGTCAGAGAAGGATAACCAAAACAACGAGCAAGGGACCATCGTAACTGTTTAACCCTTTGCCTCACTTCCCTCAATCCTAAATACAATACTGTCCTTATATCACTCACTCTCTGTTATTCTTTCTTTTGTCCAATCTTTTATCATCAAGCTCATCATGAGCTTGAAACTTTGTTTGGATTACTGCTATGATCATTAAATGCTTACTAAATACTTATGAAGAATTACTGTAAGCAAAGCAAGTGTGACTAGAGGGAAGGACACAGGAATTATTTACTTGGGAGCCAAGGGCTACACACCCCTTCTGCTGCTAAGAGGAGTAGCTAAAAGCTCAGGCTTTTGCCTCATATGCACAGGGGTACCCATGGCATAGTTCACCCCCATTGGACGTGTCAGACAGTGGGTCCCTCAGGAGGAGGCAGGTTGCCAGACTTGGTGGAGCACAGGTGTTAGCCTTCTTCACTTGGATGTTGTCTGTTGCTTTCTTGGTCAGCTGAGGCATGTTTCTGGCACAATAACTGCTGGCCCAATTGGTAAATGTGTGATATGGGTAGAGAAGTGCCATGTCTGCATTCTTGATGACCCCAGTGATATCTAAGCTGTCCCTTCTTACAGCAAGAAGTAGTAGCTCTGCATTGAGTACTGGTGGGGGTCTTGGTGACATGCAGTTGGTAGAGGATTTGGCATATCTCCAAGGAAGGTGCTATATAAATACACAGTATTATTATTTTATTAGCTTATGTTCTTAATTTTTGGAATGTGTCCAGATATGCTGACTGGTGAACAAACAATAGAGGTGGGAAAGGAGTGGAAAGACTCTGCTGCTAATGCCTAGAGCAGAATGGAATGCCACATCAACTCTGCCTCAGAACTGGGCAGTGTTCTGATGACAGGTTAGATGTGTCTGGAAAAGCCAGCAAGATCTGAGGTGCAGATACAGTTCTGATGTAGAAATAACAAAAAGCTAACCCAGTGATGTGACTCTGATACCTGTTTCTGCCCCCCCCAAGGACATTTTTCTGTCAACTGTTGCCCTTCCAAAAAACATGTCCCCTTAATGATTTTATTTTTAATTTTTTTTTTTTTCTGAGAGATTGGCTTTATCTTGGTGTCCTCTTCCCTGAGATGCTGCCAGGTTTGGATGAACAGGGACACACTGCTGGGATGTCTGATATTTCTATTACTAGAAAGAAAAGAAAGGAATGAGGCAAATAGGGGAACCTGCAGAGGGTAGCAGGAGCTGTCCTTAGCACATTATGGAAAGTCAGTGCTGAGGCCCACACCTTTAATGGGAATGACAAAGAAACGTGCTTGAGGGGTTGACAGAAATAATCGAGAATACCAGCATGCTCAGAAATCCATTCTGTTCATCCTTAGGTTTTCTAAGAGCTGAACTCATCTTCCTAAATGCTTACTTGGAGAGAAAAACCATGTGTAAAGAGATATGTATATGCAAAGAAATGAGGACATATCTCTACCTACAGCTTTGTTATTATCTTGCCATAAAATAAATGTTTATTAATTTCCATACCATGTATGGAGGGAGCTGCCACATGTGAATTACTTTCATCAGTAATTTCTGTGCTTGTGACTCCTTCAGTTATATGTACCGGGGGAGGGTTTCCAAATAAGAACTGGAAAAGAAGGACAGATTCACAGATGATAGGTAAAAACATCTAGAAATTATAGACTGATTGAGTTCAGCAAGAACCAAGTTTTTCAATATATCCCCTGGGGGCTAGAGCCAGACTTTCTCCCCATGGCTCCAAAATTACTTGGCAGTTTCATTAGGGTAAAAGGCAGTGTAGCCTCATGAGTGCAGAGAGTGAAGGTTGTCACTTAAAATTTAGATGGACTTAACAACCAAACACTTAGAAAGAATGGCATTTTGATGGTCTGTTCCTGCTTATCAAAGAAGTTGCTCAAATTTGTAGGATAGAGGAATGAAAGTAAGGAGGGTTTTAATTGCATTATTTGGCTGTGAATATGTCTATACCTATATAAAAATTCAGGAAATCAGTACTGTTAAGAAAACCTGACATCCAGGCACAATCATTTAGGATGTGGGGGAGCTGTCCTCACGTTCTGGTGCTGAAACATTGAACTTCTGATCTTATCATTTGAAATGTTTCCATGATACGAATTAACACTTCCTCCCCCCATCCCCCGGTTCTGGGTAGAGTTGCAGCTCAACAATACATAACCAATGTAAAGCGAAAAGAGTACTTGTCTCATAGCTAGAGGGTGGAATTTTATGGAAGATAATGGGAGACTATTCTTTGAACCTTTCTTTTCAATATGATAAAAATGAATAGTGCACATTTGTATCGGCTTCTTCTTTCCTTGATAGGCACACAGAAACTGAGATTCCCAGTCCCCCTGCAGTTAAGTGAGACCAGGTGACAAATTCTGGCCAGGGAGGATGTGGTAAGAGTGATAGGTATGACCGTTGTGCCAAAGCATTTAAGATGTATAACCATTTAGCTCTCCCTTTCCTCCATAGCAACAATGATATAGACCATGTCTGATATAGCAGAGGCAAGATGGAATCAGCCTCTATCCCTGAGTTCCCATTTGGGGAAGCATCTTCCCTAGAGAAGTGCTGAACTGACAGTTAACGCTGAATGAATGAGAAATAAAATGTTATGTGTTAAGTCTTTGAAATTTTGAAGCTTATCCTATTCTACCCTATCCTATCTTAACTGATACACTCGGTTACTCATTTTGGAGTCTTAAAACCAAGACTATCATGATAAAACCTCCATGCTGCTACCAAATGCATCAAATGAATATATAGGGAAGAGGAAAATTTTTTCACCTGAGGAAAAAGAGATACATATCTCACAATGTCCCCCACAATGATGACTTGGATGTTGGTTTATTTGGGAAAGCTATGAAAGAAATGTTTCCAAAGGCTTATGTTTCTATTTGGCATAGAATTATATTTCTGAATTTCCTTTTAAAATGGTGAAGGAATCTGTGTTGAATTTCTGATGATCACAATTCTACCATGCGAGTTAAGATCAACATCACTGCCATAGAATGATGGATGTAACCATCAAGCAGAGGTCAAAGAGGATGAGAACTGAAGAGAGACCATGGGATTTGGTGAAGAGGCAGTCACAGGCTACCTTTTTAAGAGAGTAGTTTCATTGGAGAAACCATATTGCAGAGGGCTGAGGAAAGACTTAGACGTAAAAACATCAAAGTAGGAAATCTAATGCAGAAACTTGAAGTATTGCTGGTGAAGAAAAGAAACAGGGCTATAGTTAAAAAGAGAAAAACAAAACTTGAGTTTGACTGAAGGTAGGGGTGCAAGAACAGAAGACAGGAAGAAATAAAAGATAAAAAAATGTAGACGGAAAATCCTCCGTATATTCGAAGAAGGTAGGATTCAGAGCACAGGTGAGAGATAACTTTTTATGAAGAGAGGGAACATATGAGGGTTTGGAAAGGTTTTCCTTCTGTATTTCTTATTTCTTTGTCTGAGCCCATGGCATCATCATACAATTAATTTCTACTGACTGAGAACTCCAGGAATCATCTTGAACTCCTTCACCTCCTATATACTCCCCTACATGCTGTTATCACAAAGCTGTTTAACCTCGTTAGTATCCCTTAAACCTCTACCTTTGTGAAGCTTTAAATTCGGTTGGAGGCATTCTAATCACAGTTTTAACCCTTGCCAGCTGGGTGACTTCAGGTAAATTACAGACCTCTCAATTTCTCATCTGTAAAATGGAAATAAAAATAACGACTTTGTAGCTCTGCTGTGAAGATTAAATTAAATAAGTACCTGACAGTGATAGTAAAAACTTCTTACTTGGTTCTCCCTCGTGCTAAGAAAAAAAAAAAAAAAAAAAAAAAAAAAAAAAAAATATATATATATATATATATATATATATATATACACATTTCCCATTTTTAAAAATTTGTTCACTATTTTGCCACCAGAATGATCTGTTTGACATTCAAGTCTCTTATGGTCTTGCCCCTGCTTAAATCATGTCAATGAATCTATTGTTTATGGACTAAAATCCAGCCCTTCCCCCTTTTTAATTATGATCTCATCCCTGTACAATTCTACAGCTTTCACTAATCCCCCACCTCAATTTACGTTCCAATGACATTAAATTCCTCATAGCTTTCCAAATTATTATGTTTCAAGTTTTCTTTGACTTTGCAATGTTGTCCCTTCTGCCTGGAATGTCCTTTTCCTTTTCCTCCTTTTCCTCTCTTGTTCCCTCAGGAAACTCTTATTTATCTTTGAAACTCTGCTCATGTGTGGCCTTCTTCATCAGTCCCTTCTCTGTGTTACCTCTCTATAATCTAATCAATTCTGTTGTCACACTTAACTTATTGTATTGCATTTATGTATTTACATGCCAACTTTTAATATTACAGGAACTCCTTGAAGGAAGGGATGCATTTTATTTAATTCTATAACTTTCTTGCCTAGGACGGAACCTCATACTGGGTAGGTACTTACTAAATGGTTGAATAAATGAAGGAATTTGCCTACCTGGACTGATAATAATCAAGTTTTACTACAGATAGAAGTGGATCAGTTCATCCCCATATAATCTACATCTTCATGGAGCAGACATCAACTGTTCTAAGTGATGTCTATGTTTCTGTAATTACTGAAAGGAGCAGTATTGGAACCTCAAGTTAGTGGAAAATACGATACACTAAACTCATACCTGAGATTCTTTACTTCATGCCTTGTTGTTTTTGAACACACGCGTACACACGCACACACACACATCACCTGTCACTTTGTCGCCGGAATCATAACACCACAGGCTATTTCAGCATTGAGAATTGTATGCAGCTTGGCTGAGTGAACTCAAATGTTTAATTTTCAATTTTTCCTCCTACCTGAGGTCTTGATTCTTGTATATACAGAAAGCTATATTGATGGGTAACAGAATCTATACTTAGTTTTCCACTGGGGTCCTTTCGTGTGACATGGTAATGCAGGTTTCGAGGCAAAAAGGAAAGGGAAGGCAGGTGACTCCTGTCATCAGGGAAGATGAATGACTATGGCTCTGACCAGGAGCCTAGGACCCCCTGGATGGGTTTCCCCTTTGTAGCCATGTCTGACTATGAGGTCCTATGTATGCTTTCTAAATATAGAATAGGGAGAATTTGGTAATTCTAGATAGCACCTGACCATAAGGATTCAAAATAAGAAGAGACCGGTTCCAGATCTAAGAGGAAGAAAGGAATTCTAAGCAGAAATTGGAGCCCAAAAGTCCCACCGGAGGAACCTCCAGTTTCAGAAAAATCCTTCATCTTCTGCATCCCCTGCAGAAGTGTGTGGCAGGCTCTGACGTTCAGAAAAGTGGAAGAAATACCTAATTAGGCCTGCCAAACCAAACTCCATAAAAATTAGGTACAGAAGACTAAAATAAACTCAGGAAATGGCTATCATTAGAAAGCAGAGTTTACCTTTAACTCTCTGAAGAAGCGATTGTTCTATGTGGTTAAAATAATTTAATTAATGAGTGATCATTTTTATGGAATCCGGAAGGCTGCCAAGGCATGTCTTCCATTTATAGATAAACACTCTGTAGTAGAGTCTACATGGAAAGACATCAGGCCCTCTAGCTGGTCCCACTGATAAGATTTCCAAAGGCCATTCTAGGGTCATTTACTCAGGCAGAAAAGTCCATCAGAAGTAGGACTGGTCATGCTGATTATCCTGTTTTGTCTCTACCTGGGACAGAGGCAGTACTGGAGAGTGGCTAAGAGAACAGACCCTTGAAGTTTAATCCTATGTAAACCCTCATAAACTGTGTTATCTCGGGGAGGTTGCTTAACCTGTGTGTGTCTCAGTTTCCTGTTCTATAAGTTTGGGCCCCAAACTTGCCACAGACTGGGAGAAAAAATTTGCAAATCATATATCTGACAAAGAGATTTCAGAATATACAAATAATTCTCAAAACTCAATAATAGGGAAACAAACAATCTGGTTTTTTAAGGGTAAAAGATTTGAACAGACACTTCCCCAAAGAAGATATAGAGATGGCAAGTAAGCACATGAAAAGATGTTTATTATTATTAATCAGTGGGAAAACATGAATTAAAACCACAATGAGACATCCTTACATATCTACGTGATTGGCTAAAAAAAAAAACATAATACAAACACAAGCAACAAGAATGAAAAACAGATGATGCCAAGTGAATGAGGATGGGGGAGATACTGGGACTCTCATACACGGCTGGGAAAAGTGCAAATTGCAGCCAGCCTGGAAGACAATTTAACCATTTCTTATAATATGACTTAGAAATCCCACTCCTAGTATTTACCTAAGAGAAATGAAAACTTATGCTCAGATAAAAACTTGTATGACAGTCTTCATAGGGCCTTTATTTATAATCACCCAACAACAGAAGCAACCCAAATAATATCATTCAATGGTGAATAGGTAAACTAAGGTACTACATTATATATATGTATGTGTGTGTATATATATACACACACACACATATACATACACATATATATATATACAAAAGGTTTTTCATATATATTATATATTTATTATAAAATATACATGTATTACACATATATTTTATATATTACATATTCTACATATATATAAAAGGTTTCTATATATAGGTTTCTCTCTCTCTCTCTTTCTCTCTCTCTCTCTATATATGTATATATACACACACATACACACACACATGTATAAAAGGTTTCTCTCTCTCTCTAAGCTTTCTACATATCATAGATTACTGCTCAGCAAATAAGAAGGACAAACAACATGCATGAATTTAAAAACATCGAGTGGAGTAAAAGAAGCCAGATACAAAGACTATATATTGCATGATTCCATTTATTTGGAACTCCAGAAAAGGCAAAAACTATTGTGATAGAAGGTCAGTGATTTCCAGGGGAGGGACAAGTGGGGAAAGATCCACTGCAAAGGAGCATGAAAGAACTTTTGGGGGTAATAGAAATGATGTCAGGACCATAGGGGTGACTGCATTGCTGTATGCCTTTTTTTTCCAACTTTAAGAACTATTTATTTTGAACTAACTTTAGACTTAACAAAAAAAGTTGCTCAAATAAGTAAAAAGAGTTCCCATATCCCCTTCACCCACAGTTCCCTTATGTTTAAGAGAATAGGTAACCATATTATAATTATGGAAGCCAGGAAGTTAACATTGCTACAATACAATTTGCTAAGTTCTAGATCTTATTCTAATGTCACCAGGTCTTCTACTTAATTTCCTATTCATTCCAGGATTTCGTATTCCATTTAGGTATGATATCTCCTTTGTCACCTCTAATTTGTAACAATCTTTCCTTGTCTTCCTGACTTTGACACTTTTCATGAATACTACTCAGTTACTTTGTAGAATGTCTTTCATTTTGGGTTTGTCTGAGATTTTCACATAATTAGAGTGAGGTTTGCATTTTTGGCAAGAATATCACAGAAGTGATACTGTTTCCTTCTCAGTGCATCTATCAAGGGGTTCATGATAGTGATATGTCTTGATACTGATGTTAATTTAACCTCAATCACTTGGCTAAGGTGGTTTCTCCACTGTAAAGTTACTACTTTTCCCCAGGTAGTTAATAAATAACCTGGAGGACATATTCGGTGACTGAAAATATCCCATTTTCCTTCGAACTTTTGCCCACTGATTTTTGTATCCAATGGTGGCTCTTCTCTGCAACAATGATTATTGCAGTGCAATTTTATTTTTTCCTTCTTTCTTTTTATGTTTATATTTTAGATCATTTTGCTTTAAAATAGTTATAAATTCATGGGAAATTGAAAGGATAGTACAGAGAGGGTCCTATGTATCCTTCAGCGAGTTTCCCCCAATGGTTGCATCTTATAAAATGATAATATCAAAACCAAGAAACTGACATTGGTGTAAACTATGTATATAGTTCTGTTTCATTGTATCACAGGTGTAGATTCCCGTAACCACCAGTGCAATCAGGATAGAACTATTCCAGTACTACCACATAACTTTACATACACTTAAAATTGGTGATAATTGATTATACCTCAATCAAGCCGGTAAAACACAGAACACAAAAAAGACCTCAAACTCTGTCATCGTTAACAGTAAGCAGCATGGAACTATTAGTTTTCATGGTTGCTGTTTTCCCAAGGAGCATCTCTCTTCTGTACTAGGGGTGCTTGTAGACTAAGATGCTCAAAACAAAGGCCAGTCCAATCAATAAGCTAAGGACATAAGGGCCCTCTCCTTTTAATTTGCATGACTCCCTGACTGTTGCTATACTGGGTAAATCAGACAAAAAAATTTGTCACCAGCACCTGGACCTAGTGCTTACTCAAGCACTGTTGGAAATTTCCAAAATGGTCTCCTATGCATCAGTGTGGGCTCACATTTCTTTCTGTCTTCTCTGTCACGGTGACTATCCTTTTACTTGAATATGCCAAGTGCATCCTACTTCAGGGTCTTGCCACTTGCAGTTCCCTCTGTCTAGAATGTTTTCTTCATAGATACTCAGTAGCTAGCTCATATGTCATTAATCAGCAAGAGCTCCCTGAGCCTTGTAGACCAAACCTGTCCCCTTCTGCCAGTTTCAGCTTCTCTCACGTCACTCCATCTTACTTCTCCTACGGCACTGACCACTAGAAGAAATTATCTTGGTTCTTTATTTGCTGACTTGATTATTGTCCATTCTGATCCCCCTAGCATGAAGCTACATGCATGCCTGGGCATCATCTGTTTTGTCTACTGCTGGATCTTCACTATTGCCAGGGGCTCTGACCATGCCCCCCCCCACCCCGCCCAGCAGAATTTCCTGGCCACCTTACTTCTCATTGTCCCTCCTCTCTTCTCTTTCCTTTAACTCTTCATGTGCTCTCCCCCATGCCAACACATATCTATTGAGATAGAAATGAAGGACACAGTCGCACTGGAGGAATCACAGACGAAGCCAGAGACTTCCGCTCACTCTCTCCCAGGCTTCTTTGCAACGATTCTTCCTTTCCCGACCCCTTTCCTTGGCTCTCTGCCTGTTCTTAATGGGTGCCTGCAGGAGGAATGCCCAGAAAGGAGGACTCCCACTAAATTTTCGCTAAGCTGTTTATTCTCAAACTGCATTTAAGCTAATAGAAAAGGCTTCACGGGAAATCTGGAGGCTTCTTGCCATCCTCGTGCTTGCCCTTTGCCTCATTTCAATCTAGTTAGCCCCGTTATTATTTTTTCTGTGGAATGGCATATATCTGTGCCATTAATTCCACACATTTCTAGGGGGGAAAGGGGAATTGAGAGGAAGGAAAGACTGATTATTTATCAAGTAAAAGACATTTCTTCTCTCTCTGGACAGCCAGGTGGATTTTCTGAACTCATTTCTGCCCTGAAATGGGGCAGCCGCTTCTGAAATGAGTCCTCTGTGTTGGGGTGGGCTCTGTTTTTATGGCCAGTGGGTAATAGCATTTCCTGATTTATGAATTGGCATCTGGGGTAGGTGCTGAGCCTCTAGACGGATTCATCATGGGGAGAAAAGCCATATAAATAATCCTGTCACATAAAATTATTGTTCTCATTTTGATTTTTAAAAAATGTCCTTTTGTGTAGTGGGATTTAGGAGATTTTAGTGGGAAAGCTAGAGAACGATGAGTTATTTGGCCCCCTTTTTATCTATAAGATAAAATTGTACAAGTATTCTTCAGAAACCGTGACTTGCTTAGAAGACAATTACCAAAATGGTTTAATTATTTGGGGGAAAACTTGGCACTTGACTTAAAGTCAAAGCTAAGGTCTTCACCTAAGGAAAGATGTAGGGAGATTGGTCTCATGCATCTGACCCAGGCTCCATCGGGGATTTAAAAAAAAAAAAAATTGGTAAAGAGAAGATCATTTCATGTTTCTCTCATCTTCCCCAAATCAGTGTGAGGATGCACCAAATACTTATTGAATGTCTACATGGTACAAATTACCATGTGGACCTCCTGGGGTTGCCAAGACAAACATAAGCAGGAGCTCGCAATGCAGAGGATGTGGGTGTGGATGACTCAATGCGGAATGCAGATTTGAAGCACACACATGATTTCCCTGGTGACACGAGTAACAGGGCATCCTGGACAGATAGTAGGGCAGAGGCAGAGACCCAAGGGTGGGGGATACACATTGTGACTGAGCAGAAAACTGGCAAGTGTTGGCTGTTAAAATTTTGTTTCAGATTTTTCTCCCCTCATGAACTGATAACCTCCTGAAGGACAAGGATCCTGCCTGACTTCTTTTGTACCCATCCCTTTTCCCCCTGACCTTGAAGCTTAACACATAATAAGTTAGGAGAACCACCTTGTTTTCTATAAAAGGCTGGATAGTTTCTATTCTAGACTTTGCAACAGCCATATTGACTTGTCTCTACCACTCAGCTTCATTGTTGTGGTCCAATCAGCCACAGACCATACGTAAATGAATGGGTGTGACTGGGTTCCAATAAAACTTTATTTACAAAAACAGGAGGTCCATCAGATATGTAGTATAACTTACCAGCTCCTTTAGTAGGTCAGCAATATGTGCTTGTTGAATTAAATTAAAGGAGACCATTTAATAGTAAGTGAATCTTCACTTAAAAAAAATCAACTATGAAAGATAAAGTAAATGACTGCAGAACATATTAAAAGAGTTCTTTTCTTTCTTCTTTTTTTTTTTTTTAAGATTTTGTTTTAAAGTAATCTCTATACCCAACATGGGTCTCGAACTCATGACCCTGAGATTAAGAGTTGCATGCTCTGCTGACTGAGCCAGTCAGGTGCCCCCAAAGAGTGATTTTCCATGCAGAAAGATTTCTGTGGTACTCAGAATATATAACCTATTATAGAAGCATAGTTTAAAGAATGGATCCCTTCCATACATGGAATTTCTAAATCTTCTCCAATATGCAGGATGTTGTGTAGACACAAGGCTCCAGAGTGGGGGAAAGAGAGAGAGAAACAGGAGTCTCTTTCCTCATTTCACTAGCCTAGACAGGAGCAGCACCAGGAATCTGGGAGTGACAGCCAAGTGAATAGGAGGAAGGAGTGTTCCAGCTGGTGTGTCCCTGGGGAGGGAGCCACCTAAGGCTGTTGAGCTGTCTCTAACTACTGTCTAACCATAGGGGCTTCTGTTCATTCCTCTAATTTATTTCTTTGTTTTCATGGCAGAATAAACTCCGAATTCCAGGGGTCAACTAAGTGCCTGCCACCAGCCCACATGAGGCCAAAAGAGACTCTGTGTCATCCGTCAATGCCAGCTACTTAATAATGACCAGCCTCTTCGCTAATGGCCCGAGGAAGGGGTCCTCGGGCAGCAAAGGCTGTGGCAGAGACCTGCAGGCAGCTGCATGGGGAGAATGTTTTGCAGGAAGCATTTCTGCTGGCCACTTTCAAGGGCGTACCCACCCATGCTCAGCTCTTTAGGAAAGTAGTAATTAGTTTTATTCCCTTCGGTGCACATGGCAAATGCAGCAGGATCTGGCATTTGGAGAACCATTGGAGTCTGCCCTTCTCATCTTGACTTGACTCAGGTTTACATTTATAACTAAGAAATATCAGGACTGTAAGGTGATTTAGGGGCTGTGCTCAGTTCCCACAGACAGAAAAGAAACTTGGGAGTGTTGAGGCTTTACACAAGGGGAGGCCACTGCAAAGAAAGGCTAATCATGACTGCACTGACCCTGTACCACCCAGCATCTCTTGCAAACTGCAGGTGGTGAACACAATCACTAAACAGTAAGCGCCTCGAGGGCATCTTTGTATGTTGTCAGCATGGGGACTACCCACAGAGCTGCAGGAACCAAGATTTCTAGGCCTACATAGTCCATTATGGTCATCCGGACAGTGCTTCCTCACTGGTGTGCGGTGGTGTGCTCCAATGCCACACATAGGCCATAGGTGTCCTACCATGTTGATCTTTTCAGCCCTTGGAGCCACCAGGAAATGCCTGGAGAAGACAGTACTCCTGGTCCCTCTCTGGTTATGAGGGCACTTCTCTCACCCCAGTGAGCTATAGAAATACATTCATTGCCACGTGAATTGTAATGAAATAACAGGTTAGAATGCATTGATGGACCACAAATGGGAAAACTAAGACTCAATAATCAAGACCTTGTGGGTCAAGAACTTGATTCCAGTTAGCCTTACTCTGTGTCCAATGCCTTTTCCATTACCCCACAGCTGCCACACTGAACTGTCAGCAAATAGCCGTGGTTGCCAAATTGTTGACGTTGAAAAACTACTTGGATAAAAACCAGCAGAGGGCTAGATGATGTCATCAGCACTGCCTGAAATGTGAGTTGGATGCCCAAAGCTTAAGTAAACTTATTGCCAGTACATGCAAGATGTTATTCCTAGACCAATGGCTTTCACTTTGACCATGACTCACGGCAAGAGACGCTTTACAATGCAACCCAGGGTGCGCGTGCGCACACACACACACACACACATACACATATAGTTTCACAAATAGTACTTATCCTTACTGTGCTTGATGGACACTGTTCTTTTCGATTTTATTCTAGTCCATTAAAAAAAAAAATTCTGGCCATGACCCTTTAAATTGATTTCATGACCCACTAAATTGATTTCTTGACCCACTAATGTGTCATGACCGGCAGTTTGAAAAACACAGGCCTGACCCCATTCCGGCTCTCCCTCCCTCCTCAACGATCAGGAAAATGGAAGATGAATGTGGGGAAAAGTAAGAAAAGAGACTGAGATAAAAAAAAATAAGGAGGAAGGTGAGAGGAATACCAAAAAATGAGAGAAAGGAAGGAATGGGACAAAGGAAAAATGAATGGGAAATGGGAGACATAATGAGCAAAGGCTAACTCTAGACTGATAGACTGGTGCCTATTAGAACAGTTCTCAAGATCCACCATCATATTGGCCATAGTTACTACACAATATACAAAATACCCTCTGCCAGCTTGTACGGCCGCAGCCATGATCGTGCAATCTGCTTGTCTACAGAATGTCTTATCAGTCAGCATGACCTCAAAATTCTTTACCGTCCCTCCCAGAGAGAATGTTCTGTCTGCTGTTCAGTGATCCAGGCTTTTGAAAAATCTGGGAGACGTTGGGTAAATTACTCAAAGATAAAGAAACTGACCATACTGACCACCCACACCGATGCACCAAGACACAAAGGGTCCTATGGACGTCCAAGCTGCATCTTAACAACAGCTGTGAAGACAAAGAAGAGAGTTGCAAAGGTGATAGGAAAGTGAAGACTAGAGATTGAATGAGATCAACTTAAGAAACTTCTGCAAATTTACATACTCTGGTAGCCAGTGGGTGTCTACAGGGTATTGATGATTGTGTACTTTATAGTAAAAACTTTTTGAGGATGCGCCTACGATATACATATTTGTTTATAATGACTATACATGCTCTACTTATTAATATCATTGTGTTATCAACACACAATGTTAGGAAATGAAGGTATGGAATGAAGATTTTAATGTTTATTTTATTTTATTAATGAATGATACAAACATTTTACGACCTCCAAGAAAATTATTATTAAAAATGGTGGGACTGATGTTAGAATTGGCTTCATTATTTACAAGAGTCTTTGCTGAGCACTTAGGGATTTGGGGTTCTGAGGTCGAGGGTTCAATTTATTTTGAAACTTTGCTTTCATGGCTGTCATGATGGAAAAAACACCTCACACAGACGCATAAATGCAAAAAGAGCATTTTTGGCTATATTGACTAAATCAAGGTACTTCTCTTCGGTTTCATGCACCAATTATGCAAAGACTGTTGTTGAAATTCAGCTGGTAGATTTCCATCTTCTCTGATGTCAATCAGCTATTCTTTCAACTAATCGAAAAGTGCTGAATTTTTATATATATATATTTTAAAAATGGGTCAAAACTCTGAAACTCTTCCTTTGGAAGATTGTTTGGCAAGTAGAAAACTCCAAGTTTTAAAAATTTTTATATAGAAATTTTTAGAGTGTCACACCTACTCATTATCAACAACAAAATCACATAAAGATGAAAATATTTCCAAACGTTCTTTTTTTTCTTTCTTTCAAAATGGTCTCCCCATGCTATAAATTCTTCCTGAAAGTGGTTACTTTCTAACACTTTGTTAATGCATTACCTTTCTATCGAGGGGGGGAGATGAAGTGTTTAATTTTTTAAAGTTATCGGCAAAGTGACATACTTCTGACAGCTGCTTGTCAAACCTGAAAAGATCAGCGAATGTGGAACATTTCAGTTCTTTTAAAAGAAAAAGTGTTTAATTACGTTTCCATAACCAGCAAACCTCTGGGTTGTACAAAAAATCTTCATGGTTACTTCCATCTCAAATTGTAAAATTCTATTTTGAGAGTTGTTTTTACAATATTGATATCTCTTGAATGTAAACTGCAAACTTGTTGTCATATCTTGAAACTGAATCAGCCAGTAAGAAAACCAGTATCACCGCTGGGAGATGTGGAGCTCCCATGTACTTCAATGCTTTTCTGACACATGGATGTTTGATATACAGCCCAAGGCAGAGTAAACAGTACCCAGTACCAACTGTATATTAAAAATGAGCAAAGCCTAATTTCTTGTTTTAAATAGAAAATAAAAAAGAAGCGCTAAGTGGTTTCTTCCTTTGTCCCATTGGATCATTCTTTGTCCTTCTTTGCATCAAAGTGCACTTTAGTGCCACTACACTAGGCAAGAAAAAGGGTGCTCAGTGGTTTAGAGTTTGTGGCTTTAGGTCTTTGGTGTTCTGGAACAAAACGATGAAAAATAAATGTAAATCTAAATCTCTAAATCATGTGAATTGAGGGATATCAGGTTATCAACACTTACTTAATTGTTGAAGATAGAGTAATAAATATCTGAAAATAAACAATGACCCCTCAATTAAGAACCATCTGAGCAGATGTAAAATGATAGGATACATTAATTCGGTCAATCCCAAATGTATAACTTTGAATGGCAACAGTAGGTGAGAGGCAGGATTTTAATAATTTTAATAAAAATGGTGGCTTTCAGAGAAGGACAATGAGCTGTCAATTAAGGCCAGGGCTAAATTCAGAGCTGAAGAGGGTTCTAGGCACCTGGGATAGAGGAGGGAATCCAAGTGAGCCCCAGCAAGCCAGAGGTCAGTGAGCGGCAAGGGAAGAAAAGTAGCCTGAGGTCCAAGTGTAAACTTGAGACTCAGATCCAAAGAACCCGCCTTTCCTGACCTCAGGAGAGTCGAGACAGAATTCAGCCCATGCCTGGAGATGGAACAGCACAAAAGAAGAGAGGCCAAGGTGAGGCTAGAGCCAGGCAGATCACCAGCAGTGAGCAGGGGGAGGAGACCAGAAGAGGTGGCAAAGATTGAAGTGAAGTCTCTTTTCCAGTGAAGGATCCACACTCCACCAGCTGCTCTGGGAACTTCCGGTAAAGCGAATTGTGTGTTCCCATGAGCTTGGAGACTTCTAATACTCATCAGCACACCAAATGTTCTAAGATATCTGCTTAACTCAGATTTCTCCAAATATATTTGACCAAAGAAAACTTAAAAAAAAAAGAAAGAAAGAAAAAGAAATGTCCTGCCGAACTTTGATTCTGAGAAGAATAGTTGGGTAATCCTCAACTAATTGGTGCTTAAAGCCATCATGAGGCAAAGGGACAGGTGGGAGACCTCCTTCATGCCTCGTGTCTATTGCTTGTGACATGAGACACCTTCACGTTAATGAGACTAGTATTTCTCTCCAAGCCTTGTGGATGAAGGTGGCCTCGGGACAGTAGGACTTTCCCTCGAGGGGCCTTTCCTAGCCCCCTGCAGGTAAACTCTGGTGTTAAGTCGTGACTCCTGCTAGAGACAGTGTGTCGAGGAAGCCATCTGGGCACAGTCAGTGACCACAGCTCCAGCCGAGAGCTGTGGACCCAGGCTGTGGGGCGGCAGAAGAGGGGAGTTGTGGCCAATGGAGGCCACCTGCTCTGTTCTCTGCCGCCCAGGCCACCCCGCACCAGGGTCTGACGTGCCTCGGAGGAGACGGAAGCGAGTTTATGAATGATGGGAGGAAAAATAGGATGGGCCAAATTATTTTTTTTTAAGATTTTATTTATTTATTTGACAGACAGAGATCACAAGTAGGCAGAAAGGCAGGCAGAGAGAGAGGAGAGGAAGCAGGCTCCCCACTGAGCAGAGAGCCTGATTCGGGGCTCCATCCCAGGACCCTGGGATCATGACCTGAGCCGAAGGCAGAGGCTTTAACCCACTGAGCCACCCAGGCGCCCCAGGATGGGCGAAATTTTAAAAAGTAAAATGCAAACGCCTTTCTACTAGACCAGCATACTGAAGACAATAAAGAGGAAAACTAAGATTTATTGAGCCCTCGTTTTATGCCAGGCACTGCGCTAAATATACTTTCTAGTTTACTCATTGTAACCACCCAGGCGGTGGGCACTTACAGGTGTTCCTGTTGAGAAACTGAAGGTATCCAGAGATTAAATCATTAGCCCAGGGTCCTATAGGTAGAAAGTGGCAGAGCCAGAACCAAAAACAAGGGCTGGGGGTTCCAGCTGCTGCTCTGACCTTCCTTCAAATCATCCCGCGGGGAACCCGGTAAACTTCAGCACCCGCTTGGAATCCTTCCTAAGGAAGACATACCTATTTCTACGCTTGCTTCTCCAGTCCTTCTCTGTTGTGTATGACTTTAAATAAATATCCAGATAGCCTCATCCTCAACCATTATGCGTTTCCTTGTAATGATGGCATTGTCTTTGAGTCAGTTTCAAATTCATGTCTCCATTGTTCATGCAAAATATCTGAAATGCACTTAAGGGACTCCGATCAGATACAATTCTGCCATTCGTAATTTTTCCTTTTATGCTTATATTGTATTTGGTAAAGTCCTGTGGCATCACTAATGCCAACTAGTCATCTCGAACAATGGCACAAATTAACATGCATCTATTTACTTTTGAAAATGTCTCATCAATATTCAAACTGAGAACACAGTTCGCTTAAGTATCCGATATTCCCAGCCTCTCTTTCAGCAGAATTCAAGCACCAGTCAATCAGTCTCACCGAACTGAGCCACTTCCATTCAGGTTCTGTCCCTAGAGGACAGGGGAGTGGGCTAGGGTGATGGGAGTCAGTTTCTGTCCACACCCGCCCTAGCTAAGGGGAGATGGGAGCTGAGTGGTACCCGTAGAATTGAGAACCGTCTTGGGAAATACCCCAAGAGCTCTGGCCTTTAGACCAGAGTCCCCATGATACCCGCCCAAGTGCAAGAGGAGACTGTGTCCTTCAGGCTGCAGGCTGGAGTCTGCTCCCAGCTTAGCCCTCACAGAGACTCCCAGAACAGCGCCTTCCTTCTGCTCTTTTTGATTCTACGCTGTGGCACCGCCTGGGCTGGGAGGGCATGCAGTGGGCACTTGCTAAGCACACATGGTGGGAAGAAGGACCTGGAAGGGGGCAGAGAGGCAGCAGCCCCTGGCCTTGTTTGCCCACGCTGTTGGATTCCTCTCGCATGTTGCTAAGTGGCATATTACAGGTAGTTGTCCTTAAAATGGCACTTTGAGTGCCCCAACAGTCTCGGGATGCAGACACGGAGTGGAGAGGTGATGTGACTGTCAAGGCAATTGCTGGAGACAGATGGTTAATGGAGATCAGAATTAGGAGCTGCCAAGGTGTTTCCCTAATCACCTGCCCCTTGCCTCCCCTAGTCCTCCTCCTGCACCACCCCGTCCCCCATCCCCTGCTGCCCTACCTCTATATACTAGCTCTTCCAGTGTTCAGAGATGAGGGCAGGGAAACCAGCCATTCCCTGTCTGCCCTAGGAGTCCTGATGAATGAGGAGCCAGAAGGGAGTCCAGGTGCCCAGTCTGTGATAACCTCAAGTCCAGTGGGTCTTAGCTCAAGCACACTAAAACTCCTTCCCTGCAGCAGAAGTAGAGTACAGAGGAAAATGCACTCAGCCCTACAGAGGCTGCCCAGCTCTGTTAACTGGGGTGGACGGGCTCCTGGCTCTTCAGTCTCCTGGAGGGCAGCACCGGCAAGTATAAAGGGAAAGCTCAGGCTTAGTATTGTCCGAGGGGCTTCCAAATGGACAGGGGGCATGTGTGACAGGCTGTCCTGGGGAGCTGGTGCCCAGAGCTCAACCAGCCTTCAGCTACCAAAGTGGGAATAATAGTGATGATAATGATGGAGAGAGCTCCCACAAGTTCCTGAAAGCCTACTACATGCTAGGCCCTTTACATAGCTCACCTTTCATCCTAAAAGCCCTGAAAGGTGGTCATTATCATTTGCATTTGACACATGAAGAAATCGAAGTGCCACCTGCATGAGAGATTTGGTCCGGGGGCAGGGCTGGTGAGTGGGCAAAGGGTCTGGATGGAAACCCAAGTTCATGGCCTATTTGGGACCACCCTGTGCGCTCCCTCCTGCATACATTTTAGCCTTTGTGTCACCCCATCTGAGAAATGTCAGGTCACTGTCATTTTCTCTCTTGGGGAGGTGACTGGACTCAATCACATTCAGGTGTTAGAGATTTTATGCCTATATGAGTGACCACTTGGAAACATGTCTGTTGGAAAAGGAGGGGGCTCCCCTGCCTACTCTTTCTTTGGGGTGGGTTGACTGTGTCTGGGGCCTCATGTACCTCAAGAGGCTCAGGATAGATGTTGTAAGACGGCTCTTGTCCCAACCTCCACCAGGCTGGAACTAAGGCAGATTAAGCCAAGGCATCCACGGGGCTACAGGGCAGTTCTGGGCTCCTACTGTCGCCCCCACCTCCCCATTCAGTCCTCAAACCGTAGCGAGCCCTTTTGCCTTCTCAGGCTCATTTTGGAACCTAAGGAGTCAGGTATATGTTTTCCACGGACAGGACCAGAAGATAAAGATTGTCTCTTGCCCCCACAGAGAGCTCCATGTCCCTCATGAGAAGAGGGGCTACAGAAAACATCACCGGAGGAACTGACAGAGTGTTCACTTGGCTCCCTGGCCACCGTGCCGTGTGATGCCGCGAAGCCATTCACTGGGTTTCGGTTGGCTTCTCAGGAGAAAAGGCTGCAGGACAGAGGTGTCCCCAACAAGCCTTGAAGGCTTTTCCAGTTCTGGGGTTTTGTGATGTTAAGGGGGAAGCCAGGGTCCCAACACCTGGGGGAGTGTAGGGGGCTGGGTCCCTCCAGTACTGCGACAGTAAAATGGAGATGTTCTGCCTTACAGGGAAGGAAGTGAGAAGTGGGAGCATTTCAGTGAGGCCACGCTGGAACCTTCTAGACCAGCTCCAGACAAATGGGAAGGCTTCTGTCTGAGTGACCTCAGGTGAAACACTGCAACAGCCTTCCTCTTTTTCCGAGTGTCTGAGACAGCTCCGTTTCCTGCCATTCACTCTTAGGGCCCTGCTTCAAGTTCCCTCTCCCAGGAGCTATCAGAACAGCCCGGTCTGGGTGCCAGGAGCAAACGTCCAAATGGGCTTGTCACAGTGTCAGCCATCCAGACACAAATGGTAGCATACAGCCCTGTCCCCTGCAGGGGTGGGAAGAATGACACCAGATGGTCCTGTCACCTCAAGCGGACCTCAGGAGAGGCTTTCCCTGGATCCAGAGCCCAGAGGCTCAGAATCGTTCTCACAGGAGCCCAGCGGGGACAGAAACCAACTCCGCGGCTGTACTTCTGTGAGATGGAGTCTGCAGAAGCCTGAGATTGCCAGACTTCACATGGGCTGCCCTCAGAACCCCCCTGGGAGGCAGGCTGTGGATGGGAGGGACACTGAGGCCCAAAGAAACAGTATTGGTCCCCCATCACACAGCGGGTCCCAGCAGAGGCTCCATAGAGTTCGGGATCCCGGCCCCAAGTGGTGTGAACCTGGCTTGGACCACAGTACCACCGTCCCTTCGAACCGAACTTCCCCGGGCAAATGTCAACATGGTAAGAATCCCAGTCACAAAGGGACCCTCTCACCAGTCCCATCCCAACAGACGCACTGGACCAGCTCTGCCTCACAACCCCGAGCACGGAGCTTAAAGAGAAACCTGAAGGACAAGGAAAGGAACAGGTTACCAAGCCTCCTCTGTTTGTCCCTTTGCCACTCTGGGAAGACTTCGCTGACCACTGCTGGAAACGACAACTCTCTTGCTTTGACGAGGTCTTCAGACCCCGCTTACTCTGCCCCATTTCCTTTCGTCCCAAAACATACTATGTGATTTATCCGGGATGATGGCTGCTTCTTTGCTGTGTCCTCTTGCGAAAACTGCAAGCCCCTACTTGACACTTGGGTCCCTAAGGCCGAGGATAGCGAGCTCCTGGCCCCTGGCAGATGCTTAGGGAACATATGTTCAGTGAATGCATGAATCATTGGGTAGGCCGGGGTAGTGGTTTACAAAGCAAGAATGCCCTCGCCACTTGGCTGCTGGCTTATGCTGGAAGGAGCCACGCAGAGCTGCCCCAGCTGGCCCTGCCTTCCGAAGAACTCCAAGCAGCAGGTGGACCCACCTCCAGACCCAGGTCCTCGGCCCCCACAGGTATCTTGTCCAGGATCACAGCTAGGACTGAGTGTCACTAGCTCGTGGGAGTGTCCCCTGGAAGACCCACTGTCACAGGAGTCAGTGAAACCACAAATGCCATGAAGGATGGCTTCGGCCCAGACACAGCGCACGTGCATCTCCAGAGCAGAAGCGAGTGTTTGAGGTCTCTAGCTTCCAGGCAGGGGAGGGCAGCTGCGTGAAGTGGCCGAGATGCTGAATCTGCCACTTGCTCCGGGGCCTAGCGAGGAGACTAGCCTTGCGTGGGGGACAGCTGCTTCTTCCCTGGTGGGAGGCTGCTCCAGGGCCTCCGAGGACAGCTCAGCTCTGCCGCCTCATCTCCTCATTCATCTGCCTCGCTGACATTTTTTCTCACTTCCCTCCCCTCGCTCTGGCAGGTTTTTATCACAGCAGCTGCGGTGTGTACTGACATTCCCTTGGGAGCACGGGAGTCGTAGTAAATACACACCGTGTACATACATGCAGATCCGTACAGAGCAGGAAGGAGGCCAATGCAAGACAGGTGGGCAGGGACAGACGCAGGAGGAGGGGTGTGTGTGTGTGTGCGTGCACATACACGTGCACATATGAACACACATGTGTGTGCACACACAGAAACACACATGCACACACACACAGAAAAACATGCACACAAATGAACACACACGTGCACACGCACATGAATGCACACACACACATGCACGGACGCATTCTATGGAGATATCCAGCTGTACACTCACTCCGACACACCGAGGAGAAGTGTATATGGAAAGTGAAAGCCTCGCTGGGTTAGATATAAAGAGGAACTCGCATACTCCTAATAGAGGAAATAATATCCTGGGTTGGAATTATTCAACTTGAAAAAATCATGGTAGGCTGGAAGTTCCCTCACTTCTATATGCCGAGCCAAGCTCTTTCCACAGGCATTATCTCATTTGGTCTTCATCAGTGCCCTAGGAGAGCGATACCATTTACTACATTCCCATTTCACAGACCACAGACTGAGGTGTGGGGCATCTCTCCCAGGGCCTCACCTATCACCGTCCATTCCCCGTTCCACGCAGTCCTTCTGGATCCCCGGCAACACCGAGTATGTGTTTGCCTCTCGTGGCCTCTGAGCTAGCCGTTCCTTCTCCCTGGAGGAGGATTTGTCCCCAGCTGCCTCCTGCCACTTGGCCTTATCCTTCTTTCTGCTGGACGGTTCCCTTCTTGGGAGGCTTTCTCTGACACCCTTCTTGAAAAGAGCATTCCCCACCATGTTCCCGGCCACCACCTTATTCCCTTGGAGTCTGTTAAGTTTCTCATTGCATTCACCATCCCCTGACATTCAGCATTCGTTCATTGACTCATTCGTGGTCTGAGTCTCTCTCTACCTAAAATATAAGCACTATCAGGCCAGGGATTTTGTCTATCTCATCCCCCACTGAATCTCCAGTATCTGGAGAGTGGCTGACTCACAGCAGGTGCTCAATATTTGTTCATATTGAATGAAGAAATAAGGTACCAAGAGGGGTAGTAACTTGTCTGTGGTCACAGAGCCAGGAAATACATAACATTGGTGTGCATACACATGTACACACACACACACCCCCCTCACTCCATTCTCTGCCTCTACTAGTTACACCATCCTTACATTTTCCAACCCTATAATCACATGACTGGCTCCCCTGACAACCAACAACTCCTCCCCCCTTCTTTAGGGGATTTCCAAAAGTCACCTAATTAACATAAATTCAGCAGTGGTTGGAAGGAGCTTATTAAAAACAAGACACCCATTTCACTTTTATGGATCCTGAAGACTTCAGGAACTGAGGACAAAAGACCAAATATTATAAATAAAAGATTCTCCATTGCTCTCATCACTCAGGAAATTCCAAGGGTTCTGGTAGCCCAGTGGCAGAAATGGGCATGAAGACCAAATGTATGTTCTTCTTATAAGCCACAATATCACAATTAGGTATGTATGACTGGCACATCAGATCTATAATAGTTCTATTTAAGAGATAGTTAAAGTAGGCTATTTAAGCTTAAGCAGGTTTAAAGTAGGTTATTTAGGTTAAGTAGGTTTACTTAAATAAAAACACAAAGCAAAAAATAGTTCAGGACAGGGTAAAAGTTATAGCAGGGATGAACAGATGACCAAAGTTTGAGAGATACTTCCTTTGCCTGAAGGGTAGTCTTGTAATTATATGTAAGTTTGAACTTGGGAATTAAGAAACGTGAAATGGAATTTGTATCAGTCCCTCTTTTCCAATTCTGGGTCCGTGATGATAATGGGATACAATCAATAATTCATTCATTCATTCATCAAATAATTATCAAAGGCCCATTAGGTGAGATTTAGACAGATGAAGAAGACATAGGCTGCCCCCAAGTTGCTGACAGTCTGGTAGGAGAGAAAGACAAGGAGAGAAAGCCAGCCCTGGGTGAGAAGCGTGACCAAAGAGGTGTCTAAGCAGACGTCAGCAATCACTCATTGTAGATGGGGACAGCACAGCTCAATTTTGAAGCAAGGCAAAATTCGCCAGATGAGAAAGGGAGGTGTCCTCCAGGCAGAGCCCACATCACAGCTGGCCATACAGAGACCAAGCTGTAGACTCCACCCGGCAAAGCATCCTGACACAGCATACCTGACACCAACCCACCGGCTGACAGGGGCAGGAATATCCCTAGTGCATTTACCGAGCTGCCCTTGGCCCCAGCTCTACTTGGTATGCTCAGCCAACAAGGCAGCCTGTGGGTTCTTGATAGGCTTTCCACTGGGACTGAATCCCTGCTCCCGGCCCAACTCAGTCTTGACCTGAACTGTTTAAGCTCCATACCTGAGAGGTCACCCAGAATCTTGATGCCACCACCTGCCTGATTTCAAATATGGCCAATGTCCAGACATCTTGTTGCAATGTCATGAGAACAAGAGCCTCCATTTACCAAGCCCTTACTCCGTGCCAGGCTTGCTTCATGCCTGTTACATGTGCTATGTCATTTGATCCTTGGGACACTATGGGATGTTATTATTACTTCTATGCAGCAGTTGAGAACCTTAAATCTTAAAGAGATTAAGGAACTTGCCTGAGATCATGCTTAGTACATGGTGAAGCTAAGGTTCATGCTGGGACATTCTGACACCAAAGCCTGTGCACTTAACCATTGTACTATACCACCACTCCCCACAGAGAATGGGTAAACCCACTGGAGACCAGTGTTGGGCCAGCTATCAGGGGCCTTGGGACTTTATTTTGATAGCAGGTTGCCCTCCATCTCAGTGAAGAGCAGCCCCAGAGAGGATGAATGCCCTGGCCCTATCCATTCTTGCCTTCCTTTCTTTTCCTACAATCCAGAGCTCCCATCATGCCTCATTCTCCAAGCCTGGTTAGGTACTGACCATGGACCTCTCTTGGGCGAGCAGAATGCAGAGGACAAGGAGCTCAGAATCCCATCTCTGTTATCAGAGGGGGCTCCCCATGGCTTATATTTTCCATCTTTGCAAGTTCTTAAATAAAGTTCCAGGTTGAGAGATCCTGGTTTTCAGGTAAGGTAAGAAATCCTAAAATAGGTCATGCTTTGTGGAGGCAATGGGTCTTCTCCAAAGGAGTCATTCTACCAAGGAAAGCTACTTCCCCTCTATGTCTAGAGCCTCAAAAGTAGGCAGGGAGTGGGGAGTGTGGGCTCCATTGAGAAAGTGCAAGAAAGGAGAGCAAAGGAGCTGCCTCAGACCCCATCCTGGCTCCTGGGGTCAAACGTTCCTCAGTCAGCCCCACATCGGGCAATCCCCCAACCAGGGCAGCCTCAATGAAGGCACCACAATGGGTCCCAGTGTGGCTGGGTGGGGAGTCCCACACCAAGAGAAGATGTCATCATGCTCTTAGGGAGGGTGGAGCTGCTGTGGGCTGCCAACGCATAATGCACAAGCCCTGGGGGCGGCATAATGTGGTATTCATCTCCTTCCCAATGCAGAGAGGGGACAGGCGGAACAATCCAGACTCTGTCGGCAAGGTCCTCTGGGGAGTTCAGGCCTCGCTAATGAAGATGAATAAGAGATGGGATCTGCCCCTCATGGCTGCTGCCTGTGTCACATACATATTTATGGACTGGAGGGACAGCTCCTGGGAATGACCCACCCCACACAGAGAGGAGAGGGGGAAGGCAGGGCGGTGCTAATCCACTCTTGAGATGGGCGTGTCTTGCCGTGGCGGAACAATCTGGGCTGTGAATTAGGGCACTCCAAGACATACTCTTAAATATGTGGAATTTTCAAGGTGATATGTATACCTTTGCCTGCTGTAGATGCATCAGTCCTGGTCTAGGCCAAGGACCCTTGAAGAACTTACTTAGTACTCAGCTGAGTTCCAGAAACAAGCTCAACTTTGCTACTTCCTACTCAGTATCAGTTAACAGTAATCCCTGCACCCTCTTGTTCTGCCCGGCTTGGCCTCATGGAATTTGCCAGAACTTTGTGCTAGAGTTATAGGTACATACAAAGGTTCAGAACACATGCTGTATCATCTCATTTCACGGACAGAGACCCGTGTTTGGAATCTCCATCCATTTGGAACTATTCTATGATGTTCCCTCAACTAAGATGTTTGGGCAACAAATCCTTGTCCACCAGAGACCTCCAGGGTCTAAGAGGGTGACCTTGGTAGGAGATGATACTTTCTGTAGGAAAATATGGATAAAAAACTTGGGCATTTGTACCATGTTTCTTCAAAAGACAGTGAATGCTGGCCTTGAATCTATACTCACCCATCACTGTGAAGTTAGTGGATTTGTTCTAGACTCCCAGATGTTTTGATATTTTAAATGTTTTATTCCGCCTTTCAGTGCACTCAACCTCAGTCCCCAAGGATTATAACCAAAAAGATACACACTGAGCCGAATAAATCCAATGCCCTCTCTGCAGCTGGCCTCCTGTAGGTTTCTACTGAGCCACAGGATAGTACTTAGCACAAGATAAATGTCTAACAGAGCCCAAGAGCCTTACCTGCCTTTCTGACATGATGTAGAGCTGCTCGTGGTCCTTGGAGAAGGCCATATCCCGGAGGACTGGGCCGGGCTCTACCACCTGCACCGTCTCATACTGGAGCGCGTTGCCCCTGGGCCCATCCACCCGTATCTGTGGAGAAGAGGGAGAGGAGAGATGATATGAGTTCAGATCCTATACTGCCCATAGTTCAGCTTCAGCCCAGAGACCCTCCCAACAGCTAAGGAAGAGGCATCGAGCTCTGCCTCCATGATGCTGAGCCCGGGCCCTGAAGAGAAGCCCCCTAGGGACCTCCTGCTGGGAAAGGCAGAGAGAAGGGAAGGCAGAAGACCCAAACCAGGCTCCACAAAGTCTTCAGAGAAGAGGATGGGGTTGGTACTGAGGAGCAGTGGCTGGGGATTGGGTGAACCATGGGTAACTGAAGCTGCTTCAGATCAGAGGGCCATCGTGTAACAGAAAGGCAATATTATTTGCTAGGTTTGTTCTCAGAAAATAAGTGGATGTAAGAATGTAGGCTGATTCTTGGGGCTGCCTGGGTGGCTCAATGGGTTAAGCCTCTGCCTTCAGCTCAGGTCATGATCTCAGGGTACTGGGATCAAGTCCCGCATCGGGCTCTCTGCTAGGGAGGGAGCTTGCTTCCTCCTCTCTCTCTCTCTCTCTCTGCTTGCCTCTCTGCCTACTTGTGATCTCTCTCTGTCAAATAAATAAAATCTTTAAAAAAAAAAAAGAATGTAGGCTGATTCTTCGAGATGGCTACCCAGTTATCATTGCCACACCTTTGAGGGGGAACCAGGCAAGGAGTCAATCCCAGAAGTTTCACACTGAGTGGGCTCATTCTGGCCATTAACTATTGGCTTCTGCTTCAGCCTTAGGAGTAGATGTAGGTCTTCAAACCTCCTGGAGGTTCTATTCATGTCCCCAGAGAAGGGGACGTGAGCATTCCAGGAAAATGCATGTTGGGCATGAGTCATCTCCAAACTTCTGAGAACACTTAGCAGAGTAGATCACCCCTGGTCCATTCGCCGGCCTTTCTAGAACTGTTTGGACAACGTGGAGACAACCAGGAGAGACTTTTGCCCACACCCCCCCAAAGTGGAGGACCAATTCTAGAAAGATGGGGGTTTCTCAATGCTGCATGGTGCTCAGTTGACCTGGGGTGCTGGCCCAGGTCTCTAGAATCAGAATCATTGCAAGTCTGGGCTCATAGGTTTGACAGAATCACTGCCCAGTACTTATAATGCCACCCACCCAAGTCAGAACCAAATATCCAGAGGGACACAGAGAGAGGCAATAGCTAGGGGGTCACCAAACTTGATTAGACGCCCCTTGTATAAGACTCTGTAAGGTACCCACAGTGTAATTTTAGAGGTTTCAGTAATGAAACTAAAGAAAAAAGTTATATTCCATATATTCCCATTATGCGTTCCTCTTACTTGTAATTTTTACTATTCAATTTTTAACCCCTCATGATATCAAGGAGAAGAGAAGTTATTCAGAGAAAATAAATTACAGAAGGGACACCACATTAATGCCAACGGATGACACCAATTCATCTGAAAAGTCTGCTGCCTCTCGTTTCTTTTGAATTCACTGAACTCTGACACTAGGTTATTTTGCAGTTTATGTGTTTGCTTTTAGGTTTGTTCCAGGCTCTGTTTGTTTTCCTCTAAAGCACGACTTTTAAGCCCTTCCTAGATGTCAGGCACTAGGAAATGGTTTTGCATGTAATTCCTTATTGGTGTAAGCCTCTCAGTCCTGTGGGGTTAGTGGTCATTTGTCCTGACATACATGGTCTCTCCAGCATCTGTTCCACCCTCTGCCACCTTAGAGGCAAGACTGGACCCACCCCCTGCTTCCCTGGGGGCAGGAGGTGCTCCCTGATGGGCAGGAGCAATTCCGTTTTATCTCACTCTGTTGCCACAATGATTAAAGAAAACAGGCCCAAGTCAATCAACATATGTACCCAGGGCAAAGCAGGAACAGTGTTTTGTGATCAGGGAAGAGAGATTGCTCCTCACCCTCTGCACATCAAAGAAACAGCTGACTCCAAGAGCTGCTGGCAGCCCTTTTGTCATAAAGAGGAGAGCTGAAGCCAGGAAAGGTTTACATACAAAGACAGAAAGAACTGGTCTTTGGTGATGTCCCTGAGTCACTGAATCAAAATGATCCCACAGCCTGCCCTCCGTCAGGACTTTCTAGTTACTCAAGTTATTTCCTTACTGTTAAAAGAATAAAAAGGCATTTTTGCAACATCAAAAGTCTTAACTGCTATACTGATACAAACAACGAGGAAAATGAGACAGAAGTGCAGTAAACAATTAGCCTGAGCTATAAAAGCTGGGGACAGAATTTGGATTCAGTTTGACTCCGAAGTCCACGTTTTTCATACGACCCCATTACATGAGACCTTGTTCCTTGGTGGGTTTCACATTCATTCACTGGGGTGTGCCACCTAGATAAAGGCAGGGGGCTGAGGTCAGCGTCTGTCTCTGGTCTATATGATGCCAGAGGCTTTTGCCAGTCATTCCTGATTTTGATGCTGAAATACTCGAGCTTGACAAATATTTATTTTAAGAACGAAGAAATAAATGAATGCAGCTAAAGCTTCCTTTTGCTAATTTCTCATGAAGCTCATGAAAACAAAACAAAACAAAACAAAACAAAAAACTAATAAAGGCATAGAAAGAGAATACTTTTAGCTCTGAAAATCAAAATGCCTCAGATTCCAATAGCCCAACTGCTTCTGTGCCCATCCCCAAGCCAGCAGATGACAATCCTGGCCAGGCCCTTCCTTCATCTGAATGAAATGAGAGTTCATGCAAAACCCATTGGGATTACTACCCAAGTCTGACTGCGTGGAGATGGCCTTGGCCCCCAGCCCAGCCAGCCTGTACCCCAGCTGTGAGTCACCTCTGGAGAGTGACAAGAGTGACACTGAGCACTCTGGCTGGTCTCCAGCCCCTCCCGGCTGCCAGCAGGAGCAGGCTCCCCCAAGGAATTCTGGGGGATATGCGTCCCAGGCGATGCCCGTGGTCTGATCCCCAAGGGAAATTGGATTCAGTGCCTTATCAATCTTCTTTATCACTGGGCCCCAGTTCCCTGCTCTTTAGCACAAGGCGATGTGGCGGATGTTGGTGGACATCAGAGGAAACCAGATGAGTGGGGGTGGGGACAGAGGGATGGACCAGGGAACACCTAGGGCAAGTTTTCACGGGCCTTCCCCAGGGAGGCAGGATAGGGTTCTTGTGCCCCCTTCCACATTCCGTCTAGGTGGGAAATCTAGTCATTGTAATGGCAGGGTTCCCTCTCCCCCTACCCCTCCCCCATCCTCAACTTATTTCAGAAAACAGAAAGGAAAGCATCCATTTCACCCATCCGCTGAAAGAATCTCACAAAGATCTTGGCTAAAAGGAGCTTGTGGTAGGACTGGCTGTATGATGGACGATCACAAAATTTAGGTAGAGCGATCCAGCTGCTGGCTGCTTTGGCCTCACATAACAGGTAGCAACAAGAACCGCTAATAGCGGAGTGACGACCGTGTGTCAGGTCTCGTGCTGGCGTCCTACACCTACCAGCTTCTCATTTAAACTACCTAACTCACGCAGTAAGCACTAATATCATCCCACTTACAGCTGAAGCACAGAGAGGTTTAGTAACTTGCTCAGGGTCACGCAGCTAGTGGATGGCATGGCCTCAACCCTTACCAAGGTCTGACCGATTCTGTCCATGCCTCCGTGTGTTTATGTACTACACCAGTGCCTGTTGAACCAAGTTTCATTTGGTTGTATAAACCCGCATCCCTTCAAGAAGGGCAAGTCATTGATGTTAAGCCAACATTGCCGTGGGAGAGTGGGAGGAAACCTGTCTGCACCTGCTACCGTTCTTGTGGGAGAGAATCATGCATATGAATGAAGATGCTGCTGCTGTAAAGTTTCCAATAACGATCCCTTATATTTTTGTTTGTTACCCTGCACAGCATTCTTAAATAACGTCGTCCCATCGGATGGTTTTAAGATATTTATGATGTTGACAACTAGCATCATTGTTCTCATTTTGCTGATGAAGAAACTGGAGAGGAGGGGGCGCGCGCTGTTCTGGGTCTTGCCCCAAAGTTTAGTGGTAAACCGAGGATAGTCAGGACTAGAATTCAGGTCTCCTGGTTCCTAGCTTGGTGCCTGCCTCTTAGCCATTTAGATTTTTCCAAAAGCCTTTGACAAGGTTCCACACGAAAAGGCATTTAAAAATAATGAGTCACTGTGGGACTTTGGGCAGTTTGACCATGGAGAAGGAACCAGCTTAGAGACAGAAAAAGACACGTTTCGGCACGGAGGAGCGGAGCCGGGGGCATTTCCCTAGCACTGGTGTTATGACTTGTTTTATTTAATATTTTGTGTAAGTGGGCTGGAGGAGGGAGCAAGAAAGTATGCAGATGATTCTGAGCTCTTCGGGCTGGCAAGAAGGCCAGCGGTAGAGATGAATTACAGAAGGGTGATGCGTTCTCAGGGCGCACTGGGGAGGGGAACTGCACAGGGGCAAAAAAGCTAGGACTGTGCATCTCAGCATGGCACCCAGGACATGGCCAGTGCTCACCAAGTTGATACAGACAGGTGTGGGTAGGGGTGTGGCGAGAAGGGAACTCTCGCACACTGTTGGTAAAAATGTAAATTGGTATAGTCACTATGGATAACATTATGGAGGAGCCTCAAAAATTAAAAAGAGACCTACTTTATGATCTCGCAGTCCTACTCCTGGGTATGTACCCAAAGGAAACAAAATCAGTACCTCCAAGAGATGACTACAGCAGCCCATGCTCATAGCAGCATTTTTTATAATAGCCAAGATATGGAAAGTATCTAAGTATCCATTGATGGATGAAGGGTAACACACACACACACACACACACATATGTGAATACAGGTACACACATATATGTTACACATGTATATATACAAAACATATATATGTTTATATATATGTAAATATTTTAAATATATAAAATAAAGCCTTAAAAAAGAAAGAAATCCTGCCATTTTGGACAACATGGGTGAACTTAGGGAATACTATGCTATGTGAAATCAGCCTGACACAGAAAGGCAAATATTGCATGACTCACTTGTATGTGGAATCTAAAAGAGTCAGACTCTCAGAAACAAAGCCTAGAAGGGTGGTTGCCGGGGACTTGGGGTTGGGGACAATGGGGAGATGTTGGCCAAGTGATACAAACCTTCAGTTACAAGACAAGTGAGTTCTGAAAACCTAACACAGAGCAATGTGACTAGAGTTAGTAATACTGACTTGTGTATTTGAAATTCGCTAAGAAGGTAGATCTTAAGTGATCTCACCACACCCACAAGGAAAATGGTAGCTATGTGAAGTATGGATATACTAATTAGCTTGATTGCACCAATTATGTCATAAGACATACATATATCACGTTGTATACCTTAAACATAGACAATTTTTATTTGCCACTTATGCCTTGAAAAGATGGGGAAAGATGAGTAGTTACTACATAAATGGTCAATGCCCTATAGGAAAACCCAGCCACATTCTACCAATGGGACCACGGCCCTGAGCGGATCTAGGTGAGACCACGGAATTACTCAAAGTGAGAGGCGGGACCAAGAAAGAAGTGCTCAGGTAATCACTCACGACTCCCCATACTCCACAGCAGCCTGAATAGCCAGCAACATGTCAAGCAGCGTTCAAATGGGATTTCAGGGGAAAACAGACAAACAGAAGTCATTCTCCTGGCCAAGTTCACTTGAATACAGAATATCATGTTCAGTCCACCCCTGATAAGGTAGAAACATAATCCAGATGCCTGCACCTGGAGAACAGCCTAGGAAAGATGCCTCAGGCCACAAAGACCCAGTTGAGATCAAAGGAGACGTGTTGGCCAGTGGCCCTGGTTCAGTCGCCAACACAGGGGCCACCCCGAAGCTGCTGAGGTGACAGTAAGAAGCCATGAGATTTATTACTGTACACATCAGGACAAACAAGATTTATTATTTTATGTAACGCAGATGATAGTTGTGGATCACCTAAGCAGTGAGAAAGGATAAAAATAGAAGTTGATTTTTGTTTTAAGGTAGAAAATGTAAAGAAGCTACTAATGTAAATTTAGGTGTTTAGAAGATGTTACTCTCTGAGGCTAACACCAAGGAGAACATCACATCCTGACCCCACGTGTCCCTTGAAAGAGGGACACTCCACATTCATTCATCGTCCATAGGGCATTCATGGAATGCCATGGTGTTCTAGGCTCCAAGCTAGCTTCTGGTGCTCATAGGGCATTCATGGAATGCCATGGTGTTCTAGGCTCCAAGCTAGCTTCTGGAGGAAAAAGTTGGGTCTTTGTCCTGTCTTCCAAGGAAGCCTGTCCTCTGAAGGGCTCAGACACCACACAAATAAGGCCAAGTGGAAAATGCTAGTTACGTGTGTTCATGGCCCTTGTTCCCTCTTCCCAGGAAATCTGGTCACTGACTGGAGTATAACCAGGAATTTTCAGCCTAGCCCCAAGTGAGGCTTGAGGGAGCACGCAAGCCATATGACAAAAGAGCTACCAACGTGGCACCTCCAACTCTGAGAGGGTTGAAGACAAAATCTCTTGAGTCCAATAGGAAGATTGATCTGGAATAGTGAAATTAGTGGTAAAACATTTTATAAGGACATACCCATATTGGCCAAGGGAGGTAAGAGAGGGAGAGAGATCTGTTTGTCTTCATGCACCCTGTCCTGAGGAGATTAGGTGTAATTGCTTCTCTGCGGCTGGGTGTGGCATCCCTTCAGGTCTCACCTAGGACTCGATGGAATATTCTTCTAACCAGCACCAGAGAACAGCAATGCAATGCCCATCACAAATGTGGGCCACATGTGACATTTAGCATTTTCCACTAATGGTTACATGATAAAAGAAACAGGTAAAACTGATTAATTACAATTAATTTTAATCATCTATTTTATCTAGCACGATGTACCCCAAGTATTACTACGTTCGCATGTATGCAGTATAAAAAATTGTCCGTAGATATTTTACATTCATTTCCTCACACTGGATCTTTGAGACCTGATGTGTATGCATTTTAGACTTACAGCAAACCTTAATAGGAACCAGACACACTTCAGGGGCTTAATAGTCACATGTGGCCCATGGCTGTCCTATAGGATGGCACAATTCTAGATCACTGTCTGTCATCCCTGTGTTCTGATCTGTGCTCGCCAAGCGATCCTGCTGATAATTTGGCTGCCAACTATCCTTCTACGGGTGCTCTCAGTTGAGATCTTTCTCACTCCATTCCCCGGCTGACACCCTTGTGTCTCCCGGGACCTTCGATTTATAACATGATTCATGTGTCCCAGTGTCTTCACTCTTCTGGAGCTCGCAAGCTCTAAGTCCCAACAGCTGTGTGGTCCCCGTCAGCCTGAGCAAGTTATAACGTGCAGCTGTGTGGGCTGGGCTCTGCTCTAGCCTAGCACCCGGCGAGCTTGTTTGATGTACCCCTGCCTTCTCTCTCCACTTTCTTAGGCTGCAGGCAATCTGGGCACACCTCTTGGATGCCAGGTATGCCCTATACCCCGGGGGGGGGCGGGTGGTGGCAGTCGAGAACACTTAAGAATAACTGAGAGAACCAAGCGGTCCGAAGAGATGCTACAGGGGCATAGCCCCAGAGGCTCCCTGCCTTACCAGGCAAGACTGCTGGGGGCGAAGCATGACCTGGATGGTGTGGGCTCTCAGAGGCCTGGGGGCACAGCTGACTGCAAATCACAGGCGCGAATTTCAATATTTAACAAGCAGAGAGTTATTCACAATAGCCAAACACGCAAGCAATCTAAATATCTGTTGACAGCTGAATAAAGAAAACGTGATCTATACATCACGCGGCTCTAGTGTATATATATCTGTAACACACACATACGTACATGCACACAAACAAGAGACTGTTAATTAATGAAAAAAAAAAGGGGGGGGGAATCTTGCCATTTGTAACACTGCAGGTGACTCTGGCGGGCATCATGCTAAGTGAAACAAGCCAGATACAGGAAGACACATATCGCATGATCTCACTTCTCTATGGAATCTGAAATAGACTCAGAAGCCGAGAGAGGAACGGAGGTTACCAGGGACTGGGGGGAAGGGGGCATGGGGAGATGTTGGCCAAGTGGCATCAAGTGTCAGTTTTATGGGGTACATAAATTCTAAAGATCTAATATACAGCGATGTGATCACAGTGTACACTTGAAGCTGGCTAACAGGTTGGTCTTAGGTGTTTCCATAATGTAGATGTATTATATAGATCGCAACATCCCACTGAGTCCTACACCTTAAATATATACCAAATTCATTTGTCAGATATACTTCATAAAGACGAGCGAGGCGACAGTGGGCGAGGCCACACCAGGACGAAATGACCGGGCATCCGTCGTGCCTGGACTGCGCAGGGCCCTCCATCGCAGTGTCTAGCATGCACAGTGCCATTCCCCGATGAGGCCTACCCGGGACAGGCACGTGTGCTCCCCGGGGCACACAAGGGCACCCCTCCCCCCAAGCCTGCCCCTCCCATGCCGTCTGCTGCCGGGCCTATTCCCGGGCAGCGCGGCCCCCTTCCCCTCCAGCCTGTCCACCTCTCTTCATCCCTGGCACGGTGAGCGTCTGCGCTGCCAGGCAGAGCGCTATTAAAACATCAGCAGGGTGGCCTCCGCAAAGGTCAGCCATCCGGGGAGCTCCTGGCAGCTGCTTGTTTGTTTACTGGAACATTATCTGGGCCGGGCTGTTGATTTACATCCATTGAAGGACTGAACAATAAATACAGGCTCCCAGTAGCAGGCAGATGCTCGCACTAGACCGTTCTGGCTGCCTTCTTGCTTGGAATAATCTCCCTAATGAGCAAACAGTGCCATTCATCTTTAAAGATGCAGGCAAGCCCCGGTATCCCCCCTCTCCTCTTTCCTTTCCCATCCTCCCCCAGATTTCCTGGTCCAGGTCTACCCTGCCAGATTTCTGGGCTGCGCCCAGCTCGGGGGAGGAGAGGGCGGGGTCGCATCTGGCAGACCTGGGATTGGAGCCGCAACTGGAAAGGCAGGGTGGGACAGATGTCCCCGGGACACTCTGAATTCTCCCCCGAGACCCTCAAAAGCCCAAACACAGAGGCCAGTGGAAACCCCCCTGGTGACGCGCGTGGCCCCAAGGCCAGGCCATCTTCACCGAGCTGGTGGGTGGTGGGCAGGGCTTATGGAGATGGACGCCCCACCTTCAGGCGGAGCCTGAGCCAGAGTTAGGCCTGTTTCGCTTTCAGGCAACTTTCCAAAGTTTCCAGAACCTTAAGGGGCTCCTGTGCAAGGACATGCAGACGGGTCAGTTTGCAAAACGGAGCCCGCGCTGGGGCAGGCAGGGTGCACACAAGAGGGAGCCGGCGATGGGCCGAGGGACGGAGGGCAGGGATTCAGGCTCTGCTCATCTCAAGAGCCCTGAGTACACAACTTTGGCTCTCTTAGGGGTCCTGGCTCTCTGTCCTGGCCTTGATCTGTCTCGCACTGAGGCAGAAAGAGCAGGGAGGACCCTCGGTAGGAACTGAGCGGCCAGGATCTGCTTTCCTGGGACACTGTAGGGCTGTGGTGTCTCTCAGGTGGAAAAATCACGGAACTTTTGGATCTTACTTATGCAGTTTATTCAGCTGGTCCCCCAAGACGCTAAGAGACATAACCTGGTCACTGTCACTCAGCATCTTGCCACACAGGCTGAACAGGGGGTGAAAAGGAGGAACACGGCCTCGAGTGCCAGCATCAGGCACATGGGAAGTGCTCCTCTGTTGAATGAATGAGTGAATGAATGACCTGAGAAGCTCCCTCTTGGCCCGAGTTGCCAGAGTTAGAACCATTAGACACACACACACACACACACACACACACACAAACTCACAGACACGAACACACACTCATGTGCACACACACGTTCTCTGCCTCTGCAGATGAGGCCATGTCTCAACTCCCACATGGCCTCTAGAAGTTTCTCTTTAGAAGTCTGACACAAGGTGACACAGGGCAGGTGTATGGAGGAGGAGGGACCGGGAATGGTGCGTGGGGACACCAGCATCGGATCTGAGTACTGTGGTGATTTGCTGGTTGTGCAGTTCAAAGCTCTCTAGGGAAAGGAGCCCCTACCATGTCTCCATATCCCTGGGGAAAGGCTGCCTGGTTGGTAGAGCAGTGAACAAGAGAACCTCCAAGTTCCAGCCACCCTCAGGGCCTGCAAGTTTATCCTCTGACAAGGGCAGCACCCTGGGCACCAGGCATTCTCTCACTGTCAGTATTCCTCTGACCCCTGAAAACAGAATTTCACTTGTAACTTGACGCTCCCCTGGAATGTCACTTTCTTTTTTCTTCCTTCTTTCCTTCCTTTCTCCCTCCCTCCCTCTTTCTTTCTTCCTTTCTTCCTAGATTTTATTTATTTATTTGACAGAGAGAGACACCGCAAGAGAGGAAACACAAGCAGGGGGAGTGGGAGAGGGAGAAGCAGGCTTCCCGCAGAGTAGGGAGCCTGATGTGGGGCTCGATCCCAGGACTCTGGGATCATGACCTGAGCTGAAGACAGATGCTTAACGACTGAGCCACCCAGGCGTCCCCTGGAATGTCACTTTCATTCTAAACTCACCCCCTGCCTCACTGGCATGTCCATCTCTGTTCCCGGTTCCATTTTTCTTTCTTCCACGGCACTTGTCAGTTTCTCCCATGCTATGTGATTTATTCATTTATTACAATATTGTTGGGCTCCCTTGCGAGAAGGTAAATGCCACAAGAGCGGACGTCCTTATCTTTCGTGTTCAGTGGTATATCCCAAACCCCTGAGCCATGCACATAGTAGGTGCTCGATCAATACTGGTTGGACAAATGAATGGATGGAAATGTTCACACTAGTCAGCAACGTCTTAATTTGTCTTAATTTGTCCTCCCGATGCAGAGCTCCCTTATTGCACAGCAAGGAACCCAAACGGTGGGAGGGTGTTCTCCCCAGGAGATGCAGCAGTGGGAGAGGAGCTGAGACTGTCCAGCCCAGTCTCACCAGAGTGGCCTCGAAGACATGTGGCGGCCCCTCCTCCCAGCTCCAAGTCCCAGCACTCTGGATGTGGGCTTACCCCCTGCTTCTATGTTCACACTGCGTAGGCTGCCCCAGAATAGCACAATGAGGGTGCTTTGTTTTGATTTCCTGATTCCAGCCAGGAGGAAAAGGAATGGCAAGAGTGTAAACAGTAATTAATTAGATAAGCCCTGCGTGTGTGTGGGTCCCGTGCTGTGTTACCAAACACTGTTGGGAAAATGGGTCCCTTTGGGTCTCTCGCTGCACACCCACGAAACTGAGTGATGATCTTTGGGTTGCCATTAGGACATGTCACCTTGCACGGCTCCACACGGAGGGATCGGGAACAAGGGTCTCCATGCTCCCACCCAGCGGTTTGGGTGCCGACACAGAAAGCAAGATACAACTCGAGGATAGAAAGATGTTGAAGAAGTAAGAAGGAAAGTCAATAGGATTAATATGAAGGAAGTGCCAGAAGATGGTTCAAACCAGCATATCTCAAACGCTAAATATTTAAAACCAGCCTTTTGTGTTGCCCGCCCCTTGCAAAGAGACCTGGGCAGGCATAGAACGTGTAAGTTACATACAGGTTGGAAACCTTGGTGGGTCAGCTGGATTGTGGTCCCAGAGTCACCACATATGTGAGTAGCCTGCATCCCCAAAGCCTCGGTTGCCATTTCCCACATGCCTCTGGCCACAGGGGAGCCTGGACAGACTGCACCCACTCTTAGAAAAACAAGCCGGGATGAATAGTTGATTCACCGTCTGCCACGAGCTGCGCCATGTGGTTCACACGTATCAGCTGGTTCCGGTGCTTGGCAGACAGGCCAGGCTCATCCATGTTACAAAAGACCAGAGTCCTCTGGCTCCTGAGATGCGGTATACAAGCCGGAGAGCCTGGGTGTGGGGAGCCCAGGAGCAGATGGCAGGAACCCCACCTCTGCCACATACAAACTCTGTGGCCGGAGATAATCTGCCAAACTTTATCACTTTCCATCAAACAGATACTGTTATTCTTCTGCTGGGCGTCTGATCATGTTCCAAACATGTAGAATACTTAGCATTGAGAAAGGGTAACAGTGAAGTTTCCATGAATGTTAGTTGCTAGGGAGGCAATTCACATGAATCGACCCCCATGATTCCCACTCATTCCCGCTGGGAGCAGCCACCGTGTGTGCCACAGAGAGATTAGGCCCATGGATGGGGTTCTCGGCATCTGACGAGGTCAGCGAGGGGTTGGAAAGAGAAGAGGGTCCATGACTCCCCTCTGGGCCACCTGAAGCAGATGAGAAAGGGGGCATTGCTGGACAGAGGGCAGGGACCCGGGTAGAGAAGTGTCTGTGCCCACAGATGGAATGTTCGGACAGGCATTCCACCAATGTGGGCGCAGACACCTTTCCCTGGCTGCTCCGAAGCTGGAGGAATCATCCAGGAAACCTTGAGTCTGGCTCCGCTGGAGTGTGATTCAGAAAGCCAGAGACTTTATGGAGAAAGAAGCAGCTTCATGGTCTGAGTAAGCCACAGGAGGGAAGTGGAGTACCACAGCCTGGCTTCACAGGGGGGAGAGGCATCTCTGAGCCTGATCAAGGGCTGGAGGCAGAGTCAGAGCTGGCAGCATGCTGGGAGGCAAGGACAGTTTCCTAGAGATGAAGCCGGGCCTTCCATGGCATCGGGGGCAGAGTTCTGAACCCAGGACCAGTCAGTACTCCTGATTCTTCATCCACACTCCTCCCTGCCCCTTCTATGACTCAGACAAGTCACTTTCCTCCCTGTCCTCCCACACAGCCTCTGGGCTCTGTGTACCCCCTGGCCAAATAGGGGGCTACCTCCTCTCTTCTACCCACCCCCCAACTGTTGCAGTCACAAAGGGGTTAATGAACACGGTACATCATGACAGCAAGGGGCTGATGTGTGGTCAGCAGTTCTCTCCTGTTGGAAACCTAGTTCCTCTGGAGTGGGATCCGGCAGATGCTTAATGCAGCTGTACTAGAATGAGGAGAAACCCCTGTCCAACTGGGGCACCCAGGGAGAACGGAAGCAGAGTGAAGACGGGAAATGGATGGACTCTCGCATGAGCTGTGGCAGGGTCGTCAGCATCTTCAGGAGTCCTAACCAGCCAGGTCCTAGCTCAGAGGGTAGACGCTTCCAGCACAGGGCTCAGCATAAAGTAGAGACTCAAGCATCAAGACAACTACTGTATGAAGGGAGTAGGCTTTGTCCAGTTTTTTTCCCAGCTCAGAGGCAGCCCCCCAACCCCTTCACACCTCCTGGCTATGTCATCATCCTTACCCTGGACCATCCTCTACGTTCTGCCTTTGGCACCCTAGAGCAGAGCCCAAGCCTCTGCCTCCAGACCTCCCCTCAGACCCTTCCCGACTCCAGGAACACCACGTCATCCTCCTCACTGCCTGGCAACCACCTGACGCTGCCCACCGCAAACCGGTGTTGGTGCAGGATCCCCTTCCCCCTCCACGCAGCCTAGCCCCTCTGGCCGGAGGGGGGGGGGAGGTGTTCCTTTTCCCTCCAGGAATGGGGCCAGCCTGCTCACACTCCTTTTCACACTACTTCCCTCACCCCATTCCATCTCCCAGTTTCCACCCTGCTTTCTTTCAGTCACCCCAGGTGCATTTGCCCCTCGGAACCTGGCAGGGACACTCCTCCGAAAGCTTTCTCCATAATATGTGCCCTGCACTGATTAACTCATGTCTTGTCACCCAAGGCGCCCGCGCTGCCCCTTCTGCTGCCTCCTGTCTCAGCATGTGCGGAGGTCCATCCTGAATGGCCCCCAGGCTTCCAGTGTGTTGATTTCAGCCATGAGTGTCCGTGTCTTGAGGGCAGGTCAGTGGCATCGTGCCTTATTAAACATGGGACTGTGTAGCCAGCCGGGCTCGCATCCTACCTCTGCCTCTTAACATAGGTGACCTCAGGCAGAACTTCAGGATTTACCGGATTATCCTCAGCTGAAATATCCGAGTCCGAATCCCAAGCTCATGGACTCCCGCAGGGTGTGATTGGACGGATTGGGAAGCGCTCTTACGGAAGTGCCTGCGCAGACGGTAGTGAACACACAGAACTGCGGGCTGTGGCCAGTTAGTATGTGGTTGTGCTCAGTCGGTATGAAGACGAGACAATGTATCCATGGCGCTGATGTTGCATATCACAGACGCACAGGGAGGCCCCCAACGGCTATGTGAAACACCAGGGTTGCTTATTAGATGTTTGGTAAGTTAACAAACGGGTGCAGGCGCTCTAATCACAATGGGAAAAGATTAAAAGGGGCCCAGCTCCTCAGAGACTCTGCCGAGCTACATTTCTTTGAAGTCCTATCCTGAAAGGACCATCAGTGCTCTTTCTAACACAAGGGCAGCAGCCGCCAGCCCAGCCCTATACGGTTGCCACTTGTCAGACTGTTGGGAGCTGTCTGCACGGAGCCATAGGACTGTTGCTTAGCCTCTAGGCGCTGTTTGGCAATTTCCTTGACAAATAAATAACCCAGGGAGCGTCAGACAAGTGCTTATCACCTCGACATCTGCTCTCTCTGATGAGCTCTGCTCTGGGTTCTTTCCCTTCAGCCTCATCAAGCTGCTGGGGCATCAGCCCTTTTGAGGGGGCCATCCAAGGACACCTGTGTGTGTTTTTGTGAGGCTCAGAACAGCCCATGTTTACTTGGTGCAAAGCACTAAGATGCTGGCTTCCCAGAAGGTGAACACATTCCTCCAAACAAGGGGTCTCAGCCACTCACCCTACAGACCACATCCTACAGGCGCCCGCCCCCTCGGGAAGGACTTTAGTCAGAGTGATACTGTCTGGCTCCTGGCCGAATCGCCAAATCTTCCTTTCAAATGTCAGTGGATTGCAAAGTCCTAAAACATGGAGAGATTAAGTTTTGCTCACTTGGGTTCTAGACCAGAAGTGCAAAGTAGCACCGGCTTCTGGGCTATCTAGGAATTTTTTTTTTTTTTTTCAGTATGGCCAAAATGAGGATCGGAAAGTAAGCATGGGATACACTTAACGTTTAGTTATGACACCCAGCTCAGCATCACTCTCTCCGAAACTGCTCCCACCGTCTCCCAGTACAGCTTTGATGCCTCCTGCTCCGGCTCCAGCTGCCCTTCCCGCACGCCCCGATCCCATCACAACATGGGGGCACGTGCGCTCCCCTATGTGCTTCCTGAGAGCAGGGCTGTGCCTTATTCATCTAACCCCAGGACACGAAGCCAGTGGGGAGAGCCCATCCTGCAGCTTAAGTTTGCTGGCATCAAACCTGTACTCAGCAACAACTGACAAAAAAGTAGGTAGGGTCGTATGCCACAGTGATGGCATTCATTATAGCCCAGTAGAAAAGTCTCTGGGTTGGCGCCTGGGTGGCTCAGTCTTTGAGCATCTGCCTTCGGCTCAGGTCATGATCCCAGGGTCCTGGGACAGAGCCCCGCATTGCGCTCTCTGCTCAAGGGGCAGCTGGCTTCTCCCTCTCTCACTCCCCCCTGTTTGTGTTCCCTCTCTAGCTATCTCTCTCTGTGTCAAATAAATAAATTAAATCTTAAAAAATAAAAAAATCTCTGGGTCTTCTCTGAGGAGCAGGCTTCACGCAGTACTGTCTCACAGACCACCAAGTTACTTATTTTGTTCTCTTTTTATCCCCACACATCTCCCCTGGCAGCCACTGCCCACATTTTACTACATTTCTCTCTCTCTTTCTTTCTTTCTTTCATTCTCTTTCTTTCTCTCTTTCTCTCTTTCTTTCTTTCTTTTATAGCAACTACTCTGAGAAAGAAACACTTGGAACTATTTCAAATGAGAACCCAGGAATTCATGAGGCCTGGGTGAGGCCTGTGAATGGATTGCAGTCAGAAAATCTGCTCCCAGAGACACTGTGGGGAACAGCCTTCCCGGGCTTAGAATTCTGGAGTGGAGAAGGGCGTCCCTGTCCGGGGATGACATCACCAGACAGCGCTGGAATGCACAGATGCAGAAAGCTGAGGGGCCCCAGGGCCAGCGGGCAGTTTGGCTGTGATGCTCACAAAGGGTCTTTTGAGCACCCTTCATCCTAGGAAAACCACAGAGACCCTGCTTTAAGCTGCCCCCACCCTCGTTGGAGGGGCCTAAAGACACTCTCCTCCAGTCAGATGGGCGACCTTTGATCCCAGTGAGGGAGAGTCTGGAAAAAGCATGAGGTATCAGAGCTGAAGGGTCTTGGGGGGGGGGGACCAACAACACCACAAAAAACCCCAAACAAACAAACAAAAAAGTGACAACAACAAAAATAAGCCCCAGTGCCTGTAAGGGATACTCGTTCTGCCAGAAGCTTGTGGAGTTAATTGTAGAGAAATGCATTTGAAAATAAGATATTGGAAAACCATCCTCTCCGTCACTGGCCACTGTTATTATAATTATTTATACAGCATCACCAAAGCCCGTGTTTCACAGCAATTAAACTATTGATCTCACAACTCTGAGGCACCGAGCAAAGCCCACAGCCACCACTCTTGCTCCTGTGGGAGCCATCTCTCTGCGTGCTCCGAGGTGGAAACCAAGGCCAGGCAGAAAGTAACCCAGAGCAGGGAAGTCACTGGTTGGAAAATTAACACAAAGAATCCATACGTTGATAATATATAATGTCATATTAACATATGAATAGGGAGAGTTTCTCTTTTCCATTTGGCCAATACTTATGCTGTGAGGACGTTGTTTTCCTGGTTTGGCCAAGAAATTATGTAGTGTAGCAATGAAGCACTTGGGCTCCCAACCCTGCTCTGCCTCGAGCTCACTACGAGACTCCCTGGGCACTGAGTCAACTCCTCCAACCCCTAGCGACCTCATTCATAAATGCGGAGAACTGCATGCCTACCGCATTCGCTGATGGGAAGAATCAATGAATGAATGGAGGAAAAAGCCTTTAGCACAGCACCTGGCACATCATTAGGGCTAGGATTGAAGTTTTTAGCTAATGTCACAGGAGGGCCATAGGATATGCCTAGACACTTCTCTCATAACTCATGTTCCACGGTTACACCACAGGTAAGGGAGAGAAGCTCGGTCTCCTGTGCCCATCAACACTAAGATGCATCATGAGATGAATGACATTCATTCTTTTCTGATGGGCTGAGGGAGGAGCTGGACCCCACCTCTATGTGGGAAGGGACGGTCCTAGAATGCCCATCCCCCACCCTCTGCCTACAACCTTCCACCCCAGGAACATGCCTTTATAGTCCCATCATTTTTCTTCAAGCACCAAGTCTATACTAAGCCAATAATGGTTACCCAAAAGTCTTACTTATGAAATTCTTTGCAGTATTATTCAATGTATTTTGAAGCTAGATTAAGGGATAAAATGTGCTGAGTGGTGGCAGTCTGGGACCGTATGGAAATAATTCCCCTTTATAAGCCTTCTTGCTGTAGGAAACTGCATGTTCTTGGAACATAACTTTTGTATTGGATGGCGTGAATGGGAGAGACCAGAGATGGGGTGACAGTAAAAGACAGTGATAGTCATTGTGGTCTAGCCTCCAGGCAGTGGGAATCAAGGAGAAGAATGGGGGTAGAAGGTGATGGAGCTTGAAGATTGGTGACAAGTCTCAACGGTCACACTTAGATGACCAAGGGAATGGTAGGACCAAGGGCAAGAGGACTGGCATGGGTAGAAAGATAAAGAGCAAGTCTGAGATCTGTTGAACGTGAGGTGAAGGTGGCATAACCAATTAACTGTGTCTGGTTGCTTCTGGAAATTCAGAACTGCTGCTTGGGTAGAAGGGAGTTGCTAAGGACTTGCCTTTGGCTCCCCCCATGCTAGAAGTGGACTGTGAAATCGTGACACGATGACGGTTTTCAGAGCCATATTTTAGGCCACTGTGCCGGGCTGGCCTCCTCACCTTCTCACTGAGGTCAGGTCTGGCACAGTTCATGGATTACAGAACACAGCTTGGCAAGTCGGTGATGAAAGGGAAGAACACAGGTCACACTTTCCCACTTCCCTTCAGGTGGCCTCCAAACAACCACGAAGGGCTCCCTCAGTTGAGAAATGAGAACATTCTCCCATTTCCCAGCCCCACAGCTTCAAGAGGCTCCATGCCTTAACCTACTTAAGCTTACAAATGAATAGGGGAGTCCCTTTGAGGGACACATGAAAGACATCTTCTCCATAGTCGCTGTCACATCCAAATTCTAGCAGCTGAGGAATTTCCTTTGGGTTAAGCATCTTTTAAGATATAAATATTCTGACAAGGGTGGGGGAGGCTGACCTTTAGAGGATCTTCTCCCCAAAGTCTGTGTCATTTTCAAAACCCTTATTTATCTATCATTATGAAAAAAAAAAACAACAAAAAACCTTCAGGGCTTATCCACCTCACTGACCTAAGGCTTGAAACCAAGTGAAGTGTGCTCTGAGGGTTGACTCTGAGGGTAGAGCCTGTGGTTGGGCCCTTCCTCCTCATAGACCTTTGGCTTTGGGTCCCTTTGGCGGGGCTCATGTCAGTGCCTACCACCAGGGGTCACTGTTCCCTGCTGTTTCTTGGGGGCTTCCAACTTTTGCCCCAGTTAACAGGGAGGGGGAACTGAGGCCAGAGTGGACGAGTCTGGGAAAGGTGGGAGGGTTGCGAAATCTCAGGAAAGGAAAAGGAGATTGTACAGGCAGTTCCTCTCCAGGCTCCAAGAAAAGCCCCAACAGCCCCCCCGCCCAACCCTGCCACCCCACAAAGCCCTGGGTGCTAGGTCAGAAGGTTCCTCCACCCTAGGTCTGTAGATGGAGTAGGTCTGTAGATGCACCTGCCACTGCGTTCACTGGACAGCAAGCTTTATTTCCTGCCCCTCAAGGTAGACCAGGGAAAAGCAGGACGGAAACACTTCTTTGTTCCTCCTCAGCCCAGAGGACTCTGATCCTGTCAGCTCTCTGTGTTGCACCAGTGAAAGACAGACAAAGAGAAGCCAGCGACAAAACTGTCTCATGTCACTTAATTTCCTCTTGGATTTCTAAGCAGGTAATTATTTCCTCAGTCTCCAATGCGCTACAAACACTTCAGAGAGTTGTTGTTATTTTATCATTATTATGATGATGATGACAGACACTACCTAAATAAAGGCATCAGATAATTAACAATAATCTATCTTCCACTCTCCCAAGCATTTTGTTTACTCAGTGGACTCCCATGCTCTTCCTCTATAGCGCTCTATAGCTTTTCTCTATAGCTTTCTCTTCCTGACTTTTTCATTTGGCAGGTGGGAGGATCTGGGAGCAGGGGAGCTAGTTCTGAGACCCAGGCAGGGGAAACTGAGGCCCCATGGGCTCTCACACCAGCCCATGGTGTGCACCCTCTAGGAGCCTTGTTCTCTCTCGGTCATGCCATGTTTGATCATGAACTGAGCACCTACTGTATAAACTCCTGCCACAGAAGACGCAAAGGGAATCTTGCAAAAGATCCAGTGGGTATTTGGCTGGTTTCTGTCCTCAAGGGTTCCTTGTCTGAAGCTGCTAAGATACGAAGCACAAGTTAGAAAGCAGTTTCTCATTTTCTAATTCATTCCGTGCCACACACAGCAGGTATATAATAAACACTTGTTGATTTAGTAACAGAGTTACAATTCTCATGAGGTAAGAGTTCTAGTTCTTTTTATTCATGTCTTATAACAGGATAGACCAAGACTCAGACATGCATGATGTCAGATAGAGCTAACAGGTGGAAAATTCAGAATTTTCTACTAGATCTCTGCCAACATGCCTGATGGTCCACACCAAGCTTCTCCTGAGGGATATACAGTGATAACGGGCTGTCAGTGGCCACAAGAAGGAAATAATGGTGAGTACAGAGAAAGACACAGAATAGTGGTGACCTGAGTGGACTTTGAAAGGAGGAATATGATTCAAATGGAAGGAGCTACAAGGAGGAACATGTCCTGGGATTGGCTGGCACACACGGGTGGGGATAGAGGACAGAGCCATGTGTGTGTGGCGGGAACGGGCCAGCTATGGCCAGGGCGGATGATTTCAGAGGGACAGGTGAGCAGGAAGCCTGGGATCATAATTTGGATGCAGGTACAAAAGACCCCCAAATTCTCTTCCAAGCCCTGGGCTTTAATCTGCAGGCAAAAAGGAAGCATTGTATGTTTCAGAGGTGGAAACTGACATAATCTGACTTTTATAAGATGAAGCTAGTCACCTGAACACTACTTTCCCAACTGGAAAACCTACTATAAGACCTTGGAAGGTGAGCATTTTCATGACTTTAGCAAAGGTGAGGATCTACTTACTGTCTCAGACAACTACAACAAAATGCTACATCACCACCAAGAGCTGCCTTCTTTGTGTCGGGAAGTGGGTGTGGGTTATATAGAATCACCCCCATTCTCTCAGTTAACTTCTCGGATTTGGGTTCTTTGTTTGTGTGTTAAGGGAACAGCACAGGTTTTCAAAACACGCTTTCTACCTGGAGTTTTGGAAATCCTTGATATATTCTCAATATGAATGGAATCAACCAATTTGGACTCATGGAAAACAGTGGACTTAGGAACAGCATTTTATTTTCACCTTCCCTGACTGAGTCACTGTGGGGTAGAAACCCTAGCTTTTGAAGGCCTCCAGGCTAAGACTTTAAAACATGGATTTAATGCTTGTTGTCTATGAAGTAGTTATTCAACTAATGATCGCTTAAAATTTTAAACGTTGAAAAGAGTTTTCGTGACCGGTATTTTGGCGATCCTCCCATCAGTGTGGTTAGTAACATATCCTTAGGCTCCAACCCCGCAACAGATGCAGAACAAAAACCCAGGTGTTAACTGAATGCCCAAATTCGAGTCCCCATTCTCTTCCTCCTCAGCCTGCTGCCCTCACCCCACTGTCTTGACATTCCCTTGTTATTAACCATCCTGGAAATAAAGGACCAAATATGACCAGGAGAATCCACTCCCTAGTCTCCTATCCCCCCAGTTCCATCAATGCAGAGTGAGATGAGTCAATAAGGTGCTATAAAACTGCCCACTGGCTGGGCTCATTTTATTTTATTGTGTTCTCTTGTATTCGGCTGGGTTGGGTTGGATTAGATTGCGTTCCTTAGTTTGCATTGCATTGCATTGGGTTGGGTTGGGTTGGGTTATGTTGGTTTGTGTTGGATCGGATTCCATTGTGTTGTGTTTGGTTGGATTGTGTTGGGTTGTATTGGGTTGGATTGCGATGTGTTGTGTTGGATTGGATTACATTTATGTTTTGTTGGATTGGATTGGATTGTGTTAGACTGGATTTGATTTACTGGTCTGTGACAAAGCTTGCCCTGATTGTGTAGGCTTTGTGTCATTCAGTGTCCATCTGCTTGCCCTTGCCAAACCACAGTGGTTTGACAATGACCAAGTCATGCGCAGAAGAGCAAAGTAGGGTACCACAAGCAAAAGACAGTACTCCTTGCCTGGACACCCACTTCAAGGACCCTCCCAACCTGTTCCCTCCCTCAGCTGGTTTAGGTTACAGCCAGCCAGGCAGCTTCGGAGATGGGTAGGTAGAAAGCCAAGAGCAGGGAACGAAGAACAAGAAACAGAGCAAAGGCGATGGGTGGGCAATGTTTGCAGGCCAGAATGCAAGAGTCCGTGACTCCTGCGAACAGCTGTGGTCTGTTGACTGTTTTCCCAAAGACTTAAGGTAACCTGGTCCGTGAAACTCAACCCCCAGAGATTTTGATGGGAGACCACGGCCTGAGACAAGGCAAGGTCAGAAGCTCATCCTGAAAGAGTGGGCCTGCAGGTAATCGGACCGGAGGCCAGAAGTCAGAGGCTACACTCTTCTGAGTGGCTACAGGGGGTGGGGGGGTTGGGTTCTGGAGCCCTTCCTAGCTGAACAGTTGATACCTACGCACATTCCTGGCCTTCTGAGCTCCAGAGAAGATCCGGTGTGAACCTAACATTTTGGCAGGGTTTGAGGCAGCGGCATCCATTTATTCATGCCACAGCCCTGTCTGCTCACAAAGGGGAAACTGAGGCAGACAAGACCACAGTACTGGCCAGCAGCATGCCTCAAGGGGAAGGCACAATAGTCTACACTCCTTTGCTCTGAATAGGGGAGGGCTCGGCTGGCTGAGGGAGGGTGGGGGCTGTACACCCTCTCACCCTCCCCACTGCCTCGGGGGCTGGGAGCCTGGAGAGCCTCAGCAGCTTTGCCTTTTCCTCCCGCACCCCCTGCTGAGGGCAGTTTCCACAACTTTTTTTTTTAATTTAATTTTATTTTTTCAGTGTTCCAAGATTCATTGTTTATGCACCACACCCAGTGCTCCATGCAATACGTGCCCTCCTTAATCCCCACCACCAGGCTCACCTAACATCTTTACCTCCTGTGTTCTTTACTGGGAAACCGGAAGGAAGGAGGAAGAGGAGGTCTTCTCAGAGCCTCTGGTGCTCACCCTGCGCCTTTGCTCTCTTTTTTCCTCCTCCCCCGGCCAATCTCTTCAGCCCCAAAGTGAGAAATCTAAGGCATCTGTGCTTGCGGCAACAGGTGGGCCAGCAGCTGCAGCTGCGGCTAAGCCGGGCCAGGGGGCCCTGGTGGGTGGTGTCATGGTGCGCGTGTGTGCATGTATGCATGTGCGTGTGTGCGTGCATGTGTGTGTGCGTGCGTGTGTGTGTGTGTGTTTTCTGAAGCTGCTCTTTAACCAGCGGGAACTCTGCGTCAAGTTCTGCATCTCCTCCAACAGCCAGTAGGTGGCAGAGCTGCGACGGGCCGGTGATTGCAGTCTATGGGCCCCTAAACCAGGGGTCAGCTCTGGTCCCACCGTGGGAGGGACGGTGTGTCCATGGGGAAGCCAGCATGGCCCACACAGAGGTCCAGAGCAAGAGAATCTAGGGGGAGAGCGATCCAAAAACTCCCCTGAAGTCCCCTCTCCTATTTTCCCTTTCTTTCCTGTTCCTTTGAATCCCCCCTAATTTTATCGAGAAATGGGAAAGCCTATTAGCATTTATGAAGCATCTACAGCGATGGTTTTCAGAGTTCAGGGGCATAAAATCTACCTGTGGAGTTGGTGAAAATACAGTTTCGCAGGCCCCGTCCGCTGGGATTCCCACGCACAGCGTGGCTGAGGAGGAGCCTGGGAACTTCCATTTCCAATAAGCATGACTGGCGGTTCCCAGCCAGTGGCCAGGGAACCCCAAATTGAAAACTAGGAAGCTACACCATCCCAGGTACGGCGACAAGGGCCCTATTCTACGATCTGTTCTCGGGCCCTGTGCGACTGCTCCTTCTCACCCCGTTTCCTGCTCTTCCAACACATCGCCACTGTTCTCCTCTGCCACGAAGTTCAAGCTTTGCAGGCCTCGAGACCCCTTTTCTTTTCCCAGATGCTAATTTCTCTGTGCTCGAAGATCACCAACTTCCCGCTCCTTCCTGAGGTTTCCTCGGACTACCTTGCTGTCACACCTCGCTTTCTTCCATTCTGTCCAAACTCCTGAAAAGCCTAGCACCCTCCCCCACCTTGGTGGTCCTGGGGCTCTGCTGAGATTGTGCAGGGAAGGGGCACGCTCTACCCTCCTCCCGCTTCCCATCCCATGGCCCTGGCAAAAGGCTGCCCTCCTTGGGTACGCTCCAAGCAGGGCTCCCGAGTCAAGCCGCTGAACGCTGAACAGGGATGTGCTTGGGGAATAGAGTGTCTCCAGTGAAAGTCAGAGGACATCAGACCTGCCCAAAGTGGTCATGATCACTGCTCCTAAGATCTCACAGTCAAACTCGGAAGACCCCTGTGCATGAGTGCTGAGACTACCATAACAAAATACCACACCCCAAGGGGCTGAAGACAACACACTTACTCTCTCAGAGTTCTGGAGGTTAGACATCTGAGATCGAGGTGCCGGCAGGGCCAGGCTCCCTCTGACAACTCCAGGAAAGCATACTTCTTTGCTCTGTCCTAGCTTCTGGTGGTTGCTGGCAATCCTTGACTTTCTTTGGCTTTAGCAGCATAAATCCAACCTCTGCCTCCATCTTCCCAAGCCATTCTTCCCTGTGTCTAATTTTAAGTCCCAATCTCTCACTCTGTGCTCTTATAAAGATGCCAGACACTGGGTTAAGGACTTCACCCTCACCCAGCACGACTTGGATTACATCTAAATAACTTCATTACTGCTGCAGAGCCTCTATTTCCAAATAAGGTCCCATTCGCCTGTACCAGAGGTCAGGATTTCAACATTTCTTGAGAGGCACACCACTCAGCCTCTCACGCCCCATAGATCGAAGGCGCTGCTCTCGTGTTTTACCTTCTGATCGAAAGAGGAGAGCAGGGTAGGTGTTTGAGGGACACGAGAGCACTCAGTGTCCCCAAATGTCCTTATTCTCTTGTCCTCCCATTCCCGGAATCACCTGCTCCCAGCCACCCTGCCCCATCTCTGTCCTTCAGAGGGTGTCAGACGCCAGCCTGGGAACCCAGAACACACTCACAGGCCAGCGCTGTTCTCGATGTTTCCCTCCTCTGGTCTCTTCTCATCTGGCTCTCCTGCCGCCCCCTCCCACACGCTCATGATGCCCTCACCCCCTGCCATCTCCTCCTTCTGACAAAGAGAAGAACTTGGCAGGGTTTAGTTTACTTAACTCTGATCACACACGAAACAAACTGTTATTTTTCTATCTGCCAAGCTGCTGAAGGCAAGGATGTCAAACCCAGGATCTGCGTGAATGTAAAATCTAGTTACCCCAGCATGTCTATGTTCTAGGCAAGCTTTTTTATTTTATTTTTCTTAAAATCATGGCCCAATTCCCACGGAGATACCAGTGACAACCTCTTCGATGCTCATCGCACTGGCGGTGACAGTCTCTGCACACATCCCCCGACCCGGAGAACGAGCGACTCCCATCAATGGCAGGCGGCGGGTCACCTCTGACACCTGCCCTCCACATTTCCGATCCCCTGGTAGGGCTTGTTCAAAGCAACGCTGCGTTCAAGTGTTGGTGCTCCGTGTGTGTTTGCTCTGTGGGCATGCACCAGCAGAGCGCCCTGCAGGAAGGCAGACACACTGGCAGCACGGAGCCCTGGGGGACACGTGTTGGAGTCTGGTGAATGTTCATGACAAAATTTTGATGATATTTTTTGTGGGTTGGGAGTGGGAAGGGACAGAAAGCGCGTTGGAGAGGCTGAGGTGTGGCTACCGGGGAGCCCTGTGTGCAGGTGTCTGACCTCCCACCCCGGTTCTGAGGCTCTGGAGAGACAGCCCAGCTGGGCACAGGGGAGGAAAGGAAGCCAGTATGGGAAGGAGGAGGGGCAGGGAGCCTTACAGCTCCACAAGCAGAAGAAAGTGGTAATAAGCAGAAGCGGGGCTATGTGTCTATCTACCCAACTGCGTTGCCGTCTGGGCAAATTACCCTCCAGTTTCCATGCCTCTTTTCTCCCAGTCGCTAAATTGGGTGCAATTACAGTAGAATCACAGTGAAGAAAAAATGCAGTCAAAATGAATACGGTGAGGAAAAGAGTTTGTAAAAGGGACATGGCAGAGGAATCTGGAAATCTTTGCATGCAGGCACTCTGTTGTAACATGCTATTTGCACTGAGTCTGGAAACCCAACAGACAAAGGCTGGAATTCCAATTCCCTAAAAGGGCTGCCTTATTCAACCTCATTCTCCAAGATGGAGCATTAGAATGTCAGAGGCTGCGCCCACATCCTTTCTCTCCTACAACAAGAAGGCAGCAAGGTTGAGCGTCTGGAACCACAGCTCCCTCCCCACCAAGTGAGTCTGATGCGATGTCAACCTTTCCAGCCTCCCACCCTAAAGAGTACTGGCCATTTAGGATTGGATCGCTCGGTCGCTGTTGCTCATTAGGTTTAAAACATTCCTCCCATCTTCTTAAGCCAATCAGGCACCCTTATACATGTTTCAACTATGATGACTTATTTTCTTGGGGGATTCAGGAGACCATCGGGCTCCTCTTCCAAACAGCTAGAGACACTCAGGAAGAAGAAATGTCACAAACCCAGGTGTGGGTATCACTGTCCTGGGGTTCAATTTCTTGTGACTTACAGATCTGTTCAGACTTTAAATAGAACAGTTGATGCCACCACTTCTTGGGGCATCTCCTCTAGGCAGTACGTTCAGAGAAGCCTTAAGATCAGGAACATAAGGGTTGGTTGGGAAGGGGGGCACATTTGTATCGGTGAATTCTCCTCTGGCACCGATGAAGTACGCGGGGTGACATAAAGGAAATTCATGGAGGCAAGAGGTCTATGGAAGGAGAGACTCATAACTCAGGTGGCCACTGAGCTGTGATCCCCGCGAGTTCACCTTGTCCAGCACGTCTCCCCTCCCGCCCCCGCCCTGGCTGTAAATCACCTGTATGTGTACACTGCTTAGAGCTGGCGGCTGATTCACGGAGCCCAACAGATGCCCTGGTGGGAACAGGAAGGTAAGGGGTCGAACAGTGTCATCAGGAGATTCCAGGTTTCTAGCACTGTGGTGCGACCCTCTCTGCATGTGTGGCCTCCACAGGTCTGGCTCAAGAACCGGGGACCTGTGTTCTCCATGGGCTGGTTTTGCAGGCTCCTACCTGCTGGGCTAAGTTGGCGGACCACCAAGGCTGATACTCGCTCCAGCAAAGATAGCACAAGTGTCTCCTCTCTCTTGCAGCTGCTTTCTTTCCCCACCTGACCCCTCTCCTCCCTCTGTCCCAACATTTCTGCCTCTCTCATCCCCTCCCCATTAGGGGATGGCCTTAGTTTGCCTATGCTGGGGGGGGAGCGGGTGGAGCTGATGGCAGAAATAAGTACTCTGTACTTAGTTCTTCTTCAGACAATGTGACCATTAGGTGTGTTGACATGCCAGCAGTCATTACCATGATACCATGCTGTCCGCAGTCCTCCCAGTGATCTGAGGAGGCATCAGGACCCCCCAAGCACTAGGACGAGGCAGCACAAGCAGAGCCGTCAACACTGAAGCCCCAACCCAGAGGTCTGACCTGGTGCTCCTGCCATCTCCCAGGACAATTCTAGGCAGAGGATCTGCCTAGATCCTCTGTCTAGGCAGGGGATCTTCTCTGCAGGGGCTCAGTGCACCAGGGACTCCCCAGGCCATGGGTGGCTGTGTCTCGGCTGGGCCACTATGGTATGGACCACCTTCAGAATGTGACCAGGTTCTGTACAAAGCTCTGAGCCCAAGACTGAAACATGTGTGGCCTCATGTACAGATATGTCCCTTTTGGAAGACTGGCAACTTCCATTTTTTATCACTTTAGTATCTGGGTAGCCATAAGGGAGATATGTCACTGGCTGTGCCTTTGTTCCCTTAGACGGAGGTGAGGGCCTCGTATCTCTGAGGTTCCTCCAAGCATAAAATTCTGCAGTCCTACAAGGTCACAAACTCATTCTGGTGCCCGTAATCCCAATGTCTGCCTGAGGACCGAGACACAGTGGGGCTGTACCGAGCCCTGCAGGGACAGAGACAGGCGAACCATGGGTAACAAGTGACCAGAGAGACTTACACTGTGTGCAAACACTAGGCTCTCTGTAAAGCGAGTACAGAACTGAAGACGAGTATGCCGACCAGCAAACCCCAAACCAAGCCCTCGGATCCTCCTAAGAGAAGAGCGAAGGGGATGGCGGGATTGGGAAGAGAGAAAGGAGAAAGAGAAAAATTTGCAAGATCTGCCAGGTTCGACACTCACATGAAAATGTCCCAACAGATTTGCATTTGCTGTTAACAATCATTTCTGTTTTCATTTATTCTGGCGAGGTTTGCCTGTCATGTAATCACTGTTTTAGTTCATTTCCCTCCAATGATAGATTGTGATAAGTCAAGTTGGTTGTTAATAATGCTACAATTTACCTAACAAATTTCGAGCTTGTAGTACAGCTTCATTAATATGTTTAATTTATCGTTACAATTCCTTCCAGGTTAATGGTTTGAAAGTATGCTGGAGTTTAATCTGAGCAGTTATTATAAAGTGCTTGTTTCTCGTTAAAATGTAAAGCCGAGATACCCAAGATTTACTTGGGATAAGCTGGCCAGAATAAATCTCTTCTTTGCATTGGGAAGGGAATGAGTGTTGGCTATTAAAATTGTTCAGAATTGGAGAGCCCTCTTGGTAACTTTAGAGTAATTTTGCAGATTGAACTGCCTTTCCCTGGGGCTAAGGGAAGAGATGCCTAAACCCAGCATTTATGGAGTTGGATTTTCTCCTGAGGCTGCAGTGGGGGCAGCGACACTGGAAAATGGAGGAGGACCAAATTCTGCCCAAACATAAGTATCACAGATTTCTGGAAAGGTGTCTGAGTGTCAGGTGACGGGTGACAGGAACCAGACTCCACTTAGGAGACTTTCTCATTTCCTTGGGGGAAAAAGATTAACATCAAGAACACAAGCCTTCGGGGTGCCTGGGTGGCTCAGTGGGTTAAGGCCTCTTCCTTCGGCTCAGGTCATGATCCCAGGGTCCTGGGATTGAGCCCCCCATAGGGCTCTCTGCTCTGCAGGGAGCCTGTTTCCTCCTCTCTCTCTCTCTGCCTGCCTCTCTGCCTACTTGTGATCTCGGTCTGTCAAATAAATAAATAAATAAATAAATAAATAAATAAATAAATAAAATCTTAAAAAAAAAAGAACACAAGCCCTCCATGGAGAACAAAACAGGATGGCAGACTTTTCTTCTCTAGCTGGAACTTGCCAAGGGTGGGTGGGTTGGGGGTGAGGGGAGTCCTCTGACTGGCAAACCACCCACAACACTCTTGTAGCGTCTGAGGCACCTGCCCCCAGCCACTTTCCCTCCCAGGGCTCCTCAGATGGGTCATTCTTCAGGGTAACTCTTACTCATCCCAGGAGAAGAAAGAAACACCCACTCTGTGCTTCCAATTTAACCACCCAACTTCTCAGAGTAGTTTCCAGGGTGCCTAGAACTTCTGCTGGATTTGGGGTATGAGCAAGGATGTACCAGAGCTTCAAAGGAAACTTCAGGATGGATGCCTAGCCAGCGGTAGTGGGTTTGTTGGTAACTGAAAAATGGCAGTAGAATTCTCAAAATTTTAATCATCAAGGCTGCTGTGGACAAGTCTCTGGCTCCCTCGGGAGGCTCAGGAAGACCAATGTTATGGGTTGAATTGTGCTCAGCCCAGAAGATACATGGAAGTTCCAATCCCTGGTACTTATGAAGGTGGCTTTCTTTGGAACTAGGGGCTGTGCAGATGCGATCAGGATGAAATGAGGTTATTCGTGTGTGCCTTAATCCAATATTCCTTGTGTCCTTATAAAAAAGGAAAATGTCATGGGACAGTGGAGGCAGAGATCAGAGTGATGCTGATGTAAATGATGGCATGGCAAGGACAGATGGTCACCATCAGGAGCATGGGAGACGCGAGGAGGGTTCTGCCCAGAGTCTCAGAGCGAGCATGGCTTTGTGGCCACCTTGGTTTCAGACTTCTAGCCTCCAGCACTGTGAGACAATGCATGTTTGGGCTTTCAAGCCACCCGCTTCATGCTACTTTGTTCCAGCGGCCCTAGGAGATGAGTACCAGGAAGCCCAGCAGGGCATCGTGGACATTGGAGATGGTCATGGTCAAGGGTGGACACGGGTGTGCAAAGCCCTCAGGGCTAGAAAGGCAGCAGGTGCATGGAAGCTGGCTTCTCTAACACAGCAGCCCTCCCTCACCCCACCAGCCTCTCTTCTCTTCCATAGACCTTGAATTGAGTCATCTTGTATGATGGTTAGTTTCAGGTGCCAACTAGATCAGTCTCCAGGGTGCCCAGATATTGGGTTAAACCTTCAGGGCATGTCTGTGAAGTTGTTTCTGGGTAAAATTAACATTGAATGGGTAGAAGGAGTAGAGCAGACTGCCTTCCCCAATGTGAGTGGGCCTCCTCTGATCTGGAGAAGGTCTGAGTAGAACAAGAGGCTGAGTAAGAGAATTCTCTCTTTCTGCCTATCTTCAAGATGGGACATCAGTCTTCTCCAGCCTTCAGACTCAGGTATGGATTGGAAACAACATCAGTGTTTCTCTGGGGTCTCCAGATTGCTGCCTACAGAACTGGGGACTTTCAGCCTCCATCATCATGTGAGCTCATTCCTTATCATCAATCTCCATCCATCCATCCATCCATCCATCCACCCATCCATCATCTACCTATATCTCCTATTGGTTCTGTTTCTCTGTAGAACCCAGACTCTAGAATCAGATGCCCAGAAGTCCTTCAATAATGAGTACCAGGCATTTCCATGGCCTTCCTTCTCTCTAGCCTTCCTCTACCCTCCACCTCAGTCTCTGCCTCAGGACCACTCTGTCCACTTGGGATGATTTCCTAGAGAGCCTCACGGAGCTGCTCCCTGACTTTTTGCAAGTCCTTGATTCAAATGTTATCTCTCCTCTGAGAGGCCTTCCCTGACACTTCAATTCTAATGACTTTCATTCCTCCTAAGATGTCACCATTCCCTTGCCCAAGTCTCATTTTTCTTTATAACACAACCTGAAATTAAAGCTGCGTGTTTCCCCTGCTAGAATGTAGACTCACGGAAGGCAGGAACCCTGCCTGTCCTACTCCTCCTCCAGTATCAGTGCCCAGTGCCTGGCACAAAGTGGGTACTCAGCAAGATTTGTGGCAGGAAGGCTGTGAGGAGAGAATGAAAGAAGGAAGGAGGGAGGTGGGGAGGGGAATAGCCTTGAACGCCCAAGCTCTGAGCCCACACCGTCCACCATCCAAGGAGGGCCCCTGGGGTCAGCAAACCATAGTTTGGCACTCCAAGGCAAGGCAGCAGTCTAGGGTTAGACGTGCTAAGAGATAAGTCAGTTGTATAAATACACACACTCTCACACACACACATAGAGATGTATATATATTTATATAGGTATATATTTTGATAAACTTCTATCTGGAAGAACCAAGGAAGGGTAGAGCTACTAATTATCAAATTCTGTTGACTACCCTCATTCCCATCTCTACCCCTAAACTGCCTGAAGTTCTTCCAGAACAAGACCAATATATAGCCTCTTTGCCCTCTGTGAACACATTTCACTGGGCATCCGTAGAACACCAGAGTCAGTCACTCCTTGAGAAAACAAGCACTGAGGCTCTGCTGTACCCAAGGTCCTCAGGACACAGAAGTGAATGCTCTGTGTGACGAAGACACAGTCTTAACTCAGTATAATTTACTCATGAAATTATACTAAATTTAAATCCTTTAAAAAGATATTCATATAAAAGTTAATACACCTTATAAAGAAGGGACATGCAGTCAGTCCCTGATGGCAGACAACTTTCTAGCAAGTTCTCTGTGGACCAGCCTCCCCACCCACCTGTTGGATGAGGAGGAGGTCCTCACTCTTTCTAACAGGCTCTAAGAACAGGGAGACCTGTCCCTGCTTGGGGACACAGGTGGCCTCTCTTCCCCATCAGGAAGGAAACCCGTGGCTTGGGCAAAGAGAACTTCGGGTCCCCATAGTAGGGACGGGGGTGGGCAGATGTCTTCCCAGTGAGGTGTCTGGCCTTGCTAGTGGGGGGGTTGAGCTTCCCTTCTTCGTCTCCAAGTTAAGTGAAGGGTCACAGGGGTCGGGCGGGCACTGGCTTTTCTTCCTCCTGACAGATCCATAATTAGAAGGAGACAGAGCATTCAAAGAGGAGTGTTTGGCTCCAGGCACATCCTCGTCAGCCTGTCAAGCAGAAGCCTGTTCTCCATGAGCTATTTTGAGCCACCTCCTCAGCTGCATTTCTGATCCTCTTGGCCCATGACACCCTCCCCCCCTCCCCCTTCCTCCCCACCAAGTCTCCATCACGACATCACTGAGGCTCATAGGTTTAGGGGAGGGCAGGACAAAAGGAGCGCTTTGTGCAAGATGCTGGAGCGTGGGCGGCTCGGGGATGGCCGCCCAGCTTGGCCCCACCTTACCTCTGGTCCAGCGGGCCCGTGTGAGAGGACCAGAGGCCTGCGGGTCTTGGCTCTCGAGAGATTGTTACCAGAAGCTGTGAGGTTCAACAGTTCTGGCGTCGGAGAAAGTGAAGGGTAAAGATTCCTTAGGATTTCACGAGAGCCAAACTGGCATGAAGAGCCAGAGAGGGTGGGTTCTCCGCCCAGCTCTGCCCTGCAGAATTCCCAGGGCCTGGGGAAAGTTGGCAGCATCCAGAATAGGAGGCACCCTCCAGGAGCTCCTAGCAGTGGGAGAGACACCCCGCAGAAAAGAACAGCTCCCCTCTGCAGCCCTGGGGGAAAGGTGCTCTCAGGGAAACCTTATGAGTCAGCTCACAGGAGACGGCCACCACGGCCCCAGCTATTTGCTGCGTGTCCCTCACAAGCACCGGTCCCTGTCATCTCGCCCGTGTCCCTTCATGCCCACCACCCATCTGAGCCGCCTAGCGCACCCAGAAATGACCGGAATGGCCTCATAAGGGGACGCTTCGCTCTGCACTCCTGGGATTCTGTGGGCGAGTGGGACAAAAACGCATGGGCCCCAGAGGCTGGGCTGGGTCAGGTTGAGCTGGGAGTTGGGGGAGGGAGCTCACAAAGCAGAGAGAGCAGGTGCTAAGACAGGGATGTGGGATTCAGACCTCCAAGGCGTGTCCCCTGGCATCAGTCCTAGCGCTGAACCCACTGCCTCTGGCGAGGGATAATACGCCACTTCTACCCTCCCATCGGCTGCCGGCTGCATCTGCTATTAGGAGGGGTGGTCATGATCCTGCTTGCAGCGGAAGCAAGCCCTTCACCTCTGCCTCCTGCTGACAAGGAGAGCCCATGATGGCTGGGGGCTGAGGGCACAGCCCTCAGTAGGGGTGGCTTCCGATGGGGAGGGTGCACCTCCTCTGGGTACACTTTCCATCCTGAATGGTCCCCGAAGAGGTGTCCCCGTTCTCTTCTGGGCCACCAACTGCCCATTCTTATGAGCTGGTGGACTTAGGGGAGGGGAGAAGAGCATGGATCAGAACTGGGTCTCCCTCTGGACACCTCACTGGCCATCTCAAGCTAGCCGTGCTAGCCGACACAGACAAGAGCCCTCAGCTTTACTAACTGCATTATTTCACATCATGCTCACGGCCACTCTAAGAGGGGGAAACTGAGGCAGGTAGAGAGACATTGTCTTTTCTCAAGATGCCACACCTGGCCAGAGATCCGCACGGTCCTGTTCCCAGGGGAGGCTCGCTGCAGTTCTCAAAGGGGGGTTCTGGGGCCAGCAACGAATGCTTTAGTCCAAAGGCAGGTTCTCAGACCTACTGCGGACCAGAATCAGAAACTCTAGGGGTACATCCAGCGGCGTGTGTTGTAACAAGCCCCCCAGGTGATTCTGATGCACACCCAAGTCTCAGAACTTCTGCTCCAAGGTTCCCTTACCAACAGCCCATTCAAGAAGCCTCGAGGCCACGTCTCAGTGCCCCCCTCTGCCGCTCACTGCTGGTGGAGTCTGTCCCTTGAATCCAGCCCCAATCTGATCTTTCCAACACCCACCCCAGACCCGCTCTGGAGTGTCCCCTGCTCTTCGGGAACACTACCACCATCAGTCCCTCACCCCAGGCCTGACTCAGTAGATTTTCATGTCCTTTTGTGTGTATTTCTCTTTTTCACAAGGAGACAGTGAGCTCCTCTCGTTTGTGTCCCCACAGGATTCCACACAAGGGTACTCATCCCCGTGCCTGCCTGTCCTCCTGCTGTGGCCCCATGTCCCGAGGACCCAGGGACTGTCACACCCTGCCTTGATGGAAAGCAGAGAAAATCGGTTAAGCATAACCCTTAATTGTGCCAGCATTGCCTGACAGCCTGGAGCCAATTCCAGCTGCTTCTCCTTGTTTGCATCATGGGCCTCCAGCTTCATGGGTTGTTTTTAATTACCAAAATAATAACAATTCACATCCTTTTGCACCAGCCCTTCTCCAGAGATCACAGGACATGGAGATACAAATGGGTTGGCTGCGGGCCTCTGGATGCACTCTGGAAATGTGAGGATACCAGCAGACGAAAGGGACCCCGACCTGAGAATCAGGGTTCCCAAGTTCTAGTCCCACTGCCCCTGGAACTGTATTTGGTGACCTTCCCCCGATTCCTCGGATGAAAATTTTCTATTTACAAAACAGGGGGCATTCCATCATGCATTCAACAGATATTTTCTGAGCTTACAGGAAGTCCTGTGTGGGGCGTGGGGTACAAATAATGTCTATGAGACCTGACTCTTCTAAGGGGAGCTTTGCATTGTGTGTTAAGGGCTGTTGCTGGAACCTAAGAGGTACTATAGGCTCCAAGAAGCAAGGGGAGGGGGTCACGGAGCAAATGTCCCGGAGTTGAATCTTAAGGAGTGAGTGTGCATTCTACCGACAGAAAAGAGAGGGAGCAGTCTAATTTAAGGAACAGGGTGCGCAAAGACCAGAAGTCGGAAGAACCCGCCTTGTTTGGGGTGTTTGGGCAACAACGAGGCATTCAGTGTGGCTAAGCAGAGAATACTGGAGGGGTGGGGGAGGTTAAGTGAATCCAGGAGGGGAGACCTTAGCAGTGCTGGCCACCTCCCATCAGGGCACTGGGGGCAGCCACCGGGATTTAACCAATAGTCTCGTGGTGGCAGAGTACCTATCCGAAAGAAGTTTCACGCTTTCCAAGAATCACCACTCAGACTGAAACACAACCCACTTACCACCGAATGATGCAGAGGGGACAGGCTCAGAGAAAGAGCGGAAAGTGTCAGTCCTTAGACATGAAACGTGCCTGCCGCCCAGGAGCAGTCCTGAGTATGTCTGTACAGCACATTTTAAAATGTAAACATGTCAAGAAGCCGGTATGCAAGGGACTCCCACTGGGGAAATTTTCCGGTTCCAAACGGTGCCTGTGTTCGGCTGTGCAGGGGTGAGCCGTCCACACGGAGACCCCGAGGCGAAGGACAGAGAGTGGAGGTCTGAGCGCCCGAGCTGAGCTGTGGACTGGATCTGGATGGTGGGTCGACCGGCTCCCATGGAGGGATCCGGCCAAGATCACACAGCACTGCTGACCCTGGCAGTGACCTTGCGGATGTGACCTGGTATACCATGCCTCCCTGCGCATCCCCAAAGCAGCCCAAGACACCTGTCATAAAGGGTTACAGGTGGTGCTAAGAGTATAATACTTTTTTTTTTTTTTTTTTTTTTGATAAAGGCAAAGGGCAGCCAAGGGTAGTGATTGAGCAAAGCTCTTCCTTTTACTGAGATTCCCTGGCTGCCTTTAGGCTTCCAAATTACTGCCTAGGTCTTAGAATCCACCAGTCATTTTCCAAGATTCAAGCCTCCCCTCCTGTCAAGACAGAGTAGAGCTCAGGGTGGGGTGGGGGGAGGGGGAACAACTCTGGCAGCAGCAACAGCGCCTCGGCCATGTTAATGAGAAGCTTTGTTCTGCATCACCTAGCTGCATAATAACAGCAGGAATTAATACAACCACAAATTAATAGCACAGAAGAGCAATCGGGAGGCAGAGATACATTCCTAATGGGCTCAGCTGAGAGTGGAAAGAAGATGGATATGGGGGTCTCTCCCAGCCCCCGCACACGCACCTTGACTTGGCCAAGGACAGAGTGCTTGCCTCTGCCAAGGGTCCCTGGGGCTCACAGCCTCCCTGCCCTCACCCCTTCCTGCCTAGAGTCCCAGGCCAGGGAAGGGGTGACGTGCTGCTCGGGGACCTGGGTCATCAACATCTGAGACTTGCCCAGGTCGCTCCCCAGCAAAGGTGAGAGCATTTCTTGCAATTGCCTTTCCCCAGATCTCATGGTTATGGAGGGTTGTCAGGACCAATTCTCTGTTAAGGCCAAGTGAACTGCTCACTCAGCCATTAAATCTAATAATCACAAAGGTAAAAGTCATAACCTCAAGTTTACAGTATTTCTCTCATCATAATAATGTGTGGCCATTGCTCTCAGGCTTTCTCCTCTTTTCAGGGGCCCCAAAGGACCAGCTCTCCACCCCACAGCCCCAAGCACCACTGATGGACAAAGCTATGGGCTGTGCGTCTCCAACAACATGCAGTAAGAGTCTCATGGGGAGGGAACAATTGGTCCTGTTCTCTTTTACCTGCAGGAGAAGGAGCAGGGCCACAGGAGCCAGTAGGGACCGTCAGGTACCCGGGGAGAGTAGAAGGAGCATTTGAGCACTGAGGTCAGGGTTCTAGACCCTGTTCAGCTACAGAAATCTGGGCAACTCTGGACAACTCTGGGCAAGGCACTTCCTTGTGGAAGTGGGAAGGCACAAACTTCCATCAGCAGGATGTGTATCTTCTATGAAATATATATAGATATTCCTGAATTTCCTTCAAGCCCTCACTTTTTTTAAAAAAGATTTTATTTATTTTAGAGAGAGAGAGAGAGAAAGAAAGGGATAGAGAAAGCTCACTTGCCAGCACGGGGAGGGGTAGTGGGAGAAGGAGAGAGAATTTCAAGTCAAGTTCACACTAGGTGTGGAGCTGGTCCAACATGGGACTTGATTCCAGGACCCTGACATCATGACCTGAGCTGAAATCAAGAGTTGGCTACTTAACCGACTGAGCCACCTGGTGCTCCAAGCCCTCACATTTTACTGACAAGCTAAATATGAATTCAGTGTGAATTTTAGAATGAATTCATTCTAAAAGCCTCTGGAATCTGACTCTTCCCTCTCCCTACCCATGAAGAAAGCAGATGGAAACTGTGGTGTCCATCACCATTCATAACAACTTAGACCCTCAGGCCATGGAAGGCTCGTTCTCATCCTTTATGTTGAGACTTTAGCTCACGTGTGCCTGGGAGGCAGCCTTTTCCTTTTCCGTTCCCGGGACCGGGTCCACTCTGAAATCAGGAGGCTTCTCTCCTTGCCCACCATCCTCTGTGACCGCTGGTCTTTATGACTGTGTTTGAGAGCAAGACCATCTTCATCCCAGCCTTGTTGAACTATAACACGGGCCTCATTCCAGGGTGGCTGAGATGATGTCAAGAAAAAAAGCCAGTGGCAAAGGGAGATGTCATATCTACAGACTATGTGCCCAGTTCTTAACCCGAGGATCTGGGATTTCTAAACTCCTCACGGGGAGAATTTACTCAAGGATCATTAGGTGAAGGGTGTCAGGTGTCTATGACCAAGTGAGAGAAATGCTGTTGATTGGTATTCAGATAAGACAGCAGGGAAGAACTTGTTGCAAGTGAGGGACGTTCATGAGACCAGGCCAGGCTTGCCAAGGGAGCTGAGGCACTTCCTCCAACGGAAATCTTTGCATACTGGATGGTTCGCAATGGCTCAGAGAACATGGAGAGAAGTCAGAGCAGAAGGAGGTGGGACTGAGCTGCCATGCCTTTTTCCAGCTATTTCTTTGAGACTTACCATGCAAATACATCTCAACCCAGGACACACATGCTTACAGACAACTGAAGAAAAGTCCCATTTCTAAGTGACACGCATTCTGATATCTTCTTTTTCAAAATGATGGTTGAGACTCACTAAATTGTTTGAGACTCATGAATGGGTCACATGCCATAGATTAAAAGTCATTGTCTTTGATGACCTCAAAGGACATGATCAGTTTCCATTTTTTGTGGTTTGAACTCAGGATAGGCAGATGTCTTCCTCGTCTACTTGTTCCCCCATAGCAGCCTTCCCTGGGTGTGGCCAGTAGGGGTTTTTTTTGGGGGGGGGGTCTCCAGTATCATCTTGTTTCTAGGACGCCTGTCTGATGCTAATTAGGCAACGTGCATGCAGAGTGATAATGGGCTCCCCTAGCTCCTCCCTATCCTGCACCTGCTCCCAGCCCAGAGCTGGCGCTCCCCTGAATCCCCAACAAGGAGGAAGAAGAGGGAAACTGGGGAGGTGGGAAGGTAGCAACAAGCACCAAGCAACTGTGACCTAGGCAAGGGTGAGCGCCAGGGGAGGTTGTGGAAGAGGAGGCTTCGCCTTCCCCCAACTCCTCCCTGGTTCCCTCTGCTAACAGCTCCGCAGGGAGAGCAGGTGTGGCTGGAGCTCACTGAGCTGCCTAATTGTGCCCGGTCCTCAGCTGCTGGAGGGACATGACCACCGTGGGGTGTCTTCAAGGAGGTGTCTGGGCTTGGAGGGGTGAGAGTCAAGACTTGGGGACAAAGCAGTCAGAAGGTAACACATCTCCCTTCTGGGGAGGAGGATGAGCACAGTGACCCATTTCCCAGGAGTCCCGTAGGGACTTGCTAGTGACACATGGTCCAAGGTGGGGCGACCATCCTGCCTTGTCACATATGCACTGACAGCAGCACTTTGCAGGAAGGCCAGGTGTTGGCACAGAACAGAACTCACCCCACTGCTGGCCCCTCTGTTTCTTCTTCTCTTCCACAGGGAGAGAACTCAGCTCTCCTCTCTAGGGCCCTGTAAGACCTAATTCTGCCCTGTTTATAAGGTGCTTTGAGCACAGCAGTGTTTTGGACACATATTTTAGTTACTGTTGGTACACTGATTAAATTATGTTTGATTATTGTGATGATTTTATAACATCTGTAACTTTCTTTTTTACACTATGTAACATCTCTTTAATGGAATTCCTGTGGCCGGGTATAAAACACGTAAGCTGCAGAGAGTGGAAAACGGTTTTTTCTTTTTCTTCTTTCTTTCTGTCTTTATTATTATTATTTGCCTATAGAAGTCTCAGTGATTACATTTAAACGGAGGCAAATCTCTTGCCAGGAATCGTTCTCTGGTGCTTTATGGTACTTCAGAAAATAGCACCTCAGATTTTGTGACCCGACTGCATATGACAAGGAAGTCAAGATTTAGGAGCCGCTCATTATCTTAGGGCCAGAATCACATTTGGACTTCGTGTGTTAAGCAAGAGGGAAAGGGGGTATCCTGAAGCCCTTCTCCCATTCATGTATATAGCGGACTTCAGGAGAAATGCTCTTCCTGATACTTCTTCAAACCCACCCTCAGAGGGGCGCCTGGGTGACTCCGTCGGTTAAGCGGCTGCCTTCGGCTCAGGGCCCGATTGCAGGGTCCTGGGATCGAGTCCCACATCGGGCTCCCCGCTCAACAGGGAGTCTGCTTCTCCCTCTCCCTCTGCTGCTCTACCTGCTTGCGCGCTCTCTCTTTATATATCAAATAAATAAATAAAATCTTTTAAAAAACCCCACAAAAACAAACCTACCCTCAGAGACCTTACTGACCAGTGCCTTGGACATCAGGATTGAATGGGAACATAACAGAAGACTCTGGTCAGAGTCTAATTTTCTGATTCTAAAATAAGCCAGATTACAAAACACCGCAAACGAAATTTGATACCATACATTGCTTATTTTGTCCTATTTGCCAGATCTTTCTACTAACCAGATGTCTGCACATTGGCACTGACAGGTTAGCGTTTGCTCTAAGCACTGTAAAAATCTCTACCGCTTCCAAAGAGTTTTAACAAATATATCATATCTGGCTAATGTTATTCTGAAGGCCAATGGGTTGCTTTTTAATAGTTTGAAAATTCATCCCCTGTTGCCCCTAGTCTGTGGTTCAGGGACTCACAATAGCTTGTGCCCTGACCCTGTTCTTCACAAATGACCATTTCTCTTTGGCCTCTCCCACGAGTTTTATCAAAAGTTAGGGCTGATGAACAATAAGAATATTTGGAGTCTGGAAGGACAACAGTAAATCAACAGTGTTACCGTTTCTAGAATAAGCAGGTTGGTTTAGGTTGGTTTAGTGATTGCAAAATCACCCAAATCTAATTATTCTCTGATGCTATGAGTCAGAAGCCTGCACCCTCCCCCATGAGAATTTATCCCGCACGCCCCGCCCCCCCTCCCTTCCACTCCCCTCCACTCCCCACTGCCCCACAGCACGTGAGTTAATGCTCTTTAAATGAGTCAGCCTTCTGGTGGTTTTCAAATACTTTCATTCTGGGGCTTCCTGGGCCAAAATAGAAACTTTTTTTTTTTTTTTAACATTAAAGCTAAAGACCACCCTCTATTAAAATGATGAGCTCTGACATTATCCATGAAATGATGTATTTCAATTCAGGAAACAAAAGTAGCATTGTTTGCCCTCTCACCCAAACCATCAGAGAATATAACTTTATGGCTTCTCAGTGTGCCCAGAGCTCTTCTGAGAGAGGACAGGCAAGGAAACTTCCCGAAAAAGAAACTTCCTGAAGATGAGAGACGGAGTTAATGGAGGAATAAAAGCTAGCTCAAGCACCCGAATCTATACGGCTTTGTTATTCACCTCCTCTGTCAACTTTCTCCCCATTCCGGGAGGGAAACGGGGTCTGCCCCAGCCGGCACCTGAGACTCGCACAGGGGCCAACGCGAGCTGCCGAGCTACTGTCTGCTGAGAATGAAGGAACGACTAGTACAGAGATGAACAGTCTCCCAGCCTGGGGAAGAAGCTGCCAGACCTTGGAGGAAAGATAGTGAGGCTGACATATTCTTTGTCATCTGCTTGCCCTACCATTGGTGGTGGGATCCAAGGACCCAGCTGAGAAGAATAACAGGAAAAGCTATGTTCTCGTGGAAACAGCTTCTGCTCTCCAAGTATTCTAGTCCACACCAACTCTGTTTCGGATTTAAGATTTAATTAGCTTCATTAGTAGTATAAATAAGAATGTTAATAGCTTTGCCTCATTCAGAGTGACTGATGGCATATATCTCAATGAGCTAATGGGTTTCAGTCACATTCACACTTGGAGGGATCAAGCATTGGGTCCGGGTGGCACCTGTTTTTGGTGTGGATTTTCCAGAATAGACCTTTCAAAGTTCTCAGACCCGTATGTCCTGATGGGGGGGGGGGGTTCAAAAATTATGGGCATGATCACTTGTGGATTCCCCCTTCTTTCCTGTTTGGTACTCAGTCTGGTTTCACAACATCACCGCTCTGGCTTTCCCTTGCCTCCAGAGATATTCTGGAGCAGAAGAATTTTCCTAGGCAAGGAGTGAGGAAGGAAGGAACACCCACTGGGTTCCCAGCGCTTGCCTTCCAGGGTCCTCCGAGGGTGGCCATCACTCTCCCGACTTCACAGAAGTTGGGATTAGACGCTGTGATTCGAGAAGAAGGAGCCGAGAGCTTGCAAAGCTGGGAACTGAACACAGGGTCTTCAGACCGTGCTGCTCTTTTCACCAAAATGTGTTGCTTTTCATCGAAATAGTTGAGTGCATGGTTGTTTTCTCAGAGTTCTGTGAATGTCCCTCTTGATTCCCTGACCAAAATACACACTCCATGAGGGCGGCAGCTAAGCCTCCACTGACCAATTAATTCCTATAGTTAAGAAAGTCGAAAGCCAATTAGAGCAGTCACTTTGCTTCTGGTTTGACTTTGTTTCCAACGACCACTGCTAGTTTCCTGCTCTCACTCCCATCACACCCAGGAAATTTGGGACATGGAGGCAACAGAAGCTGCCTCTCTCAATCCACTCTGCTGTTGTAATAACAAACCATAAAATTAACTAAATTTCACCACGGCGTAATGTGCAGCATAAAAGCAGTGGCAATGTGTCTGCAGGGCAAGGGAACATTCCACTGAAATCAGTTTCTCTTTATTGCATTGCCAACATTTAACAATTTCTCCCCCATAAAGGCAGGCAGAATAGCGTGAGCAAAAATAGAATGGACATTGCAAACATACTGCAGATACCTGTACACAGATGCAGCCACGAGTGACATGAAAAGAAAAACTCACAAGGGTCACGTGTGCATGTTCAAGCACCCAGACACACACACACACACACACACATATACACACACACACACACTCTTACATGTGCTTCCCATGTCCACATATGTCCCCTGGCTGCAGAAGCACAGACAATTGTGCACATCAATACTCAGATACATGTGCAAAAATACACACCTGGAACAGTGCACCTATACCTGTGATGTGCGTATTTGTACTTGCACAACACACATGTGCAAACGGACAGTCCTATGGAAAAGGTGTGTTTTATTCCTTTTTCATATAAACATCACCATGGAAAGGTACAGTGAACTGCACTCCAGTACTGGCAAGTTCAGCCCAGTTTTGAGTAACAAGGTTGGAAAGCTGGAACACTGTGTCCGTGACCTGTTGCTAGGCAAAGCCAGCCAAGGTAGCTTCCGTCGTTCCAGCTCAGTGGGCTTGATGCAGAATGATGAAACCTGCTTCTGTTTGCAACCTGAGAACCATGAGTTTGAAGGGGTCTGAGGATATGTTTAGAATGTATTTCCAGGCTGGAAATATGTTCCCTGTTCACTAAAGGGGCTTCCTTTGCACTCTGGGAGAACACAGGTGTGCAATGGTGGAAAACCACTCTCAGCCGTGATGAGTCAGTGGCTAATAGTCTGTCTTTGCAGCGACCACAGAGCCAGGAAGTTCTGCTGACTGTCTGCCCTAAGTCCTTCCCTGAGCAATGAAAGTCCATTTCCTTTTCCAGTGAGGGGAAACAGCTGCTCATCCCACTCTTTATGCTTATACTGTAGAAACATTTATTCCCTTCTCAAACTGGGACTTCCTCTCTGAAATTCACTACGACTTTGTTGACTCTTCTCAGATTCCCACTTGCAGACTATGGTGAGGCCGAGTTTTTACAACTTCCAGTTTCTGCAAGGATTGCAGGATGGCCAGCTCTTGGGAAGAACCAGGCTTGGAGTAAGGAGACCTGACTCCTTACTCTGGAGGTTTTACCACCAGCACAGGAATCCTGACAGAGTCAAAACCCTCGGAGTCACTTTGGCATGTCAGGGAGATCCCTCCGAACTCTGTGACACCCCCCCCCAAATGTTTTGAAATCCACCAGCAAATGCGGGTCTCACTTTTATGGAAAACAGAGCACACCAAAAAAGAATATCCCCAAAGTTATCAAAGCCAGGCAGCTATTAAGTCTGGATCTCACATAACTGGTAAGAATGAGTTGCTCCACCCTGGTTCAGGACAAATTGTCTTAAAAGTGCTGCCAGTGCAGTAATTACTCAGATATTTACACAGTGATTAACACCCTTGCCCTCCAGAGCACAGGAGGAAGTTCTATAGACAGTCAGATATCCTTCTAGTCTAGCTGTGGAATGTCTTATAATGCTCAGCATTCAACAAATAATGACTGAGTGACCACATTGTAAATATTGAGGTGTGGGGGTGGTCTGGCTCTGGGGACACAATACTGAACCAGTCACAGCATCAGCCCTCAAAAATAACCAGAAACGGATGACCCCCACCACACACTTCCTTTATCTGACACTTAGCTCCTGTCCTCTGGACAAGAAAATAATCCGTTTCTTCCCCGAGAAGATACATTTCTGGGTCCTAGCAGCATCTTAAAAGGGACATTGGGGTACTAGGCTGTCCACGTGCCAAATGAGGGAGAAAGGATGGCTCATGTCACAGCCAGCAAGATGACAGACACCACCCCCACCCCGCTCCCGCCATCACTGTTTTCCATGCCAGGCATCTCTCAGGGGGAGGGATGGCTGGTGAGCAGAAACGGAAGCCCAGAGAGCCTTCTGTGATGGGACACAGCTTCTCCCAGGAATGTCCAGAAGCCCTGGGAGGAAAAGGACTTCATATGGGCTCTGCCCTGGTTCAGGAGCTTAACTAGCTAGTAACTATAGGGAGAGTGGCATCCTTGGCCTTTTACTGACCAGAAGACAAACTGGAACAGAAACCAGTGGAAAAAAAAAAACGTGATTAACACCTGGAATCGTGAATGCTAGAACTGGTCAAAAAGAGAGATCTGCTACCCACCCCTCATTTTGTTAAGTGCAAATTCTCACCAGATGACATGACTTGTTCCCCATCATACCACCCCCATCGCTCGAGTAAAACACATAGGCAATTTCTCAAACAAAATAATCTCTTGGTTTAAATTTAATCTCGGTTCTCAATCATACTCCACAGATCAATTTTCCGTAGTTTATCCCATGAGAAGATGTGTTTTAATAAAATGATTCAACGAGAGATTCCTTCCGTTCTTCCTTCACAAACATCTATTGTGTGCATACCCGCGCAAGCCACTGATAAAAAAGGAAAAAGCAATCCACTTTGTGAAAAGTAGCAATTACAAATGTACTGCTCATGTATAAACAAATAAACTTTAATAATGTAACTTTTCTCTCTTCTTTCTCTTTTCTTGGATACAGCAATTGGAACAGAGTAGACCTGAGTTTTCCATCTTTTCAAGTTAAGAGAGAATATTCAAAGGCCCCCACACTCGGTCAAGATGCTACATTACACACCATGCCTGCATTCAAGATTTATTGTGACAAGACTCTGGAAGACCGAGCTCTCACCACAAGTTCCTTTGAAAGCTCTGAAAAGAACTTCCAGAGATTCTTAACTGAAAGAACCTAGCACAGAAGCTGAACCTAATAAGGACGACTTTTTTTTCTCCACTAAAGACCCTGTAATATTACATACACATCATCTATGACAAATAATACTGATCTGGATTAGAAATGCACCCTCAACTTCCCTCCTGGCTAGCATGGGGAGAGGTGGAGGGAATGTGGGATTCTGGACCCGACAGATCCCGAGGGGACTTGTTCACTCTCTAGGTTCCGTCCGCAACCTTTGCTTTTGACCAGTCCCAGAGTGAGCCAAGGGACTCAGGGCTCAGCGGACTCCACGGAGAGCCCTCAGTGGCCTGGCTGAACTCAAAGGGTTGAGTGTCTAAGGAAGATCACATCAAACATGACTCAATTATTTACTCAAGTGAAAGCTGGATAAAAATGAACTTCCTAGACTGGTCGAAAGGGAAGCAAGGAGGGGAGGCTGTGCTGAGGAAAAGGGGTGGAAAGAGCAGAGGGGACTGTTGCTAGGCAACCAGCCCCACCCACCAAAAGGGGGCGTGGCAGGTAGGGCTTCTGAGTGGCCCGGATGTAGATGAGCCTCAGCTAGTTTGGCATCAGCTGGTGGGACCTCCTTGTTCTTCTCCAACGTCTGCCTCCCTCACCCTGTCTCTGTCCTCACAACAGGTGAGCCATGGATGTACTGCGCCCCAAGGACAGCTCTAGTCGATGGAGAGAAGCCGAAAAGAGGGGCATAAAGAATGGGGGGGAAACAAAAGAAATGGGGAAGCACACAAAAGAACCAAAAAGTGGAAAACAGTGAAAGATCTCTTCTCCCGCATTACCTCTTCGAAGCCAGACCGGGGAGACTCGACCCTGGCCGGGGCTGCTCCACTGAGGCAAGCATTGCCAACAGTCGGGAGGGCTTGCATCCTTTACCAGCACCGAGTTAGATCTGGCGCAACGGGGCATTTATTCGCCAGCACTGAACACGCTAGCGGTATGGAAGGGAGCAGCATGAAGCTTGCTCCACTCGGGCCTTGGGTCCCGTGGCCTTTAACACACCTTGTGTCATCGGATCCCAGGTGCCAACTCTACAGCACCCTATAATTTGGGGTACTCCTAAAAAAGAAAATAAATGATGGCCATCCACTAGGACGACCCATTAATGATAAGATGCATTCAGCTTGGAGACACTAAAATGTGTGGGAAAACGTGTGTCTTAGAATTACTAACATAGGGGCGCCTGGGTGGCTCAGTGGATTAAGCCGCTGCCTTCGGCTCAGATCATGATCTCAGGGTCCTGGGATCAAGCCCCACATCGGGCTCTCTGCGCAGCAGGGAGCCTGCTTCCCCCTCTGTCTCTGCCTGCCTCTCTGCCTACTTGTGATCTCTCTCTCTGTCAAATAAAATAAATAAAATCTTTAAAAAAAAAAAAGAATTACTAAAATACAGTCAAACCTAAATCCCTCGAGATGGCATTCAAGCCCTTCACAGTGGCCTCATTGACACGTCCAGCCTCATGGCCAGGGCCCGTGCTGTGGGCCAGACCTGGCTCTCTTCCATCAGCACGTTCAACCCTTCTCAGCTCTGGGCCTGGGTCGATGCTGCTCCTTCTGCCTGGAAGACAGTCCTGGGCCCCACCCTCTTCCCCGGGCCAGTCTGACGCTTTGACTCCTCCCCATTACGGCCCTCACCCTATACCTTCATGAAGCACAGTTCTGAGTATTTCAGGTTTTGGCTCTTTTTGTAGGTTGTCAGCTCCCTGAGGAAGATAAGGCAATAGTTAACATTTACTGAGTATTCACTACATGCACTACACACATTCCATACGCAGTGGGTGCTGTCCTATGGAACAAGGAACAAGGACAGATCTAGGTGGAGATCTGCCCAATTCACACAAGTAACTGACCAGGTCCGGTACTGCATCAAAATGGGATTCAAACCCAGGTCTGGATGACGCCACTGCCCCGTTTTGAATCCTCGTGGATCTGAGTGTTCTCAGCACCAGCATCACACACAGCCGAGAGTGAATACACAGTCAATGCATTTGACCGGAATGATCGATCCATCATGGAATTTTCCTTTGGCATTGATATGGCTCAAGGAGACCATCTGAGCCTTGCTCTGTCCCTTGCTCTTTCTCTTCTCCGTAACATCAGGAAGATCATTCCTGCCTTTGGGGAATTTATGATTATGAATAAAAGACGGACTTTGAGGCATTACTGAAAAGCAAGGAAAAAGGCAACTCCATAAAAACAGTAACACTGGATGAACGTATGTACAACAATGCTGAACATAACAACAGAATTCAGGAACCAGAGTAATATACTTAGGCAGATGAAGGTTCTAAGAATATAATGAGTTACAAACAGATTAAACTTAGCTGTAAGATAAGTCGCTTCTGTGATTCTTGCTGTGGTTATTATATAAACTAAGCTGGGCTTTGAAGTATCAGGCTATAGACAAGTGTATTTTAATAAACCTGAGAGCACCACCCAAAGGCAGAGTCCTGCCTACCACTTCATTGGCTTAGGGATGTGTGGGTACAGAGGAGAGGCTGGCCTTCCTGCTGGTGCCCTCCCAGGCCAGAGTGGGGATGACCTCTGACTTCTGCACATCGGTTTATGGACAAGGGACCCAGGGTAAGCCTCCCTCGGAAGATGTTTGCAGTATCTCCTGGGGAAAAGTATAAGGAGGATAGTACTCAATGTTATAGTGTTGGGGACCAATTTACAGGGGGTAAGACTTTTTTTAAAAAAAGATTTTACTTATTTATTTATTTTGAGAAAGAGAGAGTGAGAGTGGGGGAAGGGGCATCAGGAGAGAGAGAGAAAGAGAAATAGAGAGAGAGACTCTCAAGAACATTCCCGCTCTGCGCAGAACCTGACACAGGGCCCGATCTCAGGACCGTGAGATCATGACCTGAGTCGAAATCAAGAGTCAGATGCTTAACCGACTGAGCCACACAGGTGCCCCAAGATTTTTTTTTTTTTAAGGTTAGAAATACATACTGTAAAGAGAAGAATGGAAGCTACAGGAAATGACAAAGAGTAGATGGGGTATACTCTTTTGAAGAAAAGTCCTTTAAAAAATAAAATGAATTGTGGTAAAACCCACATCATCGTAACCATAAAGTGGACGGTTCAACAGTGCTGAACACATTGGCAGAGCTCCATGACCATCACCACCACCCATCCACAGACCCCATTGTCTTGCAGAACTGAAATTCTACGCCCATGAAACATAAATTTCCCATTCTTCCCTCCCCCCGGTCCCTGACAACCCTTCTTTCTGCTGGGAAAGTCCTTTGTAAAGGAACACTTAATAATCACTATGGCCCTGCTCATTCAAGAGGGAGCCTAAACATTTGCCCTTTGAAGAGGGAAGGGTCATCCTTCCAGAATCCTCTGGCGTAGAGAAACACTGGTCAGAGAGCCTGCGGGAGACTGAGGCTTGCCCCGGAGCAGCAAATAGGTTAAATGCATAGACAGGTACCACCTCTCGGATGAGAAGTGCTTGGTTCGGAATCACAGCTGCTACCCTCCCTCCTGCCCACCCACGACACCCAAAATACCCACTGCCAGTCAGACAACTGCACCTCATCAGGACGGCACAAGGGCAGCTGCTGCCCAGAAGCAGGAGAGGAGATTACACGCTTCCTGGAAATCACCTGTCCTTTCACATGGGAGAAAAGTCACCTGGATGAGCGCACCCCAAGGGCAGATCAGGCACACAAGGCACTCACTTGGGCCCCCTAGAAATGATCATTTCCTACGCATGCCCTGTTATGATAAAGGACTGTTGAAATATGGACCTTCCCATCCCATAAGACATTCAGAATGTTCAGAACTCAGCTCTCCAGGGGGTGGGGGGAGACTGCTGCAGGAAAGGATCATGTAGAGTCTCAACCCCTGTAGCGCAAACACCACGCGCCTTGCCTACTTTCTGCACTCAGAAAGAGTCAGTGCTAGCCCCTGCGAGCGAGGGCCGGCATCCGTACCCTGGCCCTTCCTCTCTGCGCGTGTCTTCAGCTTCCTTCTTCCTTTATGCTGTTCCATTATCTACATGCCTGGGTTGATGCAGATTCCCAATAGCTGTTCCTCAAAACATCTTGTATTTCTACCTCTGTCCTCAAAGCGCTGTCATGTCACTGTCTGTGTTACAATTTAATTATGTGTCAAGGAAGGAGAGAGCTGAGAAGAACTCACTTTCCAGTAGAACAGGAGATAACAATATCTCCAAGGCATGTGGGGATCCTGTATCTAAAGCCCCAGCAACGCACACCTTAGCTGGATGAAACCCTCCTCTAATAAGAGATGAGGCTCTGCGGTGTCTTACGTGGACTTTCTCATTGGAAATTTGTCCATAATAAATATCTCCCCAACAGAATATGTACCAGCATCAGATAAATGTTGATGCAGTGAACAAATGGGTGAATGCACATATATATTTGGCTAGATCTTAGAGGTTTAAAATAACTCCTTTTGGGGATGGCCCTAGGTGTGAAAGTAGGAAATCCGCTGATGAGCGGAGTGTAAATGAATAATCCACAAGACTACGGTGAACTCTAATAATTTGTACAACTGTGGGGGACTTGTCACGTTAACCTCTGTCTCTTGCTTGTCTCTTGAGGGCAGGAAAAGACAAATTCACCTTGTCCATTGAGCTCTCCTATAGACAGACATGTTAAATCTCATCTACAATGATAAAAACTACCTGGCTTTCTATGAATCTCTGTTGAATGAATGAATGAATGAATGAGTCCAGAAGAGCATCTGTCAGAACTCCTAGGGAAGGAAACGAGACAGCCTGCGGTTCTAACACACATGAGTTCAGGCCAGCCAGTCACTCTGGGAACTGCCCAGCGTCGTGCCCTCTACATCTTCTGGGCTCTGCTCGCCCACCCCATTCAGGAACTTCCCTCCAATAACCATGACTACGGTATGCTCCTGGCAGGGCCCCAGGGGCTCCAGTGTTTGGCCCCAAGAGTAACTTTGCTCACAGTGCCAGAACAGCCCAGCCTCATGGACGGGCCCAGCTGGACCATAAATTGTACGGACAGAGATAAAGACACACATGTTCTCTTGGCTCAGAGACTTCAGCCCAGCACATTACCCTCCCCTGTGCCAGGCCAGCATGGGAGTTCACATGGCTTCCCCTTTCCTCTACTTTTTCTCTGCTCCCACTCGATCCCTTTCTCCTCTTTCCCCATCTGCTGCATGAGCCAGAAGGCTCCTATAATTCCTGGTCACTGGGGCTGCATATCGTTCCAGAGCTGGTACAGCAGGCTGTTTGTTGGGATGACCTTGAAATGACCCTCTCTCTGGATCTGAGTCTCTGCACTGGTTTAGACAGACGGACAGCTGGGGGCAGATGAAAAGCTTGCAAGTTCAAGTTGGCGGAGCACGATCCAGACATTGCCGCTTGCTACCTGGGTGACTTGGGGCAAGTTGTTTGATCTCTCTGAGCCTTGCAAAATCATGCAAACCCCATAGGATGGTTGCAAGCTCCAAATGAGGTATCTCATGGCTTTAATTAAACTTAGCGTTTCTAGCATGCCTTGAAAGGTTCAAAGTATCTTCACACCTTTGGATCATCTAGAGGGAGGAAAAGTAGGTATTTCAACTCAGTTTTTTAGGAAAACTATTTTTCAACAACAAATTCACAAATATTATGTGATTTAACAACTCAGTAATGGAGGAGGCAGGACAAGGACCCAGGTTATCAGGTTCTCCCTCTGGGGCTAATTGCACCCCTTTCTCTGTAGACCAGATCCTGTGGCTTAGAATTTTGGGGATAGGTCTCCTTTCCAAACATGCTGGAATGGTCACGGCAGAATCAGGAAACCTCTGTTTTCCCTTTGTGGCCACTAGATTTCAATCTGTTGACTCCACAAAAGGACATGCTGTCCTTCATTTATCCTTAGTGCCTCGGATTCCCTCTGTCTGCCCACCGCAGCGGAAGCAGGTGTCCCTCTCCTACTGAAAATGGTGAGGGTATGTAAAGCATTTGCCAAAGTCCATTGAGATGCTCAGAAATTAATTCTGGCTAAATCACACACACACACACACACACACACTTTACTAGAAAACTGGACCTGTCTAAGCTCCTGAAGGATGTGCTCTCACCGGGGTTTGGGTAGATACTATTGACGAGCTGTCTATTATTCAGAGCCGGGATGAAAAGGTGAGGTATTTTTTGTTGGTGCTCTTCAGTGGGTGGTGACGTCTGCTCGGCAGTAAGAAGATGACACGAAGTGAACGTTCAGAGAGGAATAAACTACATTCCTCTGCTGACCTGAGCCAAGATGATAAAATGTAAGTACCATGGATGTTACCCCGATGCATTGTTTTCTTCTCTAATCATCACTTGGGACAATTAGGTGATAGAACAAGGCCATAGAACACCTCCCAGATGTTTTGCCAGCCCTTCGTCCCCTCCCCGGTGGAATGACCTGGGCTAGGCAGCATCAGAGCACTCGCAGCTGAAGCCCCTCCCCGCAAAGGAGAGATGGAGGGCAGAGCCAGATCTTTCTTTTCTAGTCCAGTAAGGTTTCCGGGAAGAACTCAAGGGCCCACGTGGGGCGGGAAGCTGGGATGCATCTCCATGACAACCACCCAGGCCCAAGGCCAGTTTCATCACCTGGAAACTAAATAAGACCCAGACAGACGAAGGGAATATTTGTTGGGAAGTTTGGAGTCTCCTAAGAGTGAGCCTGTTTGTACGGGGGGTATGCAAATTTGTGGAGGAGTGTCTGCCGTGGGATGGGGGAAGGGAAAGAAAAGGAGGGAAAAAAGGGCTGGAAATTGATAAGACCGAGGCTGGTTCCGTGAAGAGACTTTGCTGCCTCCAAGAAGAGCCATCCAAGGCGGCTAAGGCAGAACCGATGGCTCCGTCACACAAGGAGAGGCAGTCTGAGGGTCTAGTGCCAAGCCCGGAGCCCAGAGGGACAGGTAGGTGTGTTCTCCTAGAACAGTCTACACACCACATCTGAGGGTTGGGGACGGGGGAAGGCAGTTGCTCCAGAGCACGCAGACAGAGGCAGAGCCCGGATCCTCCTCCCTGGCTTCCAACTCTCAGGCCGGGCGGTCCTAGTTTCTGCCGTTGACTTCCCTTCCTCCTTCTCCCTTTTGTACAGCTTTTCCAGGCAGCTTTGCTCTGCCGAAGCACTACGGTGTTATCAGCGTGTTCATTTTAACCAGACTTCCCCCGCAAGGGAGCACGGACGGGGGGGGTAGTCAGACACTACAGTTTGGTGCCTTCCCAGGTCTGGCTCTTCTGGGAGAAGCGTTAACAGGGAAGAAGGGGCAAATTTCATTTGTCTCGCAGTTCTTCCTTAGGTGGGTGCTGGAGGCGTGATTTATGCGGAAGGACGTGTCAGACCTACCCCTGTCCTCCTCGTCCACCTGCCCTGAGAGACAGGGGTGGAGGGGCCAGTCTGCCTGGGTTACAACTTGGGCCCTACCATCTGCTAACTTACAACCTTGCCCAGACAACCCCTTTGTCTCAGTTCTCTAATCTTACATACAGGGGTAATAACACTACCCACGCAGGCCTATGATGTTGCTAGCAGCCCAGCCGCAGCCTCGAGGGAAGCCTGGTCAGAGGACATAGCGGACCATTCCGAGCACACGAGCACCTGGCTGGGGGAATGCCCATCTATCCTTCTTCTTCCAAACCTGGTCTCTTCTCGCTCAGTGTTTCCCAAACGTGTTCGCGTCACGACACACACAGTGAAGTCATAATTTGGGGAGAGTATGCTGAGATAAACAGGAAGGTTGCTCGCAGAGGCACATGGATGGCCCCAGGGCTCTAGCTGCCCCAGGCTCCTCCTGCCAGCCCCCAGGGCTACGGGGAACAATATCTAGGCACACGGCAACCAAGGGGGCGGCCAAGAAAGCACCCCCCCAACTAAGAGGTGAGGGGAGCTGGAGGCAGGTTGGAGAGGCTCCAGATTCTTGGACCAGGGAAATTCTGGGCACTTATCATTTAGGATTGTTTGGACCAAACCCTGCCAGACAAGGCAGATAGGATTACCCCGGTTAGCCCATGCCTACGGGACCCACCTGTAGTCGAGGGGGAAGGGCAGCCCTTCTTCCATTTCCTGCTCACTGTGCTATGGGAGGAAGCTTGGAAGCTCCCATCACACCCACCACAGACAGACCAGGATCCCCCAGGGAAGCACCCAGCCTTGGAGACGCGCCCTCTGTGGTCCTGATAAGCTTTCTCGGGCACATACATTGGCTCATCGATAAAACGGGAGGAGCAAGCTGGGTTTCCAAGCCCAAGAACTCTGCCAAGGACAATAATGGCCACAGTCTCACCATCTATTAAAGGACCAAATATTTGAGCTTTTCTTGAAAGATTTTTTTTTTTCCCCCCAAATTCAAAGGGTTATTTAGCTCTTTTTCTCCCTCTCTCTTAACAGCACCTTTCAACCCGGGAGCTGCCAAAGAAGTTAGAAGCCGGGGCTATGTATAGAAACCACATCAGTCACCACTGAAATAGAGAGCAGCAGCTCCTCCATACCATTTCGGGACAGAAGACAGAGCAGCCCGGTCCAGCCCAAACAGAGGAAGTGGGGAGTAGAGAAGTCTCTAGAACACTACGTGGTGTGCCGAGGGGTCTTCCGGGGCATGTTGGCAAGGATGGGCACTGCCAAGAGCTGCAGTGCGTTTGCGATAGAAGAGAACCGCCTCGGGGCATCGGGGCATCGCAGTCCTTCTCCGGGATGCAGTTCGTCACATATGGAAAGACCCTCAGGGACAGGAAATTTGATAAATTCCCATTCCAATGATTCACGACCCTGACAGCCAAGAAGCTCTTCCTGGTCACTAAGCTACAGGCAGCTTCCCACCGTTTAAATGCATTTTTCCTTCTGACGTCCTTAGTGGAGATGGGGAACAGCTGGTCCCCGTCCTCCACATAATAACCCCTCTTATATTGAAGATGGTGATTATGTCATTCCTCACCCTTTGTCTCTCCTCGTTAAGCAAACACACAAACAAACAAAACTCCAATTTCTTTATCTTAGTGTCAAACGCCTTTTTCTTTGTCCTGACTCATCCCAATCCATTATCACCCTCCCCGCTCCCCACCCCCCACCCCCCGTTTTTTAAAGTTATGGTCTTTCTCCTGACCTTGTTGTGGAATTGGTGGAGCACATAGAATATCAGCACATATAATATCAGGCACATATAATATCCATAGCACCATGGAAATGGAGGTCAAAGGATCGGAATGGGGGGAGCCTGAGTCGTGTGCCTTCCCTTTACAAGCTGGCTGCTTCCGCTAGCATCTCTCGGCTTTCATGGCCTGAGGAGGTATCTCAGCCTCAAATCACAGATCTGGAAATGAAGATTCGGAGACATTAAGTCACCTGTTGAAGATTATCTGGCTGATAGTCACCAGAGATCAGATTTGAAGTCATCACTCACTGCTGATGAACTCACAGACCTGTTCAGACCGAGAGTATATTACGTCCATTTGGAGGAAAGTGAATCAAAAACACACTGAGATATCACTTCCCGTTCCCTGGGAGAGCTATGACAAGAGACAGACAACGGGTGTTGGCGAGGGTGTGGAGAATGGGCACCCTCCCAGCGGGAATGTCCATGATGCAACCACTTTGGAAAATGGTAAGGGAGTTTCTTAAATGGTTGACTATGGATATAGTATATCATCTCCAAATTTCACACCTAGATATGTATCAAGAGACGTGAAAACACAAGCTGATGCAAAAACTTGTACACAAATATTGAAAGCAACATTGTCCATATAGCCAAGAAGCGACAGCAACCCAAAGTTCATCAGATGAGGGCTGGATACAGAAAATGTGCTATACTGCTATAATGGAATATGATTCAGCCATAGAAAAGAATGAAGTCCTGCCACATGCTACAGCATCCCAAAGGACCACGTATTGTAGGATTCCGTCCTTACGAAATACCCGCCATAGGCAAATCTGTACAGATAGAAAATAGAGTGATGGTTTTCAAGGGATGAGAGGCATGGGGGCTGGGGAGACTGATGGTGACGGGTTAGGACATTTCTTTATAGCGGAATGAAAATGATCCCAAATTGATTGTGGTGATGGTTGCACAACTCTGTAATTATGCTGAAGGCCATTGAATTGTATTCTATTTTTTAAATATTTTATTTATTTATTTATTAGAGAGAGACTGAGAGAGAGAGAGAGCGAGCGAGCACGTAGTGGGGGGGGGCAGAGGGAGAGGGAGAAGCAAACCCCTCCCCTCACCCCCATCCTGCTAAGCAGCGGTCCGAAGCTGGGCTCAGTCTCAGGACCCTAAGACCATGACCTGAGCCAAAGGCACATGCTCAACTGACTGACCCACCCAGATGCCCCAAATTGTATTCTTTAAATGGGTGAACTGTATAGAATGTGAATTCTATCTCATTAAACCTGTTTAAAAAGGAAAGAGTATACTAAATCCCCAAGCTCTGCTTTTTAAGTTTGGGAATCCTTTACTCTCTCAAGTATTGGACCAAAAAACAGGTCCTTGCATCGATTTTTGGACTGTTCTTAAGACTGGCCCATCGCCCCCCAGCAATGTGAGAATGGTCGTCGGCTCCACTGTGCTGGGAGGGAAGGCTCCAGGCCCAGGAAGAAGGCAGGTGTCTAAGATACATGCTTTGAGGAGCCCCACATCCATCTCTCCCACTTCCAAGGGAAGGCAGCCCAGCAAAAAGCAAGGATTGTCCAGGCATGAAGTGAGACAAGCATAGGACGGAGGACCTAGAGTCTCTGCCACCTTCCCTCGGATGGCAGGAGCCAGGGGCCTTTCAGCCAGAAGTTCTTTTCTTTTTTCTCTTCCTTCCTTCCTTCCTTTAGAGGAAGGGAGAGAGAGAGAGAATCGTAAGTAGGCTCCAGAGAGCCTGATGCCGGACTCGATCTCAGGACCCTGAGATCATGACCTGAGCTGAGATCAAGAGCCTGTTGCTTAACTGACTGAGCCACCCAGGTGCCCCTCAGCCGGAAGCCTAAAGAGAAAGAAGTGCTGGTCACCCCTTCCCTCCTGGTCATCCTGTCACTCATCAGAGCTCCAGAGCAAGAAAGAGGAGGCAAAAAAAGAAGGGGAGAAGTGAGCAGGCCGAGGCCCGTTGGAAAATAAAAGGGGGCCAATTCCCTCTTATTAAGCCTGTTATTAGGCTGTGAATCAAATTAAACCACAGGGCTTTCCACTTACAGAGTGCTATTTTAAGGCTTATTAGACTGTATTAGGATTGGCATACATTTCCACTGACATAGTCCCGGCCTTTAATTGGATTTGAGGGCGAGGAGGCTGCTTTCAGCTGGATAGGCCCCTGCAGGGGCGACTTGGCGTTCTCCTCACGGCTTTCCCGCTTCCCCTGCTGGCCGCCTTCCGAGGGCCGAGCGGGCCGGTGACCCATTCAGATCCCAAACACAGCTGTCCTCCTCCTCTTCCTCCTCCTCCTCCTTTGATAAACTGCCCAGAGGCCCAGCAGGCCTCTCCTGCAAAAATGTGTGTGCCCATCGCTGCCTGACGTTCCCAGAACCGTAGGCTCCCCTGAGGCAGGGCAGCCTCTGACAGGACGTCTGACAGCGGCTTGAGCCCCAGGGAGAGAGGCGGCCTCACCTTCCCTGGTTCCAGGCGGCTGTGGACATAAAGGCTGAGCCACTGCGGATGGTGCTGGGGTTTTGCATTGGGAGCTGATGAAGAGGGTGACTTGTTAGCCTTGGCCTTCAAATCTCCTCTATCCCTTACTCCAAACACAAGGGCTAGACTTTGGGAAATAACTCCCCTGGTCAGCCCTTGATGGCACTTCAGGGGCTGGGGGTTGACTCCTTGGTGGCAAAAAGGTGGAAAGGAGTCCACACAGTGCGTGGGGAGGTGAGCATTCACGAACGTTCACCAAGCATATAGTGGGTCCTTGACACCCAGAGTGGCACTCTACAGGAACTACCTTCCTATACTCTTGGCAATCTCTGGTGAGGAGTAGGAACCAGAAGCAGCAGGTGCCATGGCCAAGCCCATGGCTTCTGGAGTCAGATAGACCCATGCCTACCATGCGGCTACATGACCAACTTCTCAGAGCTCCTTTGCAAAATGGCAACACCCCTTCCTTCAGCTTTCAGGACTGAGAATCGTGACAACGCAGGTACATGGTGAGTATATGTCTTGATAACATTGGTGCCTCTCCTTGGCTTGAAATATGTCAACTATTTCTACCAAAAGGCTTCATAACAGTAACAGACCTCACCAGTCAAGTACATTACAAAATAATGTTGGGAAGAGAAATCTCTTGGTACACAGACAAGTATGTATGAAATACCACTTCCCAAAATATTGCTCAAACATGAAAAAAAAATCCCAAATTCCTTAAGATTTTCCACTAATATATGTGAACATCGCCTGCTCCCTCTTGCCAAGATGCTTCTTGGCTTTCCTTTGATGTCTTCAGTTTCCATACTTGTTTTTAGCTCTTCTGCCAGAGCCATGTGCTTGTTTATTTTTACTACATTTTTATGACGTTTCTGCTATAGCAATAAGTTTTGCATTATTAGTTTTATCAAATAACAGAATGTCTGGTTGGCTGGGGGAGATTTACTGGCCTGGATTTTATGGCTCCGTCCCAGAATACTTTTTGTGATTACTTTCTAGGTTGTTCTTAGATCCATTCTTAAATATGTGTTTATGCCCTTATTAACTCTCATTGAAGGGCTAATTGTTATAGTATAAACTTAGCAGCAGTGTGATGCCAATTGCTATAATCTTATCATTACTAACTTAATCACAGGTGTGTGCACTCCATTCCATGGAATGGAGTGTGTGTCGGGAAAGTTGCTTGTAGATCTAATATTTACAAACTGAATCTCTTTTTATATTCACTAGGAAGCTTTTTCTGGCTTATACATATTGTCACACCTTAAACTATGTGTTTGGCAAGTGTGGTGTATTTGGGATATTGAATTTCCTGAAACTGAAGGAAAACCTCATTACAGAACAAAGAGAAACAGGCAAGCATGATCTCAGCTCTGCAATTTGTAGCTTCCTCTACAGTTCTTACTGAAACCAATAAGTCTATGAATGGCTTGGCTTTCTTTGAGAGGTGGAGAACGTGTGTTTCGCCCTCCCATTAATCAAGGGGAGAAACTAAGGCAGGAGGACCGAAAGTAGCTTGCCTTGGGATGGGAGGGACCCGCTGTCCTGTTCCCTGCAGGGAAGGCCCTCCTCCTCGGGCACTCACCAAGACTACTGTCTTCTTGGAGGCCTTGCATCTCCTTCGTGTCTGGGCTCATTTCATGTCAGATCTGTCTCCCTCATGGAGCCTGAGCCCAGGGGTTTTCTCTATTTCCCACTCCCAACACATGTCCTCATTGCTCACCGACCCCCAGAGAGTTCCACATCAGTAGGAGTAAGGACCTCCTGGAATGTTCCCCCAAGGGAGCATCAAAGGAGCAACTGTCCTGCTGGGACTGGATTAATGGCATCTGAATCATTACAGCCAGAACCGTGCACGCCTGCGAGCTGGGGGCCCAGGCAGAATGTATGTGTGTGTGTGCATGAGTCTGTGTGTGCGCTCAGCACTTGCATAGCAAGGGGTTTAAATCAGGAATGAGCTCAAATCCACAAACATGTATTGTATCATTGTGGACTCATGGACTTCATATTTAAGGCAGGATGAGTTTCTATTTGAAACCCACTGGGATCTAAAATCTTTCTCGGGCTCAGTTATCTGGAGTCGAAGGGCTTTATATTCACATTTTTATGGCTCTGCCATGACAGCTCTGCTTTTCCCATCAGGGAATAGAATATTCAGATGGTGGAAGGTGGAAGGCTAGCGTCTTTTAAGAAAAATAACTTTGTATCAGGATACCTTGTCCGCATTGTTTGGCACTAACATGTGTAGGTTACTGATGTCAGGACAGGCTGCACACTGCATAGCTGCACTGGTGTGTGTGTTTGTATACACATGTGTGTGTCCCTAACGCACCCCTGCTCTGCAGATGGCTCTAATTAATCTGGGCAAGGAAAGCTCTCAGAGAGGGATTCTTTGCCTTCTAAAAGGAAGACGTTCTAGCTCCTCCCTCTGCTTAGCAACCAGCACGTACAGATGCGGCAAACGCAGAGAACTAGGGAAGTGGTCTGAAGCCCCACAAAGGCCTCCTGGGAGGAGACTTGCTGACAGCCCCAGGAACTCAGGGAGAAGGCGCCCGAGTTCCTTGTCAGCACTGGCGGGTCCTATGGTGCCTCTCTGAGTGGCTTTGAAACCACGATTGCAAAAGATCAGGCAAATACATGCTTTCCATTACTGGACTTATTTGGGGAGTAATCCAGGACCCCAGCACCACCCTCTTTGGAGAAACCCCCCATTAAGGGAGGTCTTGGTGGCAGGCAGGACCCAATGTCCTCACTTGGGAAGCAGAAAGAGCTGGATGCTCCCTCTTTATACCTCTGGCCATTAAAGCCCTGGGCTGGTCAATGGAGTCCTGCTCCCAAGACCTTGGCTCTCCAGCAGGTGACACGTGTGGAAGAACGGTTAGAAACTGTCCAGGATGTCAGCGGTGAGTCCCAGCAGGGACAGCACGTCCCGCAGACTATTCTTGCTGGAAGATGGCTGTCACACTTCCAGCCGCCAGAATGCCCTGATTCCTGTACTTCATCCAAGCCTGGTCCTCCAGCCACTCATCAATTCTGGGACGCCCTGATATCCTGCCCCATAAATTTTCCTTTTGATTAAGATAACCCGAGTCAGTCTCTGTTAGTTGCAACTGAAACATCCTAACTGATAAATCCCCAAGACAGCTGACGTCAGATTTCATTACTGGCTATGAGCAAGAAACGCACCCAATCGTCTCCATTTCCATATAACATTCAGACAAATGAGCCCATCAGGTTCTTGGCAGACTCTTTCATTCATTCATTCAATTAACATCTACCTAGCACTAACCAGGTGCCTGGCACTCTTCTAGGTACAAGAGACACAGCAACGATATGAGAACACCCCATTCTCACATAGTTTACGTCCTGGTAGGGGGAGGAGGGGAAGACAGATAATCACAAATAGGCAAATAAATAGCTCTCATGTTAGGCATTTTTAAGTGCTATGAAGAAGAAGTGGGGGGAGGGGGAGAAAGAGTTGGGGGCGGGGGAGAGGACACCAGGATAGAGGGATAAAGAGAGCTAGAGATGGCATGGGGTTGCTTTTTAAAGTGAGGGCTACAGAATGCTTCTCTGATAGGGAGCTAGTTAGGTGGACATGCGGGAAAGTGTCTCCCAAGAATGGGGAACCAAAAATGCAGAGACTCTGTGGGAGCCTCGGAAGTGTGCTGAAGAAATAGCAAGGAGGTCAAGCATGGCTGAAGACTCTGGGCAAGGGGGAGCAGGATGCGAGGAGCTTGGAGAGAGCAGGCAGCCGGCTGGGAAGGACCTCGAGAGCCACTGTAAGAACACTAGGGTTTACACTGAGCAAGATGGAAGCCACCAGAAGATGCTGGACACTGGGGCAACACGATCCCCCTGCAGTTTCAAAGGGTTTCCTCTCGTTGCTGTACTGAGAAGGGAGGGGAGAGGAAGAGGTAAGGAAACCAGTAGGAGGGGTATTGCAAAAAGCTAGGTAGTGGGGCTGCTGTTCACTTCATTGGAGAAGCCTGGGAGGACGGTAGGATTGTGCAGAGAAACCGAGAGTTTAATGTTAGGCACGTTATTTCTGAAATGTTGATTAGCCATCCAAGCAGAGATTAGGAACAAGTATTTCGGTATGAGTGTAAAATTCAAGGAAAAGGTCTGAGGTCGAAGATGCAGTGCTGGGAACCACCAATGTCTAGATGGTGTTTAAAGACAAGGAAGTAAATGAGCCCCCATAGCTAGTGAGAGAAAAGAGGAGGTCCAAGGAGAAGGAGCCCTGGCACCCTAGCAAGGAGGTCTAAGAAGGAACAAGCAGTGAAGAAGAGAGAGAAGGAGGAGGGGGAGAGAGGAAAGGAAAGAAAAGGAGCGGGTGGGGGGGGGGGCATGAGGGAGAGAGGAGGAGAGAGGGACTCCTTGAGGCCAGGAGAGAAAAGTGTTTGAAGAAGAAGGGGCTGAGATTTCCCATAAATAACTCAATTTTCACCTCAAGAAACTAGAAAAAAGAACAAACTAAGCCCAAAGTTAGCAGGAGGAAATAACAAAAATTAGCGCAGAAACGAACAAAAACAGGGAATAGAAAAAAAAAAATCAATGAAACTAAGACATAGGTTTTTGGAAAAAATCAACCTTGGCAAACCCTAGCTCGACTAAGGAAAACAACCTCAATTGAATAAAAAAAGAAATGAAAGAAGAGACAGAACCACTGATGTCACAGAAATACAGAGGATCATGAGACTACCCAACAGGTTGGGTAATCTGGAAGAGATGGAAAAATTCCTAGAAACGTAGAACCTACTATGGCTGAATCATGAAGAAATAGAAAATCTGCAAAGACCTATAACTAGGGAGGAGATTGAATCAGTCATCAAAAACCTCCCAATAAAGAAAAGCCCAGGAGCAGATGGCTTCACAAGAGAATTCTACCAAACATTCAAAGGAGAATTAATGCCAATCCTCAAACTCTTCCAAAATATTGAAGAGGAGGGAACCCTTCCAAACTCTTTTGATGAAGCCAGCATTACTCTGATACCAAAGCCAGACAAAGCCATCCTAGGAAAACTATAGACAAAAATCCTTGGATGAATAAAGATGCAAAAAGCCTCAAGAAAATACTAGTGGACTGAATTCAACCACACATTAAAAAGATCATACACTATGACCAAGTGGGGTTTAATCCTGGGATACAAGGATGGTTCAACTACGAAAATTAACCAGTGCGGTAACATCGCATTTACAGAAAGAAGGTTGAAAATCTCATAGTTATTTCAGTAGATGCAGAAAAGGCATTTGGCAAGATTCAATGCCCTATCATGACAAAACTCAACACACAAGGACTAGAAGGAAACTACCTCAACATAATAAAGGCCCATATATGACAAACCCACAACTCACATCACACTCAAGTAGGAAAAATTGAAAGCTTCTCTGCTAGGACCAAGAACAAGGCTAGCATGCCCACTCTCACTACTTCTCCTCAACACAGTACTAGAATTCCCAGCGAGATCAACTAGGCAGCAAAAAGAAATAAAAGCACTCAAATAAGAAAGGAAGAAGTAAACTATCTCTATTTGCAGATGACATGATCTAATATGTAGAAAACCCTGAAGATTCTACCAAAAAAGATTAGAACTAACAGAGCTTGCAAAATTGCAGAATCAACAAGAAATCAACATACAAAATTCAGTTCTGTTTCTATGCATTTTAAGAAAACAATCCCACTTATAACAGCATCAAAGGGAATAAAATACTTAGGAATAAATTTAACCAAGAGGCAAAAGACTTGTGTGTATATGTGCATATGTACACACACATACACAATGGAATATGAATTGGCATAAATAATTACATCTTACCATTTGCAGCAACACGAATGGACAATTAGGGCATTACACTAAGTGAAACAAGTCAGACAAAGACAAGTATCCTATGCTCTCATTCATGTGAAACCTAAAGAAAAACAGGCTTAGATACAGAGAAGAAATCAGTGGTTGACAGAGTGAGGTGCAGAATGGGCAACACGGTAAAGGGAGATAAAAGATACAACCTTCCAAGAGAAAATAAAAAAGTCACGGGGACATAAAGTCCTAAGACGGACTTCCTACGATTCTATTGCATATGGGAAACTTGCGAATACAGTATCTTCAAAGATGTCATCATAAGAAAGAAATGCTATAACTATGATGATGAAAGAAAGGCAGACTTAGAGTGGTATACTCTAATGCAAATTTGAGCCACTCTTTTGTATACCTAAAGATAATATAATGTTGTCTCTCAATTCTAGCTCAGTCTAGGAAAAAAAAAAAGGGTGGGATATGCATAAAATGGAATATTATTCAGCTTTAAAAGAGAAGGGAAGCCTGTCCTAGGCTTCAATGTGGGTGAACCTTGAGGACATTACACAAAGTGAGATAAACCAGCCACAGGACAAAGACTACATGATTCTACTTCTCTGAGCCATGCAAAATAGAAGCAGAGAGTAGAAGGGTGGGGCCAGGGGCTGGGAGCAGGGGACGTGGCTGTTCCATGCGTATTGAACTTCCAGTCACGCAAGATGAGAATGTTCTAGAGATATGCTGTACGACATTGTGCTCACAGTTAAAACACTGTACTGCACACTTACATATATATTAATAGGGTAGATTTTGGGGTGCCTGGGTGGCTCAGTGGGTTAAAGCCTCTGCCTTCGGCTCAGGTCATGATCCCAGGATCGAGCCCCACATCGGGCTCTCTGCCCAGCAGGGAGCCTGCTTCCTTTCCTCTCTCTCGGCCTCTTTGCCTACTTGTGATCTCTGTCAAATAAATAAATACAATCTTTTAAAAAATAGGGTAGATTTTATGTTACATGGCTTTTTTTTTTTTTAAACCACAATAGAAAGTAAAATTGAACTTTAAAAGGAGGGGGGTACTTGTCTCGTTTAAGTGGTCGAGTAGCAGCGAGGTAGAGTGGGGTACGGGCTGACAAAGGACCACAGCACAGGGGCAGGTGAAGGAGGCCGGGTGTGAAGGGACGAGGGGGCAGAGATTCGAGGACAGGAGAGCAAAAGGGAGACACATAGTCCAGGTGAACTCCCTCATTAATGTGCACTCACAGAGTCAAGATGTCCAGTTCTGGAAAGAACCACTTTACAAAAGGAACACACTTTAACAATAGTGGGTGAAGGTGTTTTGAGCTGGATCTTCTCAGAAGCTCTACCTGACGGAGATGTGTTCCATTTTCTTTCCCAATTGTGCCTCCCAATGGGCTTGGGTGTTTCCTACCCCAGTGCTCGAGTGTGAAGGCTGGAAGCTCAGACTTGGCTGTTTGTATAAATGGTGAAGTTGGGTTTATAGCAATTTAATCAGCAGCATTAATAATGTCACCTAAGCTTAATGATACCAATTATAACCACAGTAAACATTGCTGAGCGGCTCATAAACAGTGATATTAAAGATGAACTTCCTGCATTTGGTCAATGCTGTTTTTAAGAAACAGAAGTAGAAGGGTTCAGGTTTTAAATATTCTTCTATTCTCACTCGTACTTGAACCAAGAACACCATGTAAGGGCAAACCCTTGCAAGGGCGGAGCCCCATTCTTTTCTTTTTTTTTTTTAATTTTTAATTTTTTATAAACATATAATATATTTTTAACCCCCAGGGTACAGGTATGTGAATCGCCAGGTTTACACACTTCACAGCACTCACCATAGCACATACCCTCCCCAATGTCCATAACCCCACCCCCCTCCCAATCCCTCATTCTTTTCTTTATCATCCGTAGCTGTTTGGGCTGTTTTGTGAGGACAAATCTAAGTGTACCAATGGTCTACCTGCCCTCATAAGCGAAGTAAGACCCGGGTGAGGGCATTATAGAAGTGATCCCCAGGATCAAAGACTGTATAATTTTTCTGGCCCAGGAAATATCGTTTCCACATTCTCAGCAAGTCCTGAGAAGCCCAGAGGCAAGCGAAGGCTATTTTTAAAGGTCAAACAGAGAACCTACCTAAGCTCTAACCCAAACAAAGCATCAGGAGCAGGACTTATCTAGAACCGCTGATCTCTAGGTGGGGCTCTGCTAGGAATGATGGTAGCCAACCTTCTTTTTCCTTCTAACACATGCTGGAGAGTCAAACGTGCTCCAGGATGGATTCACATTAGAGAACAAAGACGACCGACATGGCAAAGATTACCGAGGAGAGTTTATGAATCCACCTGTTTCCAGGGGCACTAGTCTTACAGGCATCATCCCTGTTTACAAGAGACGCAGGGTCCAGGTGGACAGACTGGTGGCAGGAAATGCGTTTTTGTCACCTAGAAGCTTCAAAATGTACTTTTGTCGGGAGGCACCTTCATCTCAAAACAGCAGAACTCCCCAGACTTTTTTAATGCGACCACTGGTTATGATGATCTCTGTAGAGCACGCAGGCCCGGGGGGGTCCACAGGGGAGGCTGCTTGTGAACCAGCCCTGCCCTTGGAGGGTGCTGTGGGCAGGCCTGTGTCCCGCCAAGGTGCGCTGGGTGCCAAGTTCTATGCCCTGCATTTCCCCTGGCCCTCTTTTCTTCACCTCCTTCTCACCTTGGCAATCCCCTTCACAAATGGCTTCTTTCACCTCTTCTGGGGGTCAGGAGTATAGGATTAAAGCAAAAGAGCTCTTCTCCAGAGCCCCAGCCCAATGGGAGCGACTCCAAGGCCATTATGTCAAATAGTTCTTGAGAACACAGTTTTTTTGTTTTGTTTTGTTTTGTAAATGATGCCCTCTGGAGTTGTGCAATAGTCTGGCTCTGAATCCACGGCCAGTTTGGGGATCTCAAGATACCAAGACCCCAAAATCCGTGCCCCCCCAGGTGTTGTCTCTCCAGCCGGGTTACTAGGAAGCCATCAACATTTCGTCTTAGGCATGTGTGGGGATCAGCCACACTTCCTCTCAGGCATGTGGGGGCAGGCGGAGCCCAGAACGTTTCCCAAGAAAGAATTAAGGGCTTTACATCTCCCTCCACATTTAATTCATAGAGAGCGGGTCTCCTCTTTGCCTCTACGTAGGCCTTTCCAGTCTGAGATCCCCAATGAAAGCGGACTCTTTGGGGGCTGGGGGGTTACTACAGTGTTTGGAAATTGCGTTGTGTGTTTTTATAGATTTGCACATAGGCCTGGTGGTCTTGGAATTCCGCAGGCAGCTCTAATAAATAAATAACAGTGCTGGGCTAAGCCTTTGGCTGAATTAAGTACAGGATTTTCTTAGGCCAGAGTCGGGGAGAAGAATTAACAGAGAAATCCACACCAGACAGCAGGAGGTGGCTGGACACACAGCGCGCCACCCACAGGGAAGGGTGGCTACCTCAGATGAAGATTTGTGACCGAGATTCAAATCCACTGCCACCGCGAACTTTCTCTAGACTCTGAAACAAAGTCTTTCTGCATCTACAGGGCATCAAGCATCTGGAAGGGGGATTGAGAGGTTTATTTAATTATCCAGATATTTTGACATATAGGAATCTTTTTTTTTTTTTTTTTCCATTTCCAATTTAACCCAGATGTTTGTCATCTGTAGAGAGTGTCTGCGACTCAGGTTTCTCGTTTGAAAACTGGGGCGGTGGGGGGAGGGCGGCGGGGAGGATTCAAGCTCAGTTATCTCATGGGACGCCCTTATATTAACAAGACATCCTGAATCGCGGTGTCCACACACTCTGGGCAGAAGGAAAGTTTAAGAAGATGTATTAGATGGGCAGCGGGATCTCTAAATAGAGTAGCAAGTGGCCAAGTAATTTGGAGGAGAGTTGGTGGGGAAGAAGACCGAGCAAGGAAATGACTGTGTTTTACTAAATGCTCTGGAAGTAATTAGCTGGACAGGAGCTTCAGGTGTGACGATTTCTGAGCCTCTAGACCGTTAGGTAGTCACAGTACCTAACTCAACACATGCGTTCATTCAACAACTATTAACTCGGTGTCTGCTCCAGAACGGGAAGCCTGGTAGGTGCTGGAGATAAAGGGGTGAACACGTGTTTTTCTTTTTAACTTTTACAAACAAGTAATTACAATTGTGTAAATTCAGTGAAGCCAAGGTAAAAGGAGCCATGATGACGCACGGATGAGTTACGAATGGGTGACCTTCCTCCAGGACAGAGGGGAGCGGGGTGAGGGTGCCCCAAGTCACGGCCCGGAGTGGCCAGGATCTTGCCGGCTACATACGTGGCGTTTGGTTTTACCCTGAATGCAGTAAGAAACCACTGAAAGATGTAGAATCATATCGAGGACGAAACACCAGAATCAGAAGGTCTAGACCCAGGTCAACATCTTAGCCAGCTAGGTGGCCCCAAGAAAGCCACTGGGTGCCCCCAGGTTCCGTCCTCTCCTGTATACAAGGGTAGCACAGATAGACTCAAACTTGGAGCTGGAGGGCACCCATCCCAGCATGTTGTTGTTTTTCGTGGTTTTAGTCCAGTTCCCTCCTAGTCTGGAAATAAACAACACAAGCCTTCCAATATCCGTTCTGTCTGCCCTGATGGTGGCCATGATCAAAAGAAATAAGGTGCGTAAATACATTTTGTAAAATAAAGGATAATATATGCCTATTTACTGTATATAGGTATATACTTACATACCTATGCCTATTACTACGATCCTTTCTGACCCCTTCCACGGACTCCCAAGTCTCGGTGTCCCTAGGTACTAGGACGGGAGAGAGGAAGAATGGAGCCATGCCTGCACTGTATATGTATGAATTCATATATCCGTGTCTGGGTCTCTTTATCTCATTATCTAGATCTGGAGAGAAAAGAGGAAAGAGAGTTGGAAGCCGGGCTGCAGCTCTCTGGCATTATTTACAGGGAGGGGGCACTCCTGAAAACTGCTGTATCCCCTTGGGAGCAGTGACCTAATCAAGATGTATAATTATCTGCCTTATCTAAATGAAAGCATCATTTGAGGAACAGTAATGGGCCTCGGTGTGGCTTCAATTGCTACATAGTTCTCAATTGCTTTTGAGCTCTCATTTGCCATGGAGTTCAGCCGCTGAAGGGTAATTATAATGTTTAACAAATATATTCCCTTTGGGGACCTGATGTTAAAGACACAACACCCCTTCTCTCATCCTACCAAATTACACAGCTCTCGGGACCATCACTACCTACCCCCCAAATCATGGACGGGTGCCTTCTCCACCTTAGTTCGCCTCTCTGCAGGGTCGACTGCTCAGGATCACATGGGCTCAGAGGGCATGGGAGAAATCAAGGTGAGGACCTCCAGGTGCCTCTGCCCTTCACCCATCAATAAACAGGAGACCTCCTGCTGTCCCCCAGGCCTTCCTAATGAACCCCAAGAAAGCTTGGGAGAATATGTTCTGTCAGTTACTTCCCCAGCCCCAAGTCCTGGGGATCATCCCTTCTCTGCAACACCGAGCTCTAAAAGACTGAAGATCAGAGCAGAGGTAGGGTTCACGCTTAGCAATGGTCTTCAGAACTAAACGACGCGTCTCATAAAAAATAATACAAAAATGAGCAGATATGAAAGACGAAAGCCAAACCTGCTACAGACATGTTGCAGAGGGGACAGTGCCTCTGTCCACACTGCAGCTTAGAACATGGCACAGAGGTCCGTCTTGAGAGGGGGTGTGGTGGGTGTTGCCCCCAATATTTGGCTGAATCTGGCATCCACAGTCCTGCACACCCACATTTGTTGAGCCCCCCGCCCCTCTAAGTCAGTCTACTGAATGCATAAGGCTTGAGGACAGGGGCCACACCTGCCATATTTGTCTTGTCTTCCCGGCGGCTGGCCCTGTTCTTAACCCTGCATAGGTGCTCATTAAGTGTTTGCAGAATGAACGCTAAGTGGAGCAAAGAGGTGAGTGAATGCGTGACTGCAAGCCGCCTGCTGGCCTGTTTGGAGAACTGGCCTTCATATGGATGGTCGTCCGTGCTATCCCCTTCCCCAAAGAGTCAGCCATGGTGAGCCCCAGAGGGTAGGTTGCTGCTACACTCTAGAGAGGAATGCATAGGGTACCTTCCAGGGAAAACTGGGAAGAGCTGGGAGAGAGAGAAGTAACCCAAATGGGCATAAGGAAGAGACGGAAGCCATGGGGCTGTTCACTGTGCCATCCAGGGAGGGAAGCCAGCATCTCTGAAGGCCCCTGTGGGCCCGCGGTGCTTGATGTGAGCCCTCACGGCCGTGAGCACAGAATCCCACTCGTGTGCCCACCGCAGGTGCCTGGTGAGCTCAGAGAAAATGATGGATGGATTGATTTGTTTATTGGGCCTTATATTTATTTTGCCCAGAGTGATGGATGAATTTAGTAGAGAGGGAAGGAGAGAAGGGACTTGGGCATGGGGAGCAGTCTGTCAGCTGGAGAGTGCCTGAGCCAGCCTCCACTTATTTTGTTCCGAAAATAAAATTTCTCTCCGGTCCTCACTCCTTTGTTGGGAGAATATATATTCTTTTCCCGAACCACATTAATAAAAAACAATAATGGCAAATGTGGCGAGCAGGGCAGGAGCAGGAAGGTTTGGGGCAGGGAGAGCGAGTGCTGCAAGGACCTCGTTTAACAGAATCAGTTCTTTGCCCCCTGAACACTTTGATTAAAGCCATGGGACCTAAATCAAAGCTATTGAAAGGAAAAATAAAAAGATGTCTGAGAACAATTTCGTTTGCTGGAATTTTCCCTCCTGTATTCTATTATGATGGGGAGGGTGTAAAAAAGAAAAAAAAGAATTTCTGCTTGGCCCTCCTTTGATCTTTCAAAGGAAAGAAGAACATTAGGGAAAGAAAAAGAAGAAGGGAAATTGACACCAATCTTGTTTCCTTTCTTTCCTTCACTTGCAGCAATAACTCAACTGGAAATGAAGTGGGGTCTGAGCTGTTCTTGAGCCCAGGCTTCTCACAAATAAAAACCAGGCGCACGTCACAAGAGGGAGTTCAAAAGGCCAGTAGGTCACTGAGGACCCTCTCTCAGTCATGGGTCCCGTCCCCTTGCCTGGTCCCCAGAGAAGGCACGAGACTATTAGAGGTCTTGGTAGCAGGGTCAAGTCAGACCACGGGAGGCATGGGTGATTGACAGGACTTCACATTTCCATCTCCACTGGGTTCTCTGCGGCGCCACCTGCAGGAAGGGGCGCCTCTATGAGGTAGGGCTGCGCCTCTATGAGGTAGGTCTTCAAGAGGTGGCGGAAGGCAGCCATATTCAAATACGACGTGGCTGCCAGCACTTAACTCATTTCTGGGCTGGGAACCTGTATCATGAGCCTCACTGCTCTCCGCAGAGGGCCCTGGCCTTTCCATACCAGTCTCATGCATCTGCAAACTTCCTAAAGAAAGAGGGGCACTTGGACTAAGCAGTGAACACAAATGCTAGTAAGCTGCCCCTTGCATGACTAACTCTGACTGATGGATGGTAACTGCCTGGAGGGCTATGATAAGAATGATTCTGAGGTCCAATGTGAAGTTCATCAGAAAGAATGTGTAGTGATCAATGAACTGATGTCTGCCATAGGGGGAGAAACAAGGACTGGTGCCACACACCGGGTATATGCCACCCCAGGGACACTGAAAATAGCACTAGACATGAAGTCGAAAGCCCATGAGCCATGACCTTAGGAAAGACAAATTTCTGAGCCACAGGTGTCCTATTGTTAGAAATAATACAAATGACATGAAAATTGACATTTATATATGGACTTTGCAATTTGTGAAACATGGTCAAATATGTTATTTCTTTTTTATTATGGTAAATTATAGAGCATAAAATTGACCATTTTAACAAATTTGTAAGTGTACAGTTCAGTGGCGTGAAGTACAGTCACAGTGCTGTGCAGCCATCCCCACCATCCACCTCCGGAACTTTCTCATCTCTCCAAACTGCAACTTGGTCCACATTAAACGCTAACCCCCCTTGTTCTCCCCACCCACCTACCAGCTCCTGGCAACCACCATTCAGCTTTCTGGCTCTATGAATCTGACTACTCTGGGTATTTTATAAAAGTGGAATCACATGGGGGCGCCTGGGTGGCTCAGTGTGTTAAGCCGCTGCCTTCGGCTCGGGTCATGATCTCAGGGTCCTGGGATCGAGTCCTGCATCGGGCTCTCGGCTCAGCAGGGAGCCTGCTTCCTCCTCTCTCTCTCTCTGCCTGCCTCTCTGCCTACTTGTGATCTCTCTCTGTCAAATAAATAAATAAAATATTTTAAAAAAAAAGTGGAATCACATGGTATTCGCCCTTTTGTGTCTGGCTTATTTCACTGAATAAAATATCCCCAAGATTCATCTATATTGTAGAAGGTGTCAAAATTTCCCTCCTTTTATTTTATTTTTTAAAGATTTTATTTATTTATTTGAGAGAGAGTGAGAGAGACAGAGAAAGAGGGCACAAGTGGGGGAAGGGGCAGAGGGAGAGAGAGAAGCAGACTCCTTGCAGAGCCAAGAGCTCAACACAGGGCTCGATTCCAGGATACCAGGACCCCAGGATGGTGACCTGAGCTGAACGCAGATGCCTAACCGTCTGAGCCATGCAGGCGCCCCTAGAATTTTCCTCCTAATAAAGGCTGGATACTATTCCGTTATCTGTATACGCCACGCTCTGTTTATCCATTCAACTGTTATTGGACACCTGGGTTGGTTCCACCTATTGGCTCTTGGAATTGTGCTACTAAGAACATGGGTGTACAAATAATCTGTATATAGGGCACCTGGGTGGCTCGGTCAGTTGAGCGTTTAACTCTTGGTTTCAGCTTGGGTCATGGTTTCAGGGTCATGGGATGAAGCCCTGCATTGGGCTCTGAGCTCAGCGGGGAGTCAGCTCGAGAATTCTCTCTTCCTGTTCCTATCCCTCCTCCCCTAACTTGTGTTCTCAATCTCTCTCTAAAATACATAAATAAACCCTAGGAAAACAACAACAACACCACCCATAAATAATCTGTTTAAGTCCCTGTTTGCAAGTCTTTAGGGTACATATCCCGAAGGAGAAGTGCGAGATCATATGGTAATTCTATATTCACTTTTCGAGGAGCCACCCTCCTATCACCATTTCTTTTTAAATTTCAATTAGTAAAGCCTGTTGGGAACATTTCGTGGACAGGCTGAAAGACCACAAAGAAACAAAGGTTGATGAAACTCAAGATGAGGCTGGCCAGATACGGCCTGGGCCTGGCCAAGAACCTGTGGCAGGTTCCCCGTCCTTACTGCTGCCGGGCTGCGGTTGGCAGGCCATCTCGCTCCGGCAGAGTACCGGGATGGAGAGGCACCAGCCCGATCCCATCCGCTCTGCCACCTGCTGGTGTGCAGAGGGCATGTGGTCCCTGAGCCAGGACCAGCGAGCGCACGAGTGGGAAAGAACATTCCGCTCATTGGCAGTGATGTTTCCCTTGGCAGGGGGGATGGCTCAGAGAATGCCTCCTGGAACACACACCCAAGCGTGCGAAGGGCAAGGGGGAGGGAAAGTTGGGGAAGGATGGGCAGCCATGGTGGGAGGAAGCCATTAGCATTTTGGTTGTGACATATTTATGCTCAGATCTTGTCATGTGGAGCAAATAACAGGATATTCTGATAGAGACGCTTCTCTCAAATAATGGGCTGAAAAGAAAGAGATGCACTGCCTTTCTTTGTTTCACAAAGGCCTTGCAGCTGGCGAGATCAGAGCCAGCCTACCAGAGTACAAAGCTTGCGAGTGCTTGTCCTCCCTGTGATGGGGCAGTGGTTTAATGCCAGCTCCTGGCCATTAAGAGGCTGAGCTGCCTGGACACGTCCCATCTCAGGATGCCATTGGCATCTGGGAGTGACAACCAGCTTCGGGGTCTCTTTCTATCTCCCTAAAGTTGTTTAAAAGTCACTGGACGTAGCAGGGCCCACCGAAGGTCGCTGAGCCCATAGTCCTGCCTAGAATAGGCATTAGCAAAGTCATCGTAAACCAGCAGGAATTTTTCTTACTGCCCATTCTGTGGCCTTGCTCTGGGGATGCAGAGAGAGATGGTTTTTCTTCTGCACTGTCTTCGTAGTTAATGACTATGGTGAAACAGGCAGGCTCTGGGAGATGACCAACTCGGGTTGACTCTCGGGACTGATATTTACTAGTTTATAAATTTAGGGAGTTACTACAATTACCACATTGCTTAATCCTCACATTCTTCGTCTGTAAACTGGAGATAAGCAAGAATGCCTGCCTTATCTCCCTGAGGGATGTAAGGTCCCTGGCACAGGAGAGCACATAGGCAGTGATACGGGTTGTGTCTCTCCCAGTGGAGGTGCCCTCCATCCCCATCTGGGGAACACAGCCAGAGCCCCTTCAGTGGACACCCACCTACATGGCTATGCTTCCTCACACACCCTCTGTGGGAGCTCAGTTTCCTCATCTCCAAAATGAAGGTTTGCCTCGATTAATTTCTAGAAGGTTCTGTAGTCTTATGGAGCTACAATTCTGGGACTGTGGTGAGGGCTACAAGTACCAGGAAGGGAATGAAGGTCATGTACATGAGGCAGAGGGTAGAGATAGAGCCCAAAGCCAGGCCTGCTGATACCCAGGCCATAGAGAAGAAGGAGACTCGGAGGGAGAAGACGGACAGCAGCAAGGAAATATTTTCTCTGCCAAGTCCTCTTAAATAGAAACCTGTATCACTAAGGAGACTGTTGAAACACTATTCCTTGGAGAACTTAAAAAATGAATTAGCAGAGCACAATGCAAGGAAGAAAGCTGGGTGTCCTGCCACCTCTCCTTTCATATCACTAATCACAGGAGGTAGCTGCCTTCGGCCTCTCAGTCCCTCGGGTGCCTCCTTATCTCTCAGGGAGCTTGGTGAAACCTGGAGAGAAACACTGCGATTAGGTAGAAGCCATGAACTTGTCTCAAAGATGGCTGTCTGGTTACAGAGAGCATCACACTGAGAGAAATTGGAAGAAACCTATAATCCAAGGACGAACCCGGAGGAAATGGTGAGTCTGACCCCTTACTGGTTATGTTCATGGCCCCACAAAATATAGCTCAGTACCTGGAGAAGAAGGTCTCGGTGCTTTTTGCACTTTCAGGGCTAGGAGGGACTGTGTTTTAGGATAATAGACCCCGTGCCTTCTAGGCCTCAGTTTTCCTACCCCTATCAAAGAGAGAGAATTAAATAAGTATCTCTTTCTTCTGTCAAACTCCAGCTTTCCAGGGAATCAGGAGTCACCATCTGGGAAGAAGATGGCTAGCTGTCTAGGATTCCAGAAAAGGGATTCCAACAAAGGGCCACTTACGTTCACCTTGGAAAAATTAGTCGGAAGAACATCGGAGAACTGTTGACTGGATATGGAAGTGAGAACTTTTTAAATAAGCGAAGGAAGAGATATCTAAAATCCCTAGGAATGAAATTCTTGCTAAATACGGCACTCTACCCGTGGGTAGAGACCAGCTCAGGAATGCGGTCGGCCGTGTAGAGGTGGGAAGGTACAGGCGTGCTGAGTGGTGGTGGGCCAGGCTCTAGAGATGGCACAGACCCCCTGGCCTGGGACCAGAGATGGCTCAGGAGGCTGGGCCGGTGGCTCTGCCACAGGCAGAGATCAAAGAGGTACTTCTGCATGCATGTTGCCCGCTCTTGGTGGGGGGAATCCCATCGCCCTCAAGAAGGACACGTGGGCTGGGAGCAAGACGGCAGGGAAGGAAGGAGATGCAGAAGCAAGAAGAAACCGGGGCGGAGGTCTCAGGAAGGGAGGGTGGAGGGTGGCCGGGCACGAGGTGGGGCCTGGCGGAAGGCAGCGGGGAGGGACTAAGGGACCCGAAAGAAGCTGGAGAAACAGACAAGTGGAGGAAGGAGGAAACCAATAATGAACCCCCAGGGGCAGGGAACATCACAGATGTTCAGTCTAGACGAAGGACCTGCCTGGCTGGGACCCATGACCACAGAGGGTGACAGCATGTGCCTGGAGAATGAGCCTCCCTGGGGACCAACACAGACCGGGGAGGAAGGAGCCAACAAAGGACATAAGCAGGGATGCGATGGCCAAAGGGAGCCAAGTCCTTCAGCTGAACTGATTTGATTTCAGCACAACAGACCCGCGATGCAGGCTCGTACTGGATAAGAAAGCCAAGAACCAGAGGTTAAAGGGCTGGCCCATGGTCCTCCAGCGGTGAGCAAGGGGAAGTGGAAGCCCACCCACGTCTGCTGGCCAGAGCCGTCTTCCCCTGTGGCACCTTTTCTCCTAATGCTTCAGGCCTGGAACACAGAGGCCATGGCGGGGGCGGAGGTCATGGCAGAGAGTTTTCTGGGATGACCCAGAAAACCACACGCACAAGGAGGAGGATGGCCAAGGGAGTGCGACGTCTTGGAAACGGGCTGTAGGGCAGGGCCTTGGCTGAGCCAAAGTAAACACGGCTAGCGTGAAGCGGGGGTGGTCAGCGTCGCCTGGAGAAAGAGGGAGGGCCAAGGAAATGAGGGAGGAAGGGGGCAGAGCAAGATAATCTGGGACGACTCTATTCCAGTTAGCTTTATTTAATTATTTATTTATTGGAGAGCGAGCGAGCAGGGGGGGTGGGGGGGGAGGCGGAGCGGAGAGGCAGAGGGAGAAGCAGGTTCCCCGCTGAGCAGGGAGCCCGATGCGGGGCTCGACCCCAGGACCCTGGGATCATGACCAGAGCTGAAGGCAGACACTGGACCCACGGAGCCACCCAGGTGCACATACACACCCCCCAGTTAGTTAGGGGCAAAAACGATTTGATCTGTCATTAGGGTGTGAGAAAAGAAAAGCCGCAGGGAGCTACGGCGCCAGGAGCAGAGAGTAGAGGGGAGGGGAGGAGGGGCGAAGTGGCTGCATCCACAGGACTTGCTTCCCTTTATTCTCCTTCCTGCCAGTGGCTCCGTGGGCCTGTCCCAAATCCAGAGGAGCAGCTGCATGAGCCCGGGTCCAGCTGGCCGAGAGCCCCACTGACCCCGGGGCCAGGACCCTGCTCTCTCCTGCCACCCCTGCCCCTGCTCCAGCTGGCACGGGGAAGACTCCACGGCTGGGACCTTGGCAGCAAGGGGGTGATGGCACAGCCCCTGCCCGGCCACGGGGGCGCTGGGCACCTGTGCACAGGTATGGCTTGTCCTACGTCACTCAAGGACGCCTTGCTCTGCTCTGGGCTCCGTGCCCACCTCAGCCAACAGTTGCAGACAAGGCCTGGGCTGAGAGGAGTTGACACAGATGCATCTGTGCGGAGCCAGGCCCAGCCCTGAAGGACCACAGCCCAGCCCCCAAACAGCGAGGTTGCCAGAGTGAAATCTGCAGTCGCCAGCCGCGAGCCGCAGGGTGACATTGGATTTCAAGCACTGACCTTGGGACCACATCCACAGTCGCCGGCTTCTGCATTCACCTCGCACACCCCTCGACAAACGTCTGTGGCTCTCCGCACAACCCGGGGGCTTTCCTGGCCGGCCTCATTTCCAGCCCCTGCCCTGATTCAAATCTTCCTCCCTCTTCATCCGCACATCCGGCTCTCCTCAGCATTACTGTCTTGGGTCTACGGGCCTGAGCTCGGCTGCCCACAGAGACACAGGGGTTCTCCAGGCCCCTTCACAGGAGATGAGAGCATTCCTGCCCTGCCCCTGCCATTCAACCAAGGCAGCTCCTTTCAACTTCTGTCTTCCCCTCGGGCAAAATCAGCAGCAAAGACAGCACTAAGCCCAGTGGCCTAAGCCCCTCCTTTGATTCCCAGGCCCCCAGAGCCACCCAGGCGCCAAAGCAGCAGACCCCTTGCTGGTAACATACGCATTTTCCCCTTCTCAGCAAAACCGACAGAACAAGGCTTTCCGGGAGCTGCGTGAGCAGGGAACTCCCCACACCTGGATCCCTGACTCCTGTCCCTTAACTGCCATTTGGAGGAGACTTCCAAGGCGGGGCAGGCAAGTGATCCCAGGGCTCTGCTGATTGGAGAAGCCAGGGGGCTGGGTGGAAAGAATGGAAGAGCCCCGGTGGGTACAACCTTCACCAAAAAGAGCACACCTACCCATGTCGTCAGAGAAAAACTTTCCACCAAGGTTTCCGCCAACAAGCAGGCACTTTGTGTCTGCCCTGAAACCATTGCTTTGAACAACGAGCTCATCAAAGAAGGGGAGTTTTTATAGACTCTGTAGAGGAGTGATTTTGACGCCTAATCTGTCCCTTACGCCCCCCCCCCCCCCCGCAGGAAGTAGGTACAAAGACGTATAAGCAGTGAAGCCTGGAACCGTGAGTTTGAGGCTTGGCTCCCCTGCAGGAGAGCCCAGATGTTTAATGTTGGAGCCTCAGAGTCAGCCTAGGTGTCCTTCCTTCCTAGTATCTGAGTCGGGAAAATCCGGACCCAGTCTGCCCCAAGTGCCGTCCCGGCAGGATTCAGAGTCTACACAAGGCCATGGTGTCCCAGACTGTGTAGATTCTGGTGGGAGACCCCACGGAAGGAGCGGGGTTCCAGAGAGCCCACTGGGTTCCCACGGACTCTCAGCTCGGGCGCAACCTCTCCAGTGCTGGAAGACAGCCAGCTCCTGGCTTTTGGTGATGCCCCTCTAGGGACCCTACTTAGAAATCTTGACTCTGGAAAATATCTTTTATAAAATCGTCCATTTGGTTTTTTAAAAAATTGATATTTAGTAAAACCTGCTTTGTTGTGCCTATACTTGGCAGTGCCCATTCTCCCAGACTCTGTGTGTCACTGATTTCTACTCCTCTCCTACCACTAACATAAGAGAACATAAATAATGTCAGCGAGTAGCAGATTCATTCAATGGAGCCGGGAGCAGGGCCTTTTCTCGGGCTCTGCTGACTCATTCTTAGAGCCCTTTCTCCCCACCCTGCTCCAGCCCCTGGGTGCTATGGCGGTATAATTGTGTCCCAGGAGCTGAGAGCCCTTTTTTTTTTTAAAGATTTATTTAGTTGAGAGCAGGGGGAGGGGCAGAAGGAGAGGGAGAAAGAGTCACAAGCAGACCCTGCCAAGCTTCATCTCACAACGCAGAGATCGTGACTTAAACAAAAACCAAGAGTCAGCCGCTTAACCGACGGTGCTCCCCTGATGGCCCATTTTTGCCTCAAGGGTCCGCAGTGAGGGTACACTGCACCCAGACAGGGAACGGGAGCTGACTTGTGGGGGCACCTGAATGTGTGGGCTGTGTGTGGCTGGCCACACCGATGGACAGAGGAAGAGGGAGGGAGGACCATAGGGAAAGGAGATCCCAGAGAAGAACATGGGGTAAGGGTGGGGGTCTTGACTGCTAATGAATGCGCCATGGGGGTTGGGGGAGGGGAGGTAGGTGAGGACAGAGGAGGTGGGGGTGGGGACAGCGACAACAGCATCAAAGGAAATGATGAACCGAGTTTTAAGTTTAAGCCTTCATGTCATGTACGCAAGAGTCACAAAGATGAGGGAAAGTTGGGAGGTGGAGAAGACGAGGAAAGGAGACTGAAAGTTAACCCAAGAGCCATTTGGTTGGACAAAAAAAAAAAAAGTCTACCAAGAACCATCACTCCAGGAACCCCTCGGGGACGGCCTAGGAGCCGCCATCTTCAGCTGCTTGTTGGATAGCCTCTAGGATCTTAAATCACTTCTTGTGAAACTTCTCTCCGAAGACCTCACTTCCTCTCCACTGGGAGAGCCTTTTCTGGACCCAGCTCTCTGTGAAGGAAGTGCTAGGATGTCAAATTCGTCCTTGTGGTGGGTTTCATAAAACTAAGGCATTGAGATAACTGATGGCGAAAACCAAAATGGCAGTGAGCGTCAGGAGGGAGCTGGTTAGGGTGTGCTGGAGGGGGCCGCGGGTGAGAGACCATCCTAGCAGTCCTTGAAATGGAGGAAGCAAGGAAAAAATCACAGGGACGGTGTCCCTTATGAGAGCTCATGGTTGGGCCCTTCCTAATCTGCCACCCCCCCCCCCCCCCCCGCAGTCTGCACAGTCTGCCCCCGACATGCACACAACATCTGGGACACACCCAGCCCCTAAAGAGAGCTTTTGTCCACGTAAGCAGCTGAGAAATATCCCCGGGGAGATCAAACTGGGGAGGTAGGAAAGTCAGCCTGGACCGAAACCCTGCTACTGCGCATTCCTAAACCCAAACCGTATAGTCTTTTCATTATCTGGGTCACCACTTGGTTTAATTACTGTTGATCACTGCCTCTAGACTGACACGCATCTTATTTGTGTCCTAGCCTGACTCTTACCTCATGGCAATCAACTCACAGTGTTACATGGTGACCAGGCACACACATCTGCTTTGTAAAAAACTTATATTCTTGTGATACGCTATGTGGGGCCAGAAGATGAGCAAAAATTTAAGTTCCTGCCAGTAAAGAGCTTAAATTGTCCGGTCCAAAAGATGCCAAAGTAGAAGAGGATTAAGAGGTACAAACTTCCTGTTAAAATAAGTCAGTCACGGGGATGTAATGTACACAAGCAATGCAATCAATAATATTGTGATAGCGTTGGTGTTATCACAATTTGGTGGGGAGCATTTCCAAATGTATAAAAATATCCAATCGCTGAGATGTACACCCGACCTAATAGGATAGCATATGTCAATTAGACTTCAATAAAAAAAAAAAATGCAGAAAGAAATGGCCAAGCCAAGGTAGAGAGGAGAACCCTAAGTGGTGGTTCTGCCATTTTCATTTTTAAATTTCACCTGGACAAACCGCATAGCGTTCAGTATCCCCCCCATGCCTCGCACATGCGATGTGGTCTGTGCCTGTTTCCATAAGCAGCTCCTTCTTCATTGAATACGTCTTGGATATCCACATGGCTTCTTTTTGGGTAGGCGCTGGTCTTACAAAAGAGGTGACACAGGCCCATGGCGGATCCCTCTTCTTAATGACATCCGCTCAGCTCCTCCACCCCGTCTCAGGTAGGAGCAGAAGCTCTACGCTAACCCATGGGTCTTCTCTATCTTTAAATACATCCCAGGCCAGGAGATGCTGCTTCTCATTTCCTGCATTATACAGACTAGAAACCAGCATGGTGAGTATGAAAGACAAAAGCTTTCAGAACCAAACAGGAAGCTTTAAATCCCCAGAGCCTAGAATTGAGCCTGACGCACAGTACGCACTGGATAATTCCCTGATGAATGAAATTCTGACTCTGCCCTCACCAACAGTGGGGTTTTGTGTAAATTCTCACAGCCTCAACTTTCTCATCTGTGAACAGGGAAGGTTGGAAGGCTTAAAGAAGATAGTCTAGGTTTGTGGGTTCAGGAGAGGGCCTGGCATGGAAAGGAGGGAAGCATTAAGGAAATGGGCATTTTTATTTTTATTTTTTTAAAGATTTTACTTATTTATTTGACAGAGATCACAAGTAGACAGACAGACAGGCAGAGGGAGAGAAGGAAGCAGGCTCCCTCCTAAGCAGAGAGCCTAATGGGGGGGGCTCAATCCTAGAACCCCGGGGTCATGACCTGAGCCGAAGGCAGAGGCTTTAACTCACTGAGCCACTCAGGTGCTCCAAGGAAATGGGCATCTTTAAAGTATCTGCTAGCAAAATCATAAAATACTTTAAGGCAATGCTAATGATAACATACTAAACATTTACTATAATATTTACTATAATTAGAATCCATTGTCCTTTTTAATCTTTGCTATAGTGTGTGACTGGTAGATAACATGATCTCCATTTTGCACAGACGACAGACCCAAGCTTCAGAAGTGGGCAGGACAGAAGTAATGAGGAAGCTAGTAGGGCAGGCCGAGGAGCCCTGGCTCCCGATGGGTCCTCGCGGAACTTCACTGCGGAGCTAATCCCCGGTCCTGGCTACCAGTGACCCAATCATTGGCCAAGCCCAGCCTTGCAATGCCCTCCCCAGGGTCTGCAGGACAAAGAGCAAGGGTGGGTGAAGGAGACCATCCCTCACAGGCCAGGCTGCTGAGTTCAAAATGCACGAAGTGTGAGTTGCTGAGACCAGGTGGCAATTTGGCTTGTTTGGGTCACGGACCCCCTCCCGGAGCAGGAAGCCCAGGCGCATACCACCTTTCTGGCTTGTCTTACTCCTCACCCCACCCCCACCTCCCCCCCTTACCAAATCCAGACCACGTGACGGCTCTGAAACTCAGGAGCCTTTTGAAGTCATTGTGTTCAGACTATAAAACACATACACACAAAACCACTGGCCTTCATTAGGGGGAGGAAAGGCTGTTGGATGGTTTGGCTACGAACTGCTTTTTGGCTTTTTAGCAGTGGCTTTAAATAATGAGGCACCCGTGGAAGGAAGCAGATGGAGGAGGGGCGATATGGCCGCACCAAAAGGGAGGAATCTGGGAAAACGGGAAACTTTCATCCAAGATAAGAAACCCTTACGGCTCTTATTAGGGTTTCTGCTCAGTCAGGGAGGTCCCCTGGCTTTAATAAAATCTCATTTTCCCCTTAAACTGTCCCATGTGGTAGGGGCCCAGAATTTAATGGGGGATATAAGAGATGATTCCAACCTGCGGCTCAGGTGGCTGGGCCCCCACCCACCCTCTGGCCCAGCAGCTGGGACCGACTGCAAGGCTGAGGTCCGACAACACAGCAGTCATGGCGCATCCGAGATCATCGAACCTTTTCATGCTGACCTGGACTAGACAAAGATGGCACCTGGCTCCCCTGCATTCCCGCATTAAGAAAGGAGAAGCGCATCCTGGTCTTTACTAAGAGAGAACCAAAGAGAAATTCGACCAGTTTCAACATGTGATTTATGAGGGGGCACGTGCATTCGAAAGACTTCATGGCTTTAACCCATGCCTGATTCCTTAGGGCTCCCATCAGCATTGGACGGCTGTGCTCATTAGGAGCTGCCGGTTGTAATGAACCCATCTCTCCTGTCACACGCAATTCTACCTGGGGGTCTCACTCTCAGTTCTGAGGGGCTGATCCTCCATGCCTAATGCCGCACGACAGACTCCTTCCCCAGACGAGCAGGACGTCAAAGGCAAAGCTGCTGGGAAATGCCAGGCCCGAGCCGGTGGAGGCTGAGGGGAAGATAAGCACGAGCAGCTCGTAATTAGAAGTCACCGGCAGATATCTGAATACATCCATCAGAAACCTGTACAGATGAACATGTCCAGTCTTCGACGGGCGCTTGTGTTGGTTTTGGGCTTTTCTTCCACTATGGTAAAAGGCACACAAGTTGCTAAGCGCTTGAACCCTAATAACCCAAAGACAAGCAGAAATGCAACGACTAGCAACATGGTCTTTAATTCTAGGCAAATCTGGGCGAAGCCCCTGCACCAACAGAGAACCCAGAATTTTCATCTCGCAGTGGATCAGAGAGGACTTCCTGGAGGAGGTGACATCTGATCTGAATAGGGGCTTCTAGAACAGTCAAGAGAGCAGGAAAGGTGCTATAGACTGAGAAAGCAAGTTATGCTCAGTCAGAAGGGTGGGAAACAGCAGGGCCTGCCAAGGAGACCAAACATCATTAAGAATCGCAGGAATAAAAACAATGTGGAGTAGGGGGTCCTTGCATGGAATTTAGAAAGGGAAGAGGTTCCTGGGACCAGAGGGGGAGAAGGCAGTATTTCTGGCCAGTTCACATGCTAGAAAAGGGTGAATGGTAGGGTGTGTATCTCAGTTCCAGAGGCGTGACCTCAGACAAACGCCTGAACCCCCAGCACCTTGGTCTCCTCCTCTGTAACGTAGGAGAGGACACCTGCCTCCCAGTGTTTCCATGAGAATGCAATGTAGACACGGCCGTAGAGAATGGAGCAATCCAAGCGGCTTTATTCCTTATTCCCAGGCATGTCAGCATTGGCCCAAGGGCTGAACCAGGCTTGTTGACAAGTCCTCGGAGTGGACATGCCAGGGGGAAAATGGTGCCCAGCGCAGTGAGGCAGAGCACGGGACTGCGGACGTGGGGATGCGATGCTGGGGTCCCCTGTCCACTGCCTCCCAGTCGAGGGCACCCAACCTGGCTTCCCCAAATATCTTCTTTTGAAGGGTCTCTTTTCTTTTTTGGAAGGCCCTTCAAACTCTGTCACTGTAGACAGTGATGTCGGGCAAGACGCTTTCAGCAAGAAGCAACCAGAAGGAACCAAATTGCTGCTGTGAAATCTCCGTTTGCAGGAAGCGATTTGCTCAGTGATAACTGTTCCTCGGGGGCTCCGATCAATCACTGTTCAGACAGGAGAGGCCTCCCAGCCTCCTAATGTCTCTGTCCCACAGGGGAGGCAGCCCATCACCGCTAATTTCATCACGCAGGTCCTGCCCAAGACTTTGGTCTAGGCTTGGGATCAGGAGACGTTGTCCCCACGTGTGTGACTATCCTAGAAAAGATGTAAGCGGACTGTCACCTTGCTCTGACATGGCCCTAGCTGCACCCAGGCTCGCTTGTGCATCTGCCTCTCCGGGTCAATCTTCGGCTTTCGGGGGTAGGGGGAGTGGGGGTTAATCATCCCCCCCCCTCCCCCCCGCCGCCGCCCAACCCAGCTTCCGGTGCGAAACGCTGAATCCTGCCGTGGGCTATGTTTGCTTACGGAGAAACTTCTCTTGCCTGCATTGCTCTCTCTTCATCAAACATGAATGCCAGCAAAAACCTCCTCTCCCAGCCTCATGAATTTTGTAAAAAACAAAACACAGAGAAAAAAATTCTACACGGTATTCCCCAGATGTTCTCCACGAGACAATGGGAGCGTCTCTCCCCGAGTCTGTCTCTAGCTAGGCAAGGCTCGTTAGGAAGAGCCAGTGACTGGGAAATGCTTCTGCTACGGAACAGCAGGCCGGCAGCCTTGTTTACTGGGACCCAGTTGGACGGGAGCCAGGTCCAAAAATACCTTCTCTCCTCTTCCTACCGCCATCGTGGCAAACGATTTCAACCCTAAAGATCGTTTTTCCAAGACGAATGCCCTCTGCTTCCTGTTTAGAGATGCTCCTAGGATGGCACTTACAGAATGTGTTTCTCTGATAAGCACAGAGCTTTTCTAGACTCAGGCTTCTTCGAGCTCAAAACAAAAGAAGGAAAAGAAGAGAGAGAGACAGAGAGAGAGAGCGAGCCGGGATGATCACCTGCCCGTGGGGAGGAAACCCGATGTGGCCGCTCCCCACCTGCGGTATCCACACGTCTGTCCAGCAGCACCCACTGGGGGCTCCCGTCTGGGGCCCAGTCTCTTCCCCGGCTCACCTCAACGCTTCACTGGTTGGAGAGACTATTTGATTTCCTTCTGCCCCTCAGAGGCCACCAGCACAGAACCCGCAGAGAAAGTTCTGCTTTCTACTGGGCAATCCCTTTGCTCTCCAGGGGAGCCTGCACTTGTGAAGGCGGGGCCGGTGGCAGTGAGAATGCCAGCGACCCCGTGCGAGGGGAGGGAGGAGCTGAGGTGGCTGGCGTGACAGAGTGCTGTGCCTCCTGCACCGTTTTGGAAGAGAGAAAAGGAAAGGAAGATGCACTTATGCTTTGGAGCTTCAGGACTGTGCTTAGAGGAGGGGCAGAGGCCATGAGGGCCAATGGCCTTTGGAGCAACGGTCCCACCCGTGTTAAGGCTGCACCACTCTCCCGAACAGGAGGAGAGGAGGCAGGAGTGACACCCGGGTGACTTCTTCTCTTGCCCCCACCATCACAGGCTCCGGATAAAACCGTCTATGCTGTCACTGGCATCCTCCAATTATCTCGTTTCTGTCAGAAGCGCCCAAGTTCCTCTCCGGTCGCGACGCTCCCTGCCAGTGGGCACTAATTGTTACGCTCAGTGTCTTACACGGAGCAAGCGATTTTTCTCTCATGTGCCTGGGGCCGCACATTCTCGAGCCATAGAAATGGGTATTCTTCCCATTTAGAATTGAAAACTTGCTTTAGGGCAAAGAGGAAGAGTATTAAATTCTGAGTTCTTCCTGCCTCTGGCATAGGCCTGGCATATAGTACGTTCTGGGTGACTGTCTCTCAAGATTTTGGTTGAAACCAAACCTCTCCAACGTGGAGCCACCACTGCAGATCAGGGTGGTTTGAGGAGGAGGCCTGCAGCGTTCTGGGGGCGGGGGTACCCCTACTCCCCAGCAGTGGCAGATTTCTGCAGACTCGGCCCAACCCTGGTGGCAGGAGGCCAGAAAAGTACCCTTGTAAGCTCCCCGTTTCCTGAAAACTACCGGACATTCCAAGAAGTTTCATGGATAGCAGCCGAGGGAAATCATTAACTTGGATCAGTCGTTTTACTTCTCTGGATCTCAAATGTTCATTTGTAAAAGGGGGTTTAGGGAAAGAGAAGAAGAATGATCCAGAATTCTCCAAAGTCCCTCCCACCTCTGATTTTCTTGGAACCACTGAGATTTGGAATTCCCCTCAAGGGTGCCAGGGTATACCTCTAGCTGAGATGTAGTCTACTTGAAACCAAAATGGCAGCCAACACCATTCTGAAATGGGTATCTGTCCTCTTGTTTAAAACTCCTGAAATGGTACTCACGTTGGCAGCACATGCACCATAACTTCTGAAATGGCCGTTAATTCTCTTATTTGTAAAAGGGGTCCTTCAAATGTGGGGCTAAAAGTTCCCCAAGACTGGAGATGTTCAAGGGTAGACTGGGTTGTAATCCAGAAACTTGGCTGGGTTCTTACATGTGGGCAACGGTGTGTGTCTACTGACACAGGAGTGGGTATATAAGCATCCATGGAGTGGTTAAACTAGGCAACTTTTGCTCTCCCTTCTCACTCTGGGAGCCTACAATGCAGAAGAAAGCCAGGACCTAATTCATGTAAACTGTACTGCAGGGGAGGAAGGAATGGAGGCAGCATCTCAAAGTTTTTGTCTGAGAAGCATTCCTCTCTCCAAAGCATGCATGGCTCTGTCCTCCAGCTTCCCACTGGACTTGGAGAGTGCATCCATGGAAACCCTGCTTGTATCCGTCCTTAAGACTGTGGGCTACTGGATAACAGGGATTGTGCTTTTTACCCTTTGCTGTTTCCCCAGGTGACTGACAGAGTGCCAAGAACATAATCACCATTAATCCAAAGTGGGAGGAAAGAATAAAAGAATAAATGAAGAAATTATCTTGCCTGAATCACAAACCATCAGAGACAAAGTCAACATTGGATCCCAGGCTTTTCGAAACCCCAGGTATCACTCTTAGTGCTAACTCTGCAAATTTCACAAGCGATGAAAAAAATAACATCTATCTTTAGATGTCAAGGCCTTTGGGGTCGGGACCGGTCTTTAGTTCTTGCCTGACCTTTACTACTCACACACATGACCTTGGAGCCAAGCACCACCAGCTCCGAACTCCGCAACACACACACACGAGGCAGGACTCACGATGTCACAGAAAGGTGCTGACTCATTTATGGTTTGAGAGTTGCCGGCAGGTTGCCGAAACTGGCCCCACAAGGGATTCCAGGAGTAGAAGCAGCCTCTCCCCTTGGGGCTCCTGGGAACCACAGACAACTTTTTTAATGAACCAAAATACCAGAGAAATAACCCTCTGGACAGTTGTTATCTATTGCTCAACTCCCCACAGAAAGCAGCCTGTGGAATTTTACGGTTCCGTGTAAAGTGTGGCACAGTAGCAACCTCCATGGTAACAACTGGGAGACGCGATTACCCGACCTTCTCTCCCGGGAGCTCGCGCTTCCTCCAAAGCTGGCTGACCCGCCCTGGTCTCTGGAAGCCGAACTGGCCCCGGGTGCAGAGTGAGGCTTGGAGGGAGTGGAGGAGGTGAGGGCGCCTTGCTTCCCTTGTCTGTTGTCTAAGTACAGAGAGCTGACCCCCTCGAATAGCATAACCCTGATTTTAAGAAACCTATCACCATCCTGAGAACCCCGGAAGTAGGCAGCAGTCCTCCGCAGGGAGCTGCCAAGGAGATAGGACAGGTTTTAAGTTTCAGGGGAGGGCCACGTGGGAGGGAGATCGGATGGGGTTTGGCAAAGGCAGCCTAGATGATGCTTTAGCTTGGCAAGCATCAGCATCACCTGGAGAACTTGCTGCGATTCCGATGGCTGGTCCCCAACTCTAAAGCGCCTACCTCTGTAAGTCTGGGGCCAGAACATGCTTGTCGAACAATTTCTGGCTGATGCTGTGTCCAGGAGCCAGGGTCATAGGGGAGAAAGGGGTTCATTCAAACTGGAGGGATCTAGGCAAGAGAGAAACCCAGAAGGACCTCCGACAGCCAGGGTTAGGAACGAGGCAGGAGCTCAGGTCCTAAAGGCAGGTGGGAAGTCTCCTGGGCAGGATGCTCATGTTTCTGCAATGGGTCTGAGTTAGTCCTGCTTTGTTATGGCAGTTTCATTTACCATAGGTTCTATTTGTATTCACTTTCCATATGAGACTAGAGTCTCCTATGTTCCAGGACTGACAGTTGCTATTATATACAACCACACATGGGATTTGGGGGTTGGTGGTTGGGTTTTCCTCCTGTGATACAGATGAGGAAGCCAAGATAGGACTCCTCAGTCGTCCCTCAGCTGCTCTGACATAGGGAAGGACTGCAGTGCACATCACCTCCAGTCTCACCAAGTCTTCTTCTGGGTATGAGGCCAGGGCAGAGCTTCACAGACCGATACTTTCCCTCAATTGCATACTGTGTGATGGTGTCCTACAGATGTTAAAAAAAATAAAGTCATCCCAAATGTGATCCTGTGGTCAAGTATGTTTGGAAAAAACAAATGCAAACAAACAATTTACTGATAGACTTCTCGGGTATTTTCATATACTAATATGTAGAGTGAATCTCAAAGAGGGGTCTAGACAGCATTTCTCAAAGTTGATCTGATATTTTTTTAGAGAGAGAAGAGGGGGGCAGAGGGGCAGAGGGAGAGAAAGAGAGAATCTCAAGCAGGCTCCATGCTCAGCGCAGAACCTGACTCGGGGCTCGATCTCACGACCCTGGGATCCTGACCTGAGCGAAATCAAGAGTCAGGCGCTTAACCGACTGAGCCACCCAGGGGCTCCTGATCTGATCATTTTTATTCAAAAACATCTATTTAAATTTCCAGTGACATTACAGTTATGCAAAACACAGTCTGTTAACATCTGGTGTCGATATTAATAAGGCAAAGAATTTACACCAGGAGCCCATATTCTGCTTCATACACACACACACACACACACACACACACACTTGGGGTAAACATGTAGAACATGTCTGATGTGACCTAAGGCAGAGTAGAACAGAGGACTTTCCAGAATCCTGCACCATTTGCCCAGGTCACGGACTTCTAGTGGGGGGCCCAGGCACAGCCCCCCTACCACTGGCAGCCCCTCCAGGGCACGAGGAGGTGGGGCCGGGCCTCCCTCTGGATAACCTCCCCTCTGCACCTCCCCAGGCTGCCTAAGCCAGAGATTCCAACTAGAACCATTAGTCACTGGAGGTTCTCTCAATCAATTATTCACACTTCTATCTGTTTGCTTGCATTGAGGGAGGGAAAAAAAAAAAAAAAGTAAGTCACGAGGATGGGAAACGTGAGGGAGAAGGGGGAAAGGGAAGCCAGGGTCTTGTTTCTATGCAGCGTGTGAGGATTGACCCATCTCGGGTTTTCTACATTGTCTGCATTTTGCTGTCTCCAATTAAGCAAATGGGGTGGAGGTTCCTTCATTCCCTGAAGCCATGAGAAGAGGACACAGAGTTAAGACCACAGCCCATCTCTGAGGTCTCAAGAATGCCGTCCTGGGGTCCAGGGAGAGCCTCCCGAGGTTGTTTGCCACGCACGCCTGCGGGTCCCGTGTCCATCCTACGCCCTGTTCCATGGTGTGCAAACTCACCCGGAGAGACACTGGTGAGAACCACATGTGGGATCTCAGTGCCACGGCCTCCCGAGCCTCCAAGAGCCTTTCGTCCTGAGCGTGCCTCCTCAATTTTGTCCAAATGATCAAGATTTTAAATTGCTATGTGTGGCATTTTGCAAAGGGGGATTGCTACGGCATCAGCTCATTAATAACAGAGAGAGTATTGGCATGGTCTGTAATCATGGTTATTGCTATCAAAATTATCTGCGATGATATGCTGTCCTTTGTATTCAAAGACAATGCCGCTAACACAGTACAATAAGTGCTTATTTTCCATTGCACAATTATCATATATTGTCCGAGCTACTGATAGATTTGAGAGTGTTTGCGGAATGTATGTGCGTGTGAGCGTGCACATGTATGTGTGCACATGTTATATATACACACACACACAAATATATACACACACAAATATATATTACATGTTCATGAGCTGTTTCTATATATGCTCTTGTCTCTGTTTTTCCCTTTTTTCCCTAGATAAGAATGCAAGTTCTTACGGGCAACAATGTTCCTTTGTACTTCTGTATGATCCTTCATTCAAAACTGGGGTCATCTTTCACAGGAAACTCTGAAGAAATCCTAGCAGGCTGGTGGATTTCTCTCAGCAGTGGGGGAAGGTCCATGCAGATTCCTCCACTCACACATCCTCTCTCTGGGGCCCACTCCTGGCATGTGTCCTGCGATGGCCCCATCACCAAGCAAACCCACTGACCCACTCAGGAAAAGTTGTCCTCACCACCGAGTCCGCTGGCTGTCTGACTATACACCATTGGGCTGAATATTGGTATTTGAAAACCTGTCTGTTCTAGATGTCCTAGACCTAGACCTAAAAAATTCTCCGGGACTTTTTTCTGCTTTCTTTAAATTTTGTTTTTTCCATTATGAAAGCAGTTAAGTACTCGTTCAAGGAAACTTGAGAAAATACGGGTGAACAGAGAAAATAAATTACACCTCGTCCCATTTCCCAGGCATGACGCATGACTGTTGTTAGCAATTGGCTAGATTTCCTTCTAGTATGTATTTTGTGCATTACAAAAAGTTTTCATTGTAGTGTGCTTTTTCACTCGTTTGTTGCAGAAGAATTGGTTACGATACTGGCCTTATAAACTAAATTTTTAGTGGCTGCATAATATGCCAAATTTACCTAACCATTCCGCTCTAGGTGGGTCTTTAGATCAATTCCAACTTAGCCAAACAATGCTGAAATATGTATCTTTGTGATTAGCACTGTTTAAATCAAAATTTAGAATTGATTCCTATAAAAAAATCATTACAGGTTCAAAAGACCTGAGTATTTCTAATATTCTTGCTAAATATTTACAAATTGTTTTCCAACAGTGTTGTACTAGTTAGAATTCCCAAGAGCCATGCTTCAAATGCAAACAGCCAGCTTCATATCTAACTCCTGGGACTTGTTTCTGAAGAACTGTTTATAATGCTTTCAACTCCTTCAGAGTCTCTGTTTACCTGTCCCTCTGCAGCTCAGATGGTCTGTTACAGCCTTGGCTCCCCCAGATACGGATAGTCTGACACAGACAGGGTACCACCTCCTCCAAGAACACTCTAGCTTGGGGACTCATTTCCAATCCCAACTTGGGAAAACCACCCAGACAGAGCTTCACAAGGACCCTTCTGCCCCATCACCTCCTGTGGACCAGGGACTCTGGAGCCACAGAGCCAGCGTCCCAATGCTGTGCCTCCCACAGGGATCATCCGGGACTTAGTAAGGTGGTGCTTAGCACAAGAATGAATCACAGTGTATTCCACTGTGTCAAGGAATCCGATTACTGCACTGGCCTCCAACTTTACATTTTACCTTCATATATTCTTCTCCTAGTAGCAATGACGGAAATTAGGGAAGCTTATGACACCAAGCATTCTCACCTCCTTTTCCATGCCCCTTCTCCTCCCCAGCTTCCCTGCCCAAGCATTCTGGAACTGTACTGGTACTGGTCAGGCAGGAGATGCAGTCATGCCCCGCTGTGGCCCCTAGCATCAAAGAAAAGAGGCCGGATGGACACGGACTAACTTTTCAATGGGTGTTTTCCTATTCCAGATGCCAACAGAGCTTTGGCACATGTGATCAGCCTTAGCATGTGCTTATTGCTGCTTCTTTCTCTCCTCCTGCAAAGCGTGGTGTGGTTCTGAGCACCGAGGTAATTACTTCATGTTACAGTGAGGCAGGGTCCATCCTCCCTGCCCTCTGCACACGTGAAAACACGTGTGCACACGCATACACACACACGCATACACACACACACACACAGTGTCAGGTGCCGTGGGCTGCAGAAGCAGAGAACATCCTGTCCTATCAGGAAAGATAGAACGCAGGTCGAAGAGCTGACCGCATCCTGATGGGGGAGTCCGCTTTGTTGAAACATGCAGTGGCAGCACAAAAAACCGACCATCCCTGAGCTCTCGCGGCCGGAGCACCCGCTGTGCCTGGGGCAGGGAAGAGAGACCAGCTACCTAACCCGAGCACAAAGCTAAGCAAGGAGACCCTCTCAGAAGCCTTTTTTCCCTAGGGATGCACGGCAGCAGAATACGAGTGTTGTGGTCACTCTGTGCAGAGGCTGGCTCTCTATGTGCATTTTCCAACATCCAAAGCAAACAATACGCTACGCAGGTCCACACAGCTTGGAAGTTTTCCTCAGTTTGGTTACAGCTAGAGAGCAGGATCTCCAAAGTGACTGTCGCTCTAAGGAATCTGGGATCCATCCATAGTGGGGGGTGAGGGGGCCGGTGTAGGGAAAAGCCTAGTCCCAGGCATCTAAATAAGGTAAATCCTTTTAGTGTCTTTACAGACTTGGACTATGGTGCACAGATGTGGCCATAAAGGCCCCTCTTCCCCTTTCCTTTCTCATTTTCAGTAAATATGCGTACAAAAGTTCAGCTTCACAAAATATGTTAAGAGCCTCGTCCGTCATAGTCATAACAAGGCCACAGTCATGGGTCCAAGCCCTGGATCAACCAAAGAGCTCTGCTCTTGTTCCTTGGCTGTGGACACCACCCTCAGCCCCAGGCACCTGCCTGGGGAAGAGATAGGAGGGTGTCTGTCTCTGACAGCCAGGGGGACCAATCAGGGCAGGTCAGCTCATTCTGTGCCTGAAGGAACAACTCAAAACCCCACCTTCTCAAATGCCTCCTTTTATACAAAGGCTAGCACACGCACACGTACATTCTCAATGACGAGTCCTCCTGTGGCCAACCTAGAACATCATTAGCAAATGACACAAATTGAAAGGTAAAGCAGCTTTGGGTCATCTAATAAATCACAGGCACAAATAAAAATCTAACCACTCAATTAAATCCGGCTTAGCTGAAATCATCTTTTTGAACACTGGAGTGGCTGATTTCCAAAGGATGTAAGAAGATCATTCAACACATGGTTATTCAATATCAACCCCTTTTCTCTGTGATTTTCAAACCTAATTAGCATTTAGTGAAGATGGTGAGATGTTCTGTAGGGCTTCTATTGCTGAGGGATTACCTCTAGCTCAGAAACGGGAGCGTTTAAAATCACTCTGTGAAAAGGCATTGGGGGAGGGGACCTGTGAGCTGCTGCCCAGCATGGGGCCGGGCACCAAGGCTGGGGGATGGAAGAAAGAAGGCGAGCTTTGAAATAAATCAGTCTTGCCTGCCCTGCCCCTGCCTCGGGTCATCCCCACCAGTCCTGGCCAGCATTCGGGACAGCCGGGAGTGGGCCAAGTACAACAGAGACTGCGGCTCCAGGAAGTAAACTGGCCTGTGTTTTCGTCTATGACCACTCCCCCCGCAGTCCCAGGCCTGCCAGATGACCGCAGGTCAAACATGGGCGGGCTCCAGCTGGCCTCATTCCTGTTGTGACGGCCCTCAGGTTCATTAACACCCAGCCCTCCCCTGTGGGCATGCCGGGCAGGGAGCCTTGTCCCTGGCTTCTTTCACAGTCTGGCTTTTTCTTTCTCAGAAGTGGGGCAGGTGGTTGCCGCAGTGGAGGCCAATCCTGCTCGGGGGCCGAGGGACGTGGGCTGCTCAGTCCCAGTGTGGACGTCAGCAAGGCGGTGTGTTCAGAGGCTCTCGGGCTGCCAATCTCTCTTGCTCGCTGGCACTTCCTGGCATCATCAGAGGCTGAACTCCCCTGATACGTTAAACCTTTGTCTGAAATACCCAGAACTCTGCCTGGGAAAGAAAACATTGCCCATGGAAAACAGGCGAGGTGAGGAAGTGCCAAGGACCTGGCTGGGGTGGGGGGTCCTCTGTAGGGATCACAGTCTATTTACCAGGGTCAGTCCAGACAGACACTTTTGTGCACGAGCTGCAGAGCATCAGAGGATCTGAGAGACTGCAAACATGCCAGAAGTCATCTAGTCCCCTGCTTCTCACATTATCAGCACGGAAGAGCTATTCTGTAACATTTCCAACCCACTGTAGATGGATACTTTCGTCAAAAACCACAAAAAAGAAATTACTAGAAAAATGAAATTTAAACACACAAAATGCAAACGCACCCACCACACTCTGCAATGTTGCAGCGACGCTGAATTGCTCTATAAATTTCCAAGGGCTCGCTCCGGTGTCCGTTCCCATCCCATTGCAGACCATTAACAAACACTCCACACACCACATTCAGAATAGCATTGACCTAGACCCTTGCTCCTCAAAGGGTGGTTCAAGGACCACTGTTATCAGCATCACCTAGGAGCTCTTCAGAAATACAGACGCCCTCACCCCAGACCTGCTGAACCAGAATCTGCACTGGCATGCAATCCTCGACTGATTTAAGGGCACATTCAAGTTTGAGAAGCATGGGGGCAGCCCAGGCTCATGCGTTAATAGATCACAAATATTTTCCTCACATCCAAGCCTTACCACCCTTACAAGGATCTTTGAATAAGACACTGGAGGTCCTTACTGTTGAAGCATCTTGACTCAGCTGGCACGGGACGGGGTAGAATACTCAGTAGAGTCTGCAGGCTGAAATAGTCCAAGGGACTTAGGGCACTGAGGTAAGGGTGGATGAGAAAAGCGGAGGGTTCCACAGAGTCCATTTGTGGCTGGACAGCATGTGGGCTCAGGAGCCCACAGAGAATGAGGGTGCATGCTTGCTAGATCTACAGGGAGCCCTGAAACAGTGAGCACAGTGGTGGTGGGGGGGAGGATGCCAAGGCATCTGACTTTGGAAAATCTGGCACCTCGCCAGAGTCTGGCCAGGAGTCCAAGGTCAGGACATGGGAAGAGACAACCTGATTCCACAACCGAGAGGGGGGCCCGCCCGACTGGAGACAGAAGCATGTTTATCGAGATCTTGTCTGCTTGGCTGCTTGACTGACCGCAAGGAGTTTGATGACCATTCTCCAGGGCTCTGTGCCCTCATCCAGTACCATGTTCCTAATGTGCTTGGCCATTAAGGGCTCTCTGCACCCCGCTCTGTCTCCAGCAGTGTGCCAGAGAGGCCAGCGGCCCCCAGGGACCAGCTTTCTGCTCCCCTCCTCCAGCGCGTCTATGCTTGCATCTGGGGCTGCAGACTCACTTCAATCAATTCCCACTGAGGAGCAGCCCTGGTCCTTAATTAAACATTGAACCTGCACACAAGGGAGGAGAGAAGTCACAACCCCATTAGTCCAGCCCCAGGAAATCACGAGGGACGTGCGCTGAGTCCCAAGAGTCCCCTAACTCTGGGGCCAGCGTTGGGGCAGCCGTTCCTGAGCTCTCTTTCCTGGGTGCCACCCTGTGCCTCCACAGCCCACCTGCACGGTCACTCTCCCTTCAGTCTGACCCTCACAGGACTCCTCTCCCCCTTCACCCAAAATCATCAGTGCATACAGCTGGGGAGACCCTCGGAACCGAGGTCCTCAGGGGCCAAGGGTTTTGCTCACGGTCCCCCAGCTGGTTTGTGTTGCTGCCTAAGACAACACAGGAAAACATGGGATTAGTGAGTCCCTCACCCATGCTGACCCCAGCCCCCAGATGGTCCCACTGCACTGACGGTTCTTGTACCCCATATTTTGTCCTAAGAATCTACCTCCAAGTCTCAGTTTTGATTCAGAGAAAATGGGCTCCTTATTAACGTATTTCCTCTGGTTCCGCATCCGGCCCTTTGGAGAATACGTCATAAGGAGTTTCGCCCAGAGGGGTCTCCAGCGGCCTCAGGGCCCCTATTAGGGCCACACTGGCTTCCGCAGTGGCCAAAACAGGAACTGTGGTGAACTAGGGTTGTGGGATTCAGGACCCACTCAAGCCTGGGGCTCATCAGATTAACCTGCTTCTCTCACCCCTTCTGGTTCAGGGAAATTCTAGGGAGCACGGGTCTTCATTAGTCTCGATGCCTCAAAGTGGGGCTTCTTCCCGTTGGGTTCCATAACACAGAAGAAGAACCCGAATCATGTAAGCAGGGACAAGCTGCTCAGAGCTAAGGTGATGGCCTTCCCCGAACTCCGGCTGGAAATGGCAGCCTTCTCAAAAGCTGTGGATACACCTCTCATTAACTTTTCCCTTTGAAAGACAGCACCGACACATGCCGTACCATGACCCTACACTCTCTGCCCCATGCGTCCTCACCCCCTTCCTCACCAACATCCCACCCTCAGTGTTTCCTAAGAAACGCTCATTCTCCACCCTTCCCCGCCCCCAGCATTTTAGCACACTTTTGGGATTTCTAGAAAGTTCCAGTTAGCTCTTCCTTCCTCACACTGGTTGGGCATGAGATGGGCAAAGGCTTTTCTTTTCTCCTTTTGTGCTTTTAATCTTGGAAAAGGGTGTCTGCCATAAAGAGAGAAATTCTTTCCTGGAGACTCAAAAGTCAATGGAAGAGAAGACCACGGAGCCGGAAGGCACGTGGAGAGTGAACTCGAGTAATTTCTCCCAAGAACCACCCGTCTTAGGGTGTTTCTCTTTGGCCCCACGCTTCTCCTTTCAAACAAAGTAGAGTAATGACAGCACACTCTGGTTGTTTCTGCTCCTCTTCAAAACACAGCATCATGGAAAGGGGATTATGTCCCAAGCCAGGAGCATGGAATAGCACCAGGGGCTGGTAGGAGCAGGTGTGTGTGGCCGTGAACCAGCGTGGCATCAGTAGACAGACCATATGCAGGAAATGCAAGGTGCCGGGGATGTCCCCCATCAGGGCTAGGATGGGGAAAATCCACTTTTCTTACTCGAGCTTCCCCATTCTGGTTTCCACATCAGTACCAATGAGACTAGCAAGGGATGTTGAGGAGGACAGTGGAACCTCTGTGAGTCCATCTTCTGCTAGTGGGGATGACATGGGCTGATACATTTCAATTAGTTCCCCGACTCCCAATATGAACTAAAGGGAAACCTCATAGGATGGTGTCGTATTCTGGGGCTGGCAATGTGAGGGGCCCTCCCCACCCTTGAACCTGAAGGAGAAAGCAATGGGAAATGGTTCCTGGAAGCTGAAAGATGAAAGTCTCCCATGGCCAGCTTGAGAGAAGTAGGTAAAGGAGGCAGCCAGCCCAAGTCTACCCAGGAGAGAAGGGGAGGACGGGGTAGGAGTGAGGACCTGGGGAGTAAATCCCTCCGCCTCCCTCTTTTCCACCTCATTGTTCAAATCAACCGGCAGTCCGAGGCAAGGGGGCCCACGGAGGTGGCCTTTACAGTCTACAGAAGCTGCAGAGGGTCTGGGGCACAAACAAGACAGGGACGGACATCCATCACAACATGACGTGGCCATCACTTCTATTTCTGTCCTCTTTCTAGACCACAAGCTCCTTGAGGGTAGGCTCCACGTGCCCTGTGCTCAAAGGACACTCAATAAATATTTATCACACTAACAAGTGAAAGTCAGAGGAATGCCATCAGGAGTGGAAGCAAAGCTAAGTAGCCCTCAGATAGCATCTAAACATGAACCTGGTTCTTATGACCTCTACCTTGTATTTCAGGTTCCCTCACCAATGTGTGGCAGAAGCTGCCGTTCCCAGCGGGTCCCCTGAAGCCTTACAGGGAAAGCACTCCTCCACGTTCCTGGTTTTTCGCCAACCAGAGTCATGATTCCTCCAAGCTGGGGAGCCGATGCTCTGGCCAGGCGGTCACGTGCCCCACACGGAGGCCCTGGAAGTTACCATCTGAACTCAGTGGCCTTTGGAGGGAGGTGGGCCACCAGGCGTTGCTGGTGCCACATGCCTTGCTCGGCAGTTACTGTGTTACGTGCGGGCGCTCAGCCTCCTCGAGACTGCCCAAGGAGCCCTGCGTGGGAGGCTGCGGCAATCCAGGGGCCCTGAACCAGGGGCATGCACGTAGCCTCCGGCACCTGGCTGAGCTCAGAGCCAGTCAGCGCACAAGACATGACCCTTTATAAGACCCTCCAGAGCCCGGGATGTGCTGCATCTCTCCCTCCGTCTGAGCACGCATGCCCTGGGGTCAGGTGCATAGAAGGCACCCTTCTCCCATGGGCGTGGAGCACCTCACAAGCCCTTTCCAGCCAAATAAAGCCTCGCTGTTCCTCATACAGGCTGTCAACCAATATACTCCTCCGAGTGTTTCCCTCCTCCCCTACTTTTTGTTTGGAAAGTTTCACTGATCCCTCACACTCCCCTTCTCTATCAGCCTCCTTCCCAGAGCCCGACCCGGCCCCCCCACCCACCCCAGGAGGCTCTTTCAGTCTCCATCCAGGCTCCCACAGCAGGTGGTGAATCCTTCCCCTCGATGACAGCTTCTAACGGGTGGTTTCTGTGCTGTACTCTCCTCCCAGACCGTGATTCCGTCAAGGTCAGGAAACCGAAACCCATCGCTTTCTTCTTATTACCAGCCCAGGACGTAGCACGGCACCTGGCCCCTGGTCCTTGAGTGCACGGGCTTTAGCCTCCAGGAGCCACACATCGGAGGCTCTGGCCTGGGCACCAAACCAACGAACACGTGGAGAGCAAACTGTACCACATAGTGGCACTGGACAGGGCGGATTATTGCTGGAAGCCCCCGCCAGCTCATCTCTCTGGTCCTCATTTTGCCGCCTAAACGTGTCTTCGTTTGTTCATCCATTAATTCACCCGTTCATTCCTCTGAGAAGTATTCGTTGAGCACCTGCTAGGTGCCCCTGGGCTCAGCACTGGGCATTCCAAGGGGAAAGAATCCCAGCCCTGACCCTGTAGCAACTGTGGGACTGGAAGGAGAGAAGGAAAAGTACACGGGGGTGGGGGGGGGGTGGAGAGGAGAGGGGGGGAGTAGAGGGGCTGTCGGATCCACCGGCGAGGCGCATAAGAGCCATCGGGAGCTGAGGGCGTCCAGAGAGATCAGTTTTACTGCAGCTAAGTAGGGGAGACACTGCGAGGGCAGGGTGCCACCAGGACACTGACCCACGTCATCTTCAGTGTGTGGCACCAAAGCCAGGGCTCGACTCAGAAGGAGGGTTGTGTCATTGACTAGAATCCCCAGCCGCCGTGCGATGAGGCCCATTACAGATTCTAGGCACAGAGCCGCGGAGACACAGGCCACTAATTTACACCCATCCTCTGTTTTTTTTTCTTCCTGCTAACTGGCACCCCTGTCTGACCTTCCCCGGTCCCCTGACAACCTGGGTGTCTGCCTGGCTAGCAGCCATCCAGAATTTATTTCTTTCCAAGCCCTGGCTGAGACCCAGGACACATGGGGGGTGGGCACAGGGGGATGGGAGCAGGGTGTGCTTATGCAAAGCCTGCCCTTCCATTCAGCCCGGGCCCCGGGATGGGCCCGCTTCCCTCTGAAGTGCCGCCCAGCCAGGAGCGCCACTCTGCCCTACCCCCTCGAGATACCCAGGCCGATTCCAGTGCAGATGGTATCAGCAGAAGCCAGGTCCAGGGAGGACCCCTCCTCCCTAGCTAATGAGGGGAGCAGGTGAACAAACCAGCAGAAGTGATCAGAGGTGGGAAGTGGCACAAACATTAGATTAAGAATTAGGAGCACTGGGTTCTAGTCCCAACCCTGCCGTGAACGAGCTGGGGGGCACTGGGCGAGCGGCATCACCTCTCTGAACCCGAGGGCTCCTGTTGTCTGAGTGTGAGAGTCTAGCTGTCAGGGCGGCATGTACTGCTTTCTGAGGAAAGAGAACCTGGTCCTTATTTCTATTCCACCATTAACCTGTTGTACGACGTTAAGTCAATTCCCTTACCCCTCTGTGCTGAAGTCAGCACAAGTCTGCAGGTCTTGGGATTAAACCTGAGTGGCCGTGAAGACAGGGTCCCACTGAACCCAGAAAGAAATCCTGAGGATCCATGAAGTACTTTCCCCCCCCCGTGCTTCCCACTGTCCCTACCCCAGGATTCCAGTCACCAGGAAGCCCCTGCTCCATCTGCTACAGTTTCTGCCCTCCTCTCGACTTCTGCTGTTCCTCTGCACTTAAAACCTTCCTCTGCTTAGCCAAAGTCCTCTATAGCAATCCATGACTCAGATCTGCCAGCCCAGTGAGGCCGCAGCCGGGTGTGAGAATTCTCAGCCTTTGGGGACCCAGGTCAGGTCCTCACCTTTTACAAATATGGCCCTGCCTTGCCGGAATGGATGGGACCAGATGCACTCAGTGGGGGTGATGCCATGCTTCTCCTTGATCCCACAGCAAATGGGTAAAAACCAGAGTCACTGATAAGAGCCACGAGGGCTACTGATCATATAACCCCACTCTTCACTCCTGGGAATAGGGGAAAGAACGCACAATGAGGTATTCAGGTCTGGACTGGAGCAGAGACCAGCCAAAGGAGCCCCTCCAGCCTTTTAGAAAATGCACGTTTGTCTGCTACAAAATGACAGGGAAACGGGTTTTCCAGAGGCTGGTGGGCATGGCGGAGGATCCGGGGCTGCTTGGCGACGGTCCAGGGAAATAGGAGACTGTGGGGACGGGGCAGGATAGGGAAGAAGTTTCTTTAGACTCAGAAGCCCATCAGAGGAGGAAATAAAGAAAAGAAAACTTGAGCGAAGACTCCAGAGGGAGCCCTACTGAGGAAGGGTGCCAGCCAGGATAAAGGTGAAGACTGCAGCTGGGAGTTGGGGCAAGGAGTTGTTTTCCAGGTACTGTATGTAGGTGGTCAGGCACTCCCAAACCACATAGGTCATGTCTGGTCATGTGGCTGATGATACATTGCTAGGGCAGAACCAGAGTGCTTGGAAATGGAGATCCCATGGAAGGGATGGGGAGACTCAAGGGTCCCCAGATAGCCATGGAAGTTTCCGGAATAACTATAAGAGCAGCACCCTCATAAAAACGCTGGTTTTCACAACAGCACTGTAAGATAAGCACGATCATTTTCCAGACTTTACAGATAAGGAATAGAAGGCACAGAGAGGTTAAGAAACATGCCCAAGGTTAACCAGATGATTAGGGCCAGAGCCAGACTTTGAACTTCAGTGTCTTCTTCTAGAGCCTGTGTTCTTAAGCACTATGCAGCCTCTCCACAGTGAATCAGGAAGCTGCCTTCTTCAGGGCAGAGACCAGCCTCTGTTGGGGGGTGGAACCTGCCAGAAGGGCTGGGGACTCTAGGCTGGGGGAACCTGGGGGAGTCCAGCCCCAAGACCCAGCCCCAGGCGCCTGCCACTCTCACAGCTGGCCCGGGGCTGGGGGCTGGGGACCTTAACACTCCACAGGGACACCCAGCCATCCGTTTTAGGCTAAAACTCCCCACCGCAGCCCAGCCTTCCCCAAACTTTTACAAATGCCGGAAGATAAAAGCACACGAACGGAGTGGGTTTTTAAGAGACCGTGTTTAACATCCAGATCCCTCTGATGTGAGTAATTTGGATGCTGATGCATTTCTGGATTGTTTGTTGAATTATGCATCAGCAGCTTCTGGGGCCATAAAAAGCGCCCCCGTCACGCGGCTGCTCTGAAACCCGCAGCAATGGAGACAGTTGGGTTCACAGTTTGGATCCCGAGATCTGCCTTTGATGATCTCGAACCGGCAGAAAGAGCAGAGGCACGCAGGAGCGGAGAGAAGCCGACGGGAAGATCTGGGGAAAGGAAGGAGGGAGAGCAGCTCACTCCTGCCCACGCACCCATGAGAGTCTGTGCCAGGGAAAGACCCAGAGAGGCGGCGAGCAGACAAGAGCTTCCTGGAGGTCCGGTCACCCCCACGGCACATGGAAAGCGAAGGAAGACAGACAGAGCTGGGAAGCCCCCACCCCCACCCCCACCCCCACCCCCGGTGATGGAGTCAACATCACCCATTGTCTCTACTGCCTGAAATGGGCCACTCCTCCAGGTGGGTGCTACGGCGGCGGGGCCTTCCTGCTGGGCCAGGGGCAGTGGCTGCTGTCATCATTTACTTCTTGCTAAGGGCTTTCACCTTGAGGGCAGCCTGGCATCCTTATGTTCGAGGGCGGTATGCCCGTCCGGCGGAGGGCACAAAGCTGGGAGGTGATGACCTGACATCCATGGCTTCTCGGTGGCTGGACTGAAACCGCGCTCTCTGTTTCCTGACTTCCAGCCTCTCTTCCATCAACCAGGGCTTCCCGTCTACCGTAGAGGCTTCCGGCATCTCTGACACACGTCAGACTCATTGCTTCTGCGGCTAATTCCAAGCCCTGTGCCTGGGACAGCTGAAAGCAAAAGCACCAAACCCCTGAGCCAGGCCTCAGCCCGTCCAAAGTTGAGCTCTGCCTCTCGGAAGGTGTAGCCTGGAGCAGGTTATCTAACCTTCTGTGCCTCCGTTTCCTCACCTGCAAAATGGGCCTGGTACCAGTTCTTAAGTTACATCGAATGAGATAAGAGACCTGAAGCCTCTGCTCGATGTCAGGGGGACAGGAAGCCGTCAGCATATCCCGGCTGCTGTTGTCATTATTGTGACGCTCCCACAAAACGTTGTGAGTTCAGAAGGCTGATCCCGATGCTGGCCAGGGAAAACCGGGATGAGCATCCCGCCTTCCCGAGGGAACAGTGTCCTCACCAGGGCAGGTTCTGCTACGTCTCCCAAACCAGGAAGGCCAAGCCAGAAAGCCTCAGAATGTGCTGGAACTGGCCCTGTAGCACTTGCCACCGTGCTGATCTGGCAGGAAACTCATCCCTGCCATGAGACTTTTCACGAAGTCAGCGAGCCAAAACCACCCTCCCGGACTGGCCTAGTTTGGGAGCCTGGGCTCCAGGGACGCAGGAGGGGCCTTTCAGCCCAATTATAAATCAATCTAGCAGCTCTCGCCAAGCCTCTGGCCATAAATGGCTCTAAAAGCTCAGCCTCTTTGGGCCCACCAGGCTCAGGGCTCCAGGACTAATGAGCATCAGCTGTAGGCAGGCTGGTGGGGACAGATGCCGACCTAATGAGCAGGGTGGCCCAGCCTCCCTGCCTCGAGGTGGGCGGGGCTCATGAGCAGGTGTCATTGTCCTGCTGCCCTTTTGCAGAGTGTCGCTTTGAAAAGCAGGGCTGCTGTTATCAAGTGGCATGTCATTACCCCAGCCCGGGGTGTCTTGGGTGGCTCAGAAGACCATCCACAAAGACCGGGTACTCTGAGGTCATAACCTTCCATCTCTTGGTTGTGTTGGGGACCAGGCTTCTCTCAAGGTCTCCCAAGCATGGGCCTGGGAACAGGCTCTAAAATCCTGGCAGGCCCTCCTTCCCCATGCCACCTGAGTGGTGCTGCATCTCAGTGCAGAAGACTCTGCTAAAACTTTCCTCAGTCACCTCTGGTGTAGTCAGATTCACCAAATACATGGGTTTAGAGTTACCCGAAGTGCACACACGTCGGTGAGGAATTCAGTAAGCGCAAATATCCAGTGTGGTGTCAAACCCCACAGCACACAAGCCAACCTCCCCCGACCCCAGACTTGTAGGTCAGTCAAGGACACAGGCCCTCAGGAGACCGACCAGAAGCATAAAATAGAGCAACAACAATAACAATGATCATTTATTGAGCTTTATTTTATGCCAGGAACTGTTCTGAGCCTTTTCGATGTACTAACTTATTCAGTAAATAAAATTGAAATACGCTCAGTAACCAAGGGTCAGATTATAGTAAGGCAGTCAAAGTAGGTAAAGCAGAAAAGAGAATGGTCACATAGACTCACTGGAGAGATTGAGATTGGCTTCATGGGGAAGGTAGGACCACCTGTCCCCTGCTGGAGTGTGGGATGAATGTTCCAGAAGCAGAAGCAGGCAGACCCAGGCCAGGGGTAGAGCCAGTCCCCTGATGGGCAGATGCCTGTGCTTCACGGGGTAGAGTCTTGGGACCACATTGTCTGATCTGTGAAAACGTAGGTAGGATGAGATTTCAAAATCAGGGTTTTACTCCTGATTCAAGTTTTCTTCTCTTAACTGTGGCTTCACTGTTTCTTTTTGATTTTCTGTCTGGAAAGTGATTTTTTTAAAGGTACAAGTTACACACAGTGAAAGGTACAGATCCTAAGCATAGACTCTGATGAGCTTTTAACAAGCGTTCACCTTCACCTGTGTCAAGATCTAGAACACTTCCACAGTGCCTAAAGAATAAGGAAGGTGACTCTTAAAATCTGATTGTTCTGTCCTTAACTCTTCCAGGCCTTTGTGGACTGGAAGAGATCAAAATAATCAACGTCTCCTCTCGCCCAACTCTGGTTCCCCTCCCATTCCAGGAGAAAAAAACAAAATAAAATTAAGCCATATCCAGAGAGACAAACGTCTAGTGTCCCCAGAACCAAGCTTGGTGTGTGGTGGAGAGCCAACGATCCCTATGCTTCTTAAATAAGGGAAGGAATGAATATCGTCAGATTAAAGTCTCCCAAGAAATTATAGACTCCACTTTCTCTAAGCTCGCCTCTGACATTGACAGTCATGGAACTTTCTTGTCCCTTCTCTTGCAGTTGGAGAGGAGTCCCCAGCAGGAGGAAAAGAGCATTCATTTTCTTGTTAAAGCACCAACCCCTACACTGGACTGTGGTTTCTACAGCAGACCCACGCCAGACTCCAAATTACAGGTTCTTTGGGAAAGCAAAATGGGGCCTCAGAGATACCCCTCTCTGCCGCCCGGCTATTCAGTGGCAATGTCTGTGGTCAAATATGCCCCCAACCTTGGATGGCTTCAGTCTTCCTTCCCAGCCCCTTCCCAGCGCCCATGCCCTGGGCTGCAGCTTGATCACTCAGGCAAAAAGCATCCCAAAGCTTCCAGGAAAAGACAAGCCCCAAGAAGGAGCACCCACGTGGGTGTGGGCATTTACTTCCTAGCCTAATCAGCACCCGGCTGGGGCTGTAACCCACAACTCGCCAGCACCTCCCCCCATCCCCACCCCACCACTGAGTCCCTGGGAAAGTTCCCTCTGCACAGCTTGCTGGTGACTGCAGCTTATAAACAGCATAAGCCAGCGTTCCAATCAGATTATTTCTCACTTGCAGCATTGCACAAAGAGAAAGAAAATAATGCTGAACATTCTGTTCATGAAAGAAAAAATAGCAGCAGAAAACTGTCACATTGTTTGGTCTATTTTCAATTTCATTCTCGAGTCCTGGAAATAGCTCTTGGTGCGGGCAGGCCAGAGGAAGACTCCAGCAACCTGACACATGGGTCCCGAGTCGGGGTCGGGGGGCCGAGGTCGGGGGAAGAGGGAGAGAGGGGTGGGGGGAGCTGCAGCAGTCGGGAGGGTTGCCGGCTCCCAGAGCGTCAGGTGTATTAGCTGGGGAGAACAGGCTCCAGATCAGAAAGGAAACAGAGACCATTACCTGGGGGGCAGGGCTGGATTTGTGAATGGGGTGTGGCTCGCAAAGCTGTGGTTCTTAGCCTCAGTCACATTCTGTGATGGTCTGGGAGTTTCGAAAAATAATGTGATTACAGGGTGATTCCATGAATCTCTGCATGTGGTTAAATTGTGCAGCTCTAAATACATGTGCAGGGGGGATACACGCAGGCAAGTACACAAAAAACCTGGCGGCACCTGAATGAGTAGGTTTGGTGGGTTGTACCAGGGTCAATTTCCACTTGTGATATTGCACTACGGTTATGTAAAAATGTGGTCATGGGTTGGGGGCACCTCTCGGTGCCACCTCTTACAACTGCATGCAAATCCACAATTACTTCAAAAGGAAAAGTAAAAAAAAAAAAAAAAAAAATGGTGCTGGTGTCTGGCTTAATGAGCTGAGGGTGCAGCCTTTGCGTCAGGGTTCCCACGGCTGCGCAGGAGATCCTGTGGGCGGGCCAGGCTGAGAACGCTGTCCCAGAGCGGAGATGTGGGCTGAGAAGTTACAGCCCCAAGAGCTGCCGGAACGATCTGCATAAGCTTCGGCGCCAAAGGCTTAATTAATACCGGTTGAATAAATAAACCAACTGCTATCTCAGGTATTATAGGCATTCAAGGAAAGGGGGAGGAGGAGGAAGTCACCATGGGAGGAAAGGGATCAAACCCCGACTCCACAGAGGTGGGGGGCTCAGAGGTAGGAGCGGGGGAAGGGCACCGCAGGTCAACAAAGAAAGGCTTGGAGAAGGTGTGGTCAGTCCGGGGAGGAGGAGGAGGATGAGGAAGATTGAACTGGGGCATGGTTGCGGAGTGAAGGTGGACAGAACTGTGAATAAGAAACTCGCTCCCTCCCGGCCGGCCTCGGGGTAGGTGGATCTCGCAACCACCTGAATCAGCTTCATGTCCTTGCAAATGGCCAAAAAAAAGCGATTGTCAGCAAAAGACAGTTTTCCAGAAGACACTGAGCATCTCTCAGGGAACCCAAATGTGGAGAACTTGGAGAGGCTTCAGAATAGAGCGTGTAATGTGTATAAAAGTAAGCCAGCCCCCCGCAGGGCTCATAACCCCTTTGCCTATCTGCTGCCTTAGGTAACTCCATCCAGAATCCCACCAAGCACTAGAAAATACCAGAAATGACCTGGAAAGAGTTAAAATAGGAATCCTAGCATCTACACACCAAAGCCAATGCTCTTGACTCCGCGGGTCCCTTGAGGACTCCTTCAGAGCCTCATTCTTCTTGTTTTACACACAAGTGTAATAAGCCTGATTCTCTATTTCCAAGCTCATGGAAAATTGAAAAGGAAAAATTAAACAGGAGATGTATCAGACAGCATCGCTGACAACAGGGACAAGGGAGAAGTGACAGACAGCCCAACAGCAGAGGGGAGACATGAATCTGCATAAAGCAAGCTGGGCACTCATCTGCAGAAGGCCATCGTAGTAAGGCAGAGGGGCTCCTCTGTGAAGGCGGAGAAAGAGCATTAGGGTGCCCAAGCCCATGTTCCAAACGTCCCACAGAGCCTCTCCTCGCTTTTTCTTCGCCTGTTATGGATTTGTCCAGTGTATGGGCAAAGGTGAGCGGCCATGTCTTAATGCAGGCTCCCAGCAGGTAAGGGGCAGCCGGCGACCTTTCTGCTTCCAGAGAATGCCCTCTGCCAAAAACATCAGTGCCCCTTTCCAAACTTGCTTTCTTCCTTTGGAGCACCCACCATTGCCCTCCCATGGCATGCCGAGCAAAGGGCAGGCTGCTCTCAAACTGCGCGGTCTGTGGGGTCAATCGGGCTTAACCGGAAGGCATCCCAGGACCAGGGGAGGCACCTCCCACACCCTGTCCGTGACACCGTTGCTTTGCGTGCGATGGGTCTAGCTGCGAACTCCAACAGCAGCTTGGCCGGACGTGCTGTGTGTCCTTGACCTGGGTGCTTCATTTCTTGCGCTGAGCACCCCTATCCGATGACCCCTCGCATCGAGCGAGCTGGTGTAGAAGAGCTCGTTAACAAAACACAAATCACGCAGCTGACCCAATGCCACCGCGCCCATGCACAAAACCCGCAAGTCTCCTCCCCTTGGTGCTGACCCTGAGCATCTCCTTGGTCAGCTGCATTGCCTTTGCCCTCTGTGTGCTTCAGAACTAGAGAGGAAGGGCCTGCCCTCCTCCCCTGCCACACCCACACCCCAGGAAACAATACACAGAGGGGAGATGAGGGAGGACTGGCTGGTCTTCCCCGTGTGTATCACCCCCAGGGCAGAAGGGAAGGGGCCAGGGGCTCCGGACCCCAGGCATCCTGCGGTGTGGCCACGTACTGTCCTCACTAGCGCAACACCTGATCGTGGGTGCCGTGTCCTGTGATCACCCGAAGGGGAGAACTGAGAAAGATAAATTAGGCAGGGAAGGGAAGCTTCTGGAAGCCCCCAGGCACATGAGAGTAAATGAAAGCATCAGCCAAAAACCAAGTAGGCAGGAAGGGGCCTGGGGCCTCAGGACAATGTCCCGCTTTAACTGCTGCTGAAGACTTCTGGGCGGCCTGGTGACACCTGGAAGTCTTCCGTGGGTCCTCAGGCATAAAACATAACTCATCTCCCGCTCACTTTTTACTCATCTTGCTTTCTTGCTGTGTCAGCTAGATTCCCGCATCGGCCTGGGTTTAAATGGGGACTTTTGTTCCCTTCTAGCTTCTCTTCTTTCTCTTCTATTCCTCCTCCGCCCCCATCTCTCCTGAAAGTGATGACAGAGGAATACTTAACTCCAAAAGGTAGGTTTCTGACTTCACTTGGCGGGGAGGGGGCGTGGGGATGGGAGAGAGAAGAAAGGGGGAGTGTGGGCACCCGTGTGGGGGGCAGAATTTGAGGGGGTGAGCGGGGGTGGCCACCTGGACCGACCCTGCTGACTTTCAGGGTCCAGGTGTCCAGTCCCCCCAGGCAAAGGCAGATACGCTTGCCTCCCTGCTGGCTGGACTCAGGAAGCCACGGGGAGGCTCTGGGCTCACAGGGCAGAGAGCTCGGGGAGGGCTCTATATTTGGCTCTGTCAGTTCTGAGCAGCAAGGATGGCCCTAGGCTCTGTGCGGGCAGAGAGAAGGGTTTCTTTCACTTCTTTTGTTGCCTCGGGTCCCCAAGCACCTCTGTGATGCAATACGGGTCAGATCCCCTTGAGGAGCTCACCTGGAGGCCTGACCCCATAGAGCTCCATGAGAAGCCTGCACCTTACATAACCCTCGGGAAGACTGACAGGAGGCTGTGCACGAGGCCACATCATTGCAGAATTCCGCCCCACCCCCAAAATCTTTGGGAAGACTCCTCTCCATCAGAGCCATGGGGAAGTCACCCCAGTAACTTCACCATCGAACCCCATGGGGGACGAGGTGCCTGTGCCTGGCCCTCCCTGGGGGTGGAGGGGGCAGCTGGAGCAGAGGACGGTAGCGGGACCGGCGACCGCTCACCCTTTGCCGCAATCCAGCTCTTCCGGGCTCTGAGCCCGGGAGGCACCGGGCAGGCATCACCCGTGACAGAACTGGGACACTGCACGGCCAGCGAGGCTGCTTGGGCCCCCGTGGGCTGCACCTGGCTGTGAACCGGGCACCAGGGCGGCCACGTGGTACCGGGCCGTGCTTGACAATGGGGCTGCGGGGCCAGGCCGCTTGGTTGGGATGCTAATGAGCTGTGTGACAATGACTTATGTAACTTTCCTGTGCCTGGTTTTGTCTGTCGTGAAACGGGGTGATAGCAATAGTGCTACCTCACAGGGTTTGTATAAAGATTAATTGAGATAATCCGTGTAAAGTGCTTGGAACAGCGCCAAGCCTGGATCAGTGCCCGTGGAGGCTCCGATCGCTGCTCTGATGACCACGGCTGCTGTCTGTCTTTCCTCTCTCTTCCGCCTCCTCCCCTTCCCCTTCCTCCTTTCATTCTCCTTCCCCTTCTCCCTCCCCGTTCTGCTTCTCCTCTCTCTCAGGGCTCAGACCAGGGGCATGGAAACGTGGGAAGACAGGGCTGCAGAAGGTGAATAATGCAGAGGGAGGGATGCTAGGGGTCTCCCAGACACCCCCATTATCCCCCAACTGGCTACTCCACGGATGGTCCCGCTTGTCGAGCTGAGACCTGCTGCTCCCCTTCTGCTCGGGGAGGTCACCGGAGTGGATTATTTGCACAGAAGACCGAAGGGGCAGCTGGGGACGGGTATGTGTGTGTGTGTGTGTGTGTGTGTGTGTGGTGGAGGGTGTGTTGGGGGGGATGTTATACACCTTCCCTTCTCAAGGATGCATGTTTTCACCCCAAAGCTCTTAGAAGTTATTTGCTAAAAGGTGGTGCTTCCAGCAAGATGAGGACAGCAGCACACCAGGTTGGAGCTAGAGATCTGCTGATTGAGAGCTTGGGTTTGAAACGGGCCCCTACAAGGTGTTTGCCCATAACTTCACGGAGTTTCAGGATCCTTGCACAATGATGGGATAGGCCGAGACTGTTCCTCCAGCTCCATCTAGTTATTAAATTCCAGGTACTGGGGTTCCTTTCCTGCCACAGGGACTCAACAGGAGACTCTGAGCGGCCACTTGTCTCCAGCTTAATTACTCCTTGATTCAACCTCCTGAAAATAGCCAGAGGAACTGGGACCTGGGGAAGGGGAAAGGGAAATGGAGGGTCCCAGCTGCCTGCTGGCCTGGAGAGGATGGGTAACAGGTATTTGTCATCCCGGGGTCGGGGGTCGGGGGTCGGGGGGGGGGCGGGAGGCATTGGCGCGCAAGATCCCTGAGTCAGGAGCCCGGACCACAAAGTCAGATCCAGGAGGATGAGCGGCCATCCCCAGGCCCCATGGCCCAGGTGGTGTTTCTGACTGTCACCACACAAACCTACGTGGCCCGGAACATACACTGTGAGGACACAGGCAGAGCCTCCAGGGTCCTTTTCCCTCAGCCTCTCCAACCTACAGAGTCATTTCGAGGCTTTGATTGCGACCAACCCAGGAGATCTTATTCACATCGCAACGCAGGATAAAACAAAGCTTTTCATGAAGACAAGCCTTGCCCTTGCTACCTGCAATGCACTCTATTTTCTTACTCTGTTCCATGGTTTCAAATGTGGGTCACAGCCCAGTAACCGGACTTAGCGGCACACGAAGAGATTGTGACCCCCCGTTTGGAAAGCACTGTTGGAGAGGCAGGGAAGTGACAATGACTTTACAAGGCTACAATGCAAAGACTCCGTTTTGCAGTGGGACAGACTGCCCAACAAATGCAGAGACCAGATGTGCCCAGGGCTAAATTGCATGGCGAGAAAGTCTCTCCTGCCGCCTGGGCACAGACAGGGGTCCGGAATCGCTCTGATGACTAACTCCCAGCATACACGTGACCTGGCTCATTAGACAAGGGTAGCACGCATCTCCAGCCACACGGTAGCCCATGGATGTCTTCGTGGGCCGTGGATGAAGCAGCCTTGGGTAAGTCATTGACGTTCTCCAAGAGCGTCTTCAGAACTACAGTCAGTCTCTTACCTGTTGCACTTGAGGTTCTTCCCCTCACTTCTGAGATTTTTAGGACTGTACTGACCCAGACCCTTCCTGATTTACCTGCTGTTCACCTTCAGCTCTTCTTCCCACTTTTTGGTGCTAAAGGACACCTGAGAGCCTCCTTGACACCCAAGTGGCTGGAAGGACCACTCCTCCGACCTCTTGGATTCAGAGAAACTGCTCTCTTCTTGCCAAAATGTCACTCCCTTGGGCATACTTGATTTTTTTTTTTTTAAACACATTACAAAATATATAAAACTTTAGGCAAGGGCTTAGTGTTCACCAAATCCAGATTCCTGCTTTGCAGGTGACAAGAGGATGACCAAGGGAGGCTGGTGACGTGCCTGGAGCCACACAGATCACTCGAGTCAGGGCCAGAATTTAGCTGGTCCGTCTCCCAGGCCCCAGCATCCCTCACAATTTCCCCATAAAGGACAGTGAGAAGGGTCACCCACCCATGTACGAGCAGGGAAGGCTGAGGGTTTCCCAGGGGAACTGAAATGGACCGAGTGATGATTTTGAGGGCAGAACCCAACCTTCTCATTGTCCCCTTTTCTAACAATAAGGAAAACAAGCCCAAGCAGGATCTTCACTTCCGTAAGGACCAATCATCCCCGTGTCCTCCTGTTCCCTACAGAGCTGCAGGGGACAGGGGGCTTTAGAAACATCTACACTGACAGGCCTGCATTTGTGGGTCTGGAGAGACGGACATTAACATTCTCATTTGCTCTGAGAGGTCCCTGCCTGCCAGAACGCCCTGCCGTGAGCAGGGGCTCATTATCTCAGCCGGCCTTTTCCCCCAGCCTGGCTGAGATGGCCTGACCCTTGCTGGGAAACCCACCCCCAGGACTGGGAGGACTTCTGAACAGCAGGGCTGAGAAGGACTGACGTGATCTTTTGAGAAGCCAAATGAGCCACCCTGGGGACTGTCACAGAATGGTGCCTCAGCCCCATTTTCCATCGAGAGGCATGTGTTTATGAGTCCACTGATCCAACACCCTGGTTTCCCCACGGTTGGACGTGCTTTGCATGTGCACACGCACGTGCACCTGTCCATGCATGCACATAACTGTATATACACACACATGCACGTGAGCACACAGATGGCTCAGGTCCTACATTCTAGCAGGCCCGTCAGAGATCAATCCACCCTGCTTTATTTGTATTCCTTGGGCTATGTCACTATATCTATCCCTGTCTGGGGTGTAGACATCACTTTTAGGGTCTGGTCCTAGCCAACTGGACTACACGGGGCCAATTCTTTGCTTTCTAGGATAGATCTAGTGTTTCGTTGGCTTTTCAAACATGTTTAATGGGACTATTTATTCACATCAAAATCTCCATTGACTCACAGCTATACCTGAACTGAGAACACTGAGGTTTTTCACATCAGAAATGAGAACTGTCTACCGCATTAACAAAGATTTAATAAAATTTCATAGCCTTTATGGAAGCATAAATTGGAACAATACGTTTGGAAAACGATTTAGTAATAGATCGCCAATCCTTAATGTGTTTATACTCTCTGACCTAGAAACACCACTTCTGGGATTCTAGCCAAAGGAAATAGTTGGAAACACAGGGATTTAAAAAAAAAGGAAAGCAAACCTTTCCACGTAATTATTTTCCTATTAGCATTGTTTATAATTTGAGAATGAGAAGTGACTTAAATATAAAACAATATGGGAGTAGGTAAGTAAATCATGGTATATTCGCATAACAGAATTTTAAGCACATGTTTAAAATTATGTTTATGAAGAGTTTGTAACAAGTGGAGAAATTACTTGAGTTATAAGGTTTTGCTAAACAGGCCAGACCAAAATTATACAGGTGTGTGTGTGGGTATATATGTACACACAGACATGATACATACATATATGATCTCATATATGTCTTTACACACACACATATGAATTTCTTTTGGACTTTTCAGCAAATGTATATATGTATACACACACATAGAATAATATTAACTATGGGGAGTAATTAATATAAAAATTGAAAGGAAGTATTAACAATGATTGTGGGTGGTAACATCCTGGGTACACATTTTCTTTGATATTTTTCTGTATTTTCCAAGTAAAACCAATAATTTTTCTCTCAAATTCTTTTTTAAACTCGAACCAGAAGAGACATTAGAGACAGGAAGGGCCGGTCACGTCCTTGCCACCACCCCTGCAGGTGACCTCAGGGAAGTTATATTGACTTTCTCGCCTGCTTCACTCACTGCGGACTCCCTTTCTTTATCTCCACAGGGAGCGTGTGGGACCCCATGGCCTCTAAAACCCTCTCTGCTCTAACCCTCTGTGCCTTGAAGGATCCTCCTCCCGTGGCTGAGAATGGGATCTCAAAAAGCGGACCAAGAGGCGTCACCATCTCACGAGTAAAATACTATAATCACGCTAACCAGCGGTGGACTTGGAAGGGTTTTCTAGAAGACGCAGCTGCTCTCACCCAGTCAGCAGGGAAACGTGCTGACATGGTATCCTTGGGGTTGGACATCTGGAGACAAACACCCAAATGAAGGGGGTCACTGGCAGCTGTGCTGCGAAGCCAGGAATCGCTGTTGGGGGAGACGCATTTACAGCACTGGGTCTCCATTGGAGAGCCCCCTGGAAGCTGATCTCCAGGGCTTGGACGAGGTGGCAGGGTTACCCATGCAGGGACAGAGGGACAGAGCTCACATTCAGCACTTGCCCCGGCAGCTCTAGACCCTAGGCATCTCCCTTTGGCCAACCTCCATGGATTTTTTAAAATATTTTTTAAAGATTTTATTTATTCATTTGACAGAAAGAGAAAGCACACAAGCAGGGGAAGCGGCAGACGGGGATGGGGTGGGGGGAAGCAGGCTCCCAGCTGAGCAGAGAGCCCCATGCAGGGCTCCATCCCAGGACCCTGATTTGACCCTTAGCCAAAGGCAGATGCTTAACCAACTGAGCCACTCAGGCGCCCCACCGATTTGGGGTTTTTTGTGTCTGTTTTGAGCACGAGGGCACCTCCTTAGAAGCAATGTGTCATGTTTCTGAGTCCTGGGACCTCAGCGGTATTACTGGCCGCCCTAGAAACCTGTCCCTCTCTTGATGAGGCCACAGCACCTGGAGAGTTCACAGGGGAGGGGAAGTGAGGAGAATCTACATCCTGGACCAGCTTTCCACCCAGGATGAGAAGCGGCAGGATCTCACAACCATCTTCTGAGGCGGAATATTCAACGTGTCTATTTACGTGTAATTGTAACTCTCCGTTGGACCTGGGCCATCTTTCCTGCAGTTTGGAGGAAAAACGTCTCGTTCAGAGCTGACATTCAGCCAGTTATGCACGAGAAAGTTTACCTAGCGAAATATTTCCCGCACTGGTTGGTAGGAGGCCGCGGCCTTCCGACGCCTCCCTGGTTGCCCCAACCGCCCCACCTCCTCCCCCCAGGGCAGCCCCCAAGGACCTCCCTAAGCTCCATCTCCTAAAGTGCTAATGCCTGACCTCGCAGGAGACTTCATGCCCTTCATGGTAAAATGTGCTGAAGGTCACCTCTCCTGCCCCCTCTTCCTGAATTGAGCCCATTGGGTTGACAGAAGCTAGGACTTGGAATCCTCGCAGGGAGAGTTGGGTTTAAAAGTAATAAGAACACATTTTGGTTTGGCTCACCAAGCTGTCTCTACTGCCTGGGGGAGAGAGCACGGGATGGCAGTAGCGATGGGCAAATGGGTGGTGGGGGGTGGGGAGAGATGGGGTTGGGTGACTTCCACTGAGCCCTAGCCCCATCCCCAGACACGCTACCATTTTCTACCCTCAACAACCACCATCCGGAGGGCCAGAGGATGCCAGGGATCTGCCTGAACTCCTGGCCTTTCCCTTGCTGGCCGTCCATCTATCTGTTTGTCCACCCCTCCCCGCGGGCTTGCCTCTCTCTCCTGTACAAGGAATCCACTGATAGCCAAACGTCAGATGTGAGCCCCCGGAGCTAACAGCCCCGTCCTCAGCAGTGTCTTCTAGAAAAAGTCCCGGTGTCTCCACTGTCACCCCAATCATGTCTGTTGGTGATATGATCGAGCTGCCACAAATGAATGGAACACAGGGGTATTTAAGGCACAGAAATGTTTAGAAATGGAGACAGGATGAAAGCAACCAGGCTGTGCCTGTAGGTTTTCACATGAACGTGTTCAGATCTGGCAGAGAAAGGAGGACCTTTAACTTCTAATTAACGAGTCGCTCCTCTTGGGCAGACAACCGCCCCCACCCCGCCACCACTACCATTTCCCTCTCTGCAGACGAAGGCCCAAGTTCTCCCAGAGCCGGGCGACTCTCTGCACAGGCTGCGCTTCCCCGAGCTCCTTGAAGCAGCTGCCACCAGCTGCAATGCGTGCTGGCTCATCTCCACCCTGCTCGGGCCTCAGCCCTGAAATCACTCATCAACAACTTGTTCCGATGCGTAATTGACAAGACCATAACCTCTGAAGGACATTTTTATGGGCTTGGCTCTCACCATCGAATCTATCTCAAGTGAAACTGCTTTCCGTTTACTGACACCAAAGAGCCTGGAAGATAAGAACGGTGGTGGACGATGTTACAAGCGTGGTGGTTGTTGAAATCTGTGTCTTATCAACAGGTTTGGCTAGGTCCTGATTTCAAGTTCTGCCCCAATCGCAGCAAGAGCCCTGTGAGTCCAGATGCCCTATTTAGAGCTACATCATCTCAATAAACACAGAGGAACAGAAAGACACAAATAAATGATGTGTCAAGAAAAACATGAGCAGAAAAGGAGAACCAGAGAATCTGGCATTCAACCCACTGCCCCAAACCCCTCATTTGGATTCCATTCTTCACCACCTTTACTTTCTGTTTCCATACCACAGTCTTTCCAGGGACTTCATCTCTGGATCCTCTAGATCTTTCTGTTTGGAGTATGAAAGAGCCCAATTTCTACCCACCAATCTCACCCCCTAGTGCCTTGACCACCTGGACATTTCTGAAATGGCCTCGCTCCTCCTACCTCTCTAAAGCCAACAAATGCTCCCTTTCCTGAAATTCCCAGGCCCTCAAGGGAGCTCAGCTCTCTCTCCACTTCCCAGACCCCAGGAGGGGACCCCTGTCTAGAGACCTGCTCTTTCCACCATCATTCATGGCTGTGCCTTGTCATTCTTTAGGTGTCAGAGAGGATATTCCTGCCTTTCATTTGACGTAGACCCACAAGCCCGATTATCTTCTGTTTCAAAGCCCTATTTGTACCTTTCGGAGTTCTTCTACCTGCTTGTCATTATTATTATTATTATTATTATTATTATTATTATTATTATTGGGTTTTGTTTGTCTGTTTCATCTCCCCCTCTAGACCTTGACTCCATTTGTTGAAGGAATGAATGAATGAACCGGACAGATGGAGGAAATCATGTGCCTCCTGTGCACGTGCCTCCTGTGAGACAACATTGAGCAAGACAGATGCCCTCATGGGGCTTAGCGTCTTGCCAACAGAGGTCCTGCGGGAAAACGAAATCTCAAGAGACACCTGCAGAGAGGCTAAGGACCAAGACCTGGGCAGGAGGAAGGGGACGGCATTTCACATGCTGATAGCTAAGTCTGGGATAAGTATCCCATAAAATCTATTAGTGTTACCAGCAGAGAGGGCAACTGCTTTTTAATAGAAGAAGATCTTCCTTGGAGGCGATTACGAGGCCCTGATAAGGATCAGGTGACATGTTGAGGTTTTGCAGATGGATTAATGTCTGTTTTCATCTCGTTGCTTGCGGCATGTGGGAGTTCTTGGTTTTCAGGGAGAAGATGGGAGAGAGAGTCTCTGCAGAAAGCAGGCTGGGCGGGATTCTTGTGGGTGCTACGGTGGGGAGCCTCTGCCTGCCATGGGTCACAGAGAAAGCTGGAAAGAAAACCAGGGCAACTGGGGAGCAACCTCCATGTGGAAAACACCAGCCAAGATTCTGGTAAGACCCCCTTCCCTTTCCTCCCAAACGTCAGGATTTTGCCAGCGGCGCAACAAATTATTACTGCTCTGGAAGAACCCCTGTGGAAGAACAAGGGTCTGGGGTTCTTTAGAGGTCAAGTCACTTGATAACACAAAAATATTGCAGGGATTGAGGGGCTGGAGAAGAAGGAGGGAAGGAAGCAGAAAAAGAAGGTGCATTTCTCTGACACAGCTCATCCCAAATGCTGTCTCAAACCTGAATACTCTTGTTAGAAGATACTATTCATCCCTTGGTTTCACGGAGAGGTAAACTGAGGTCCAGGTCAAGTCAAAGGTAGACCCAACCACAACGGAACAGAGTCTGGCTCCTGCCTCACTGCATTGTGACCCGGGACGCACACACAGTGAACCTGTAGACCATGACTCTGAAGATTCCCTGGGTCCGGTCGGTCCCTCCGAGGGCCATGAGGTTGCAGCCCACAGGTTTGCTGGCCCGTTTTCCATCCTGAATGACACAGGGTTCCCGGAGAGGGTACCAAGGTCTCTCAGGTATCAAGACATGAGCAGGCAACCAGGACATCTCTAGAGCTGCAGCGATAAGCCTGGGGGAGGGTCCATGGGCTGCTTCTCCCACCAGGTGGCAGCAATCAGGCCTGAGGCCAGTGATTTTTATGCTCTCCACCCCTCACCCCTGCCCAGGCAACCCGCTGCCCACACCTCTAAGTTCTTCCTCTTGACAGACTCACTCTCAACATAAACCGAATGGGAGGGGTCAACCTCAATGGAAAACGCACCTAAGTGATTCGGTGGTCGCTTGTCCGCGGTGTTACCACACACCGTTGGTCGCCTGCAACAGTCCCGGTTTATGTGAGCGGTCTAGACAAAACAGTAATAATGCCTCCTTTTACTTGCAACACTCTTCCAGTCTGGACAAGAAATGCTTGGGTCTTCCTACTTTTAATGTACCCGGACACTCAAGTGTTATATATACACCCATAGAGATGACGTTATTTTAACAAACGGATACCCATTACCGTGAACACCCCCCACTTCCATGTCCTGTCTCAACCACCCACCCAACACAACTCTCACCGTGCCACACGCAGCATGCAATCGTCAATGCGACACCCATAGACACCCACAGACAGCATGCACCCAGCCATGAGCCACACTCTCCTACTTCTAATCACACCAGAGTCTCCCAGCCACAGCAGACATGGCTTTCTCCCTTCCACCGTTCAAGCCTAGACATAACCACGTGTATCTCATAATTTGGGGGAGCACCAGGACAAATGCTCCCGCGCGGGCATCCATCCCAGTCAACTAAGCCTTCAGGGATTTAAAACAGAAAGGCCCTGGCTGTTATAATGGCTACAACCTTGTAAGGACATGAGTCCAAGTTCATTAAGAAGCTCCGTGCAGATGAACCCTGTTGCCGCTGTGATTAATAATCATAATAGACAGTCAGCTGGAGGGCTTCCCAGCTGCGCCTCCCAGGGCCCGGTTCTGGGATCCCCTCTCTAGCCACCAGTGAGTAATGGTTGGGTTTATTGGAAACTCTTTTTCCATTTTTTATGGCTTCAATTAAGTGATGGGGAGAATCCATCATGTAACCTTCTTGCTGCACTGCTAAAGACTTCCAGAGGGGAAAATATTTATCAAACCCCAAACCATCAGAGGAGAGACTGCGGTAAACCTAACAGGAGGCTGGGGTAGCAGAGAGGTGGCTGAGGTGGCAGAGAGAGGAGACGAAAATATCCACACAGAGGTTTCCTGCCTGGACAAGAGCCACACTATAAAAACTCTGCTCATTTCACAAACATCAGGCTGCTTTTCCCGCCTCACCGCCAAGTCCATATCCCCACAAAGCATTCCATAAACTACCCCAGTCATGTGGACTCCTGGAGCCCAACAGGTTGGAGGTGGCGACAAGAACAGAGACACTGGTATGAGGGGTCCTCATCTGTCCACAGAAACATGGCGCCTGCTTGAAAAACTTCCCACATTTCTCGTGAAACCCATCACTGTATTGATAAGAATGTCAAAGGACCCGTTTTCTGGTTGTAACTACAAGTGCTTCCCAATGCCAAGGACAACAAATCCTTTCCCAATCAATTTGTTAGAATCCACAACCTCCTATCCTTGGCCCGAAGTTGGCCCTTCCCCTCTCCCTGACCTCTGCCCAGGCAGCCCTCGTGGTAAACGGAGCTGGCTCTTTTTCTTCCCTTTAAATTATTCACACCCCAATCTTGGCCACTGGCATTAATCTTTCATTTGCTATTTAGACATCCGATTCCTGGGGCAGGATTGAGAAGCGTCGCTTGGGAGATGGTGTTGGCCGGAGGGGAGGTCTGAGGGGAGTGGGAGGCCTGCAGAGCAACAAGGGTCTGCCTAGGATTAATGGGGTCATCACCCTGTTCCCCATTGCCCAGAGGAGGAGAAGCCAGAGACAGGAGACACAGATGTGTCTGAAGGAACGAAATCCCAGGTCCAACTGCTTTGCGAGGAGTGTGTGCGTGTGTGCACACATATGTGTGTGTGAGGACGGACTAACTCCCTCTCAGCTCGCAACAGGGTGGGTGCTGTTAGGACACTTGACTCTGGCCTGGTGCAGAGCACAGAGGTACAGGGAGAGATGGTAGCTGGGCAGGGAGAACAGAGATCAAATACAAAAGGACACCCATGTGAGCCCAGGGAGACACACGATTGTCTCCATCTGCTACGTAGTAACAACAGCAGGTTACATAGTATTCGTTCTTAAGTCTTCACTCTGAGAGAAGAGAGAAGATGGAAATGTATTCTCTCCCCTCTTCCTCCTCCTTCTCCTCCTCCAAAGCTAACATCTACAGAGGCCAGACACTGTGTTAAATGCTCTGGGTTCATTATCCGGCTAATACCCACAGCCATGGTAGCAGGTGGGCCCCTCGGGAGCCTCCGTTAACCCTCAAGGAAACTGAGGCTTTGAAGAAGTTAAGTAAATTGCTCAAGGTCCCACAGACCTCATGAGTGGTCAGGAGGATTCGAGCGAAGAAGTCAGACTCCAGATAGCAAGCTCTTAACCAGAGATGGAAGAAGAGATAAACAGACGAACACAAGAGTGACCCAGGAGTGTTGGCAAAAGCGGTTAGCGATATGCAGTAAGGTAGTTACTAGACACATGTGTTAAGTGAAAATTAAATAAAATTTAAGGTCCCTGCCTCAGTCCCATCAGCCACATGTCAAGGGCCTCCTAGTCGCGTGTGGCCAGTGGCTGCCTTAGGGACCAGAGCCCACGTGACTCTCGCCATCATCCCTGAGGGTTCTACTGGCTGGCGCTGGGTGGGAGGACCTGGAGAGATGCCGGCAGTGGAACGCCCTTCAGGAGGAAGAGCTACAGGAAGGATGGTGGACACGGGAGCTGCTCGATGTAGAAGGGAAAGGAAACGGGGCAGCAAGGAAAGGAGAGAGTGAAGCAGCAAGACCATCAATAGGTTGGCATCATTACCAAGTGAGACCTCACTCAGTGTCACAGAAGGACGAGTCCTGAGGGTCTGAATGCCAAACCCCTTCTCCTCACCACCGAGCCCACTCGTCCTGGGTCACATGGTCAGCTGAGGCCCAGGCTCTTCCCACCCAGCCTGTCACCCTGGGCCCTTCCCATCCGTCCTCATTCTCGAGTGCTCGTGAGATGTGGACCCAGAGGCCATTGGCGTCATCATCTCACAGCACTCGGACTCCTCACAGGTAGGTTTTGCTTGGGAGAAATAACTGTCATTTTCCCTTTTTGCTGCGTCTTCCCTTGTGACGGCACAAGGCTGCCCAAGAATGACAAGTTGGGTCTTCGTGAATGAGCAGGCATTGGAAAGGGAAGTGGTCGACTTGGAGCTTGGGAAGCAGCCAAGTAGGACTCTGTGCTCCACTCTGTCCCTGGGGTGGGACTCAGGGCATATGGCGGGCCGTCAGTAAATACTTCTCAGGTAAACCAGTGACCGGTTGGTTGGATGGCTGACATCTGTCACAAAGTCCCTGAACCACTGTATAGCCTAGTGCCACACCCCCACCCCCCACACACTGCCTTTCATGCACGCCCAGGGGCTTCTCCACAGATCACCGAGAGGGGACGATGGCTCAGAATATAGGACAGATTCAAGTGCAATTCAGAGCCCAATATTAAAGAGTGGGTGTACCCTACTGATGCCTGGACAAAAAAGGGGTTAGTGTCTCTGCAAAGGAAAGTTGCCAGAGGCTGTGTTGCTTGCACTAAAATCCACAGACTATCTCTTAGGGTAGGTTTATAAGTGCTCTACAAGGACCCCTGCTTCCTTTCTGGCCTCAGAGATCAGTAACCACCTCACCGTGCGAGGCCAGCCCATCCTCCTAACCTCTCTCTTACTGACCGGGGCTGTGGGGGAGCCTCTGACAGTCAGAGATGAGACAGCAGAAGGTGGCCCTCATCAGAAGGCATTATTGGGCATCATTTTCCCCACCACCCAAAGAATCTGGTTCTCTCCCCTCTGCAGAGGGCTCATACTTGGGTCTGGGGCTGCCTCCTTTGCCTGTCTCTAGACCCCTGCTCCACAGTGTTCCCTTAAACTCCATATTCGGCCATTCAAAGGATAAAACTGTTTTGAGACAAAATGAGAAATGTCGATATAGACTCTGTCCGGTAGATAAGGAATGAGGTAATGCTTTAGCTCACAAATTCCTTGAGGGTGGAGATTTTAATTCTGTATCCCTTAAATCTTAATCGTGATGTGCAGAAAAAAAAGCCAGGGCATGTCATAAGCAACCAATATAAGGATGAATAGATAAATAAGACAGACAGAGACAGAGACATGGGGAAGGAGGGACCCCATTGGCACCAAACCTATTGCTCCGGCTCATACCCAGTCTATTGTATCAGCTCTGGGAAGGCTGACTTGCTCCTTGGTTCCAAGTCTCTGTTCTCCTTCTGGAGGTCCCCCATCTGCCTCCTTCAGCTCTGTGGGACACTGCTTTCTCTTGAATTGCTCTGCTACTCATCCTCTGAGCTCAGTCTTCCTTGGTCATTTGGTTTATTTGGATAGAATTCCCCTAATCCATGGTCCCTCGTGTTTGAGACCTTTTGAGACCATTTAGCCATGGGAGATTCTGGGCGCTGAAGGCCTTCTAGTGGTCATCCACAGTCAAGCACCAGCCAAGCTTGCCCCCAGAACTCGTGGGCCCCCCAACTCCCCCGCAGCCCCATAAGCGGCACTTAGCTGCCCTTTTGCTCTTGTTGCTGCTAGTTTTATTATATTTTATGAGAGACAGACCATACCCTTTCTCAAGATCCTAACATGACTTGAACTTTAAAAAGAGGTTCTCCTCACTGTCCATCCAGGTTCATTCATCCTTCCTACAAGATCCACCATCCCAGAGGTCTATACCATCCCAGAGGTCTACATCCTATCACAGTCACCACAAATGCTTGGACCCCTCACCTATCCATCGCTCCTCATTTAAAGAAGAGTGCTGTTTTCTACCATGATGTGAGGGTTGAAAGCCTCCTGATGAACATGCCTCTTCGGCCTTCTATAAGTTTCAGTAATCAGGATGTACCCAACCCAGCTTAGCTTTTAAGGCCTGGAATAATCTGCTCCAGACGAAACATACTATATTACAATGACCGTTGTCACCTGGCCCTTTAAGGCTGTCATGGAGAGAACGCCTATGGCTAATGACACTGAGGATGTGAAGTTTGGCTAAGCATTCGGTCACAGACTCACTATCTGAAATTCAACAGACACACTGGGCACAGCTGGGAGGAGAGAGGAAAGCAGGTAGCCTCATTCTCATTCTGCCTCTAAGACCAAGGCAAATGCTCTCGCACGAATCAATGTTTTCCTTCCATTGCATAAAGAAAAATCGGCAGTGATTGGGGGGGGGGGCGGGTGGAGGGACAGAGGGAGGTTGGGAGGGGGAGAGGAGTGGGGGAGCGGAAGGGTTCTACCAGATTCTTCCCCTTCACTTCCTCCACGCCTGAATTTCTGTTCCTTTCTAATGGCTGGGGCCAGTGATGTGCTCCCATTGATTGCTATTGATGTTTTTCAATTATATCCGTGACACTTTTGGCAATATGTTTGTCCACACAAAGCCTTCTCGGATCTTGGCTCTTGTCACCTCGCACAAAGAGCTGTCCCTCATCCCTCCGTATCAGCTGTCAATCGAAGGGGTCAGGGAGGGAGTGATGTGTCCTTGGTCCTGGACTTGCTTTGTTTTTCTTTTTCCACTCAAGAGGGTACAGTCCTCACTCTTTGCCCCCTGGGGAGATGGAAACCTCCCTCTTCAAGGGGGAGAGAACTGGGTGGAAACAAGGGAACGGCCCCACCTGAGGTCAGGCGTCACTTCGCAGCCCATGGCGACCGTTGTTGACAAGGGTGCTCTGTGGGGAGAGATGTGGAGAATCCTGGCCACCAGCTTAGCCTGATCCTGGGCTGTCGGAACAGACCCTTATCCCCCTGAGCAGAGGTCAGCGAGAGGCCCACAGCCAAGCGTTATCCCTGATACCGAGGGGAACGATAGTAGATCTTCTAGGTTCACATAGACTGATAGCTTTTCAGCATTTTTCACCAAAACCCCTTACTAAGAAAAACAGTTCTCCTCATGACTGAGTGTATACATGCCTATTTAATTGAAATAAAAGCTTAAGGAAAGAAAAAAAAATGCGTAAGGTAAAAATTAGCCTTGCAACAAGTGATGGACTCTGGTGTTTTCTGTCCATTGCTCTATTTTTCTAAACTTACTTTTAATACGGATCATGTTCCACTAAGTTGATTCACGACTGACTTAGGGGTTATGACCCGCAGTTTGAGAAAATACTAGACTAGACTGGGGTCAACGAACTTTCCTGTAAAGGGCGGATAAGAAATATTTTCAGCTTTGTAGGCTGAAGGCAGCCACAGACAATACGTAAACAAGTGTGACCATGTTCCAATAAAACTTTACTTATGTGCACGGGAAGGCACATTTTATTTAATTTTCAAGTGTCATGAAATATATATATATTTTTTAAACCGTTAAATAACATGAAAACCAATCTTGGCTCACAGGTTATACACATCAAGAGGCGATCCAGACTTAGCCTGGGGGGCCGCAATTTGCTGACCTGTACCCCCACAACGTCACTAATGTCTAGGGCATACTGCCAGTTCTCTTCTTCAAGGGCACTGGCTTCTACGAATAGGTTGTGGTGTAGGATGTTCCCGACAACCTTGCCATTGCTGCCCACAAGTCAAGGTCAAGCTCATGTTGACCTACAGCCTCTGTGTTAGTCTGATTTATAATGTACTTAATTATTGGCCCTGGTTCCCCTGAATGGTTTCTTCAGAAAGAAGGTGTTTTCTGTGTCATTGGTTACTCATACTTCCTTGAACTGTCTCTTTGCTTGCTTATCTTCTCCACGAGACTCTGAACCACTAGTTTCCAGAAGCTGCTGGCCCAGTGGAAGGGGAGAGAATCTCTATTCTTTTCAAGTCTTCTTTTTTTTTTTTTTTTTTTGGCTCACGTGTGCAGTCTATGCCAGGGACTCCTCCCCAAGTGTTCCTCAATGCCTGCTCCTGGGCTTTAGCTGGCCAAAGCCCTATTACCTAACCTAAAGCCATGTGGTCCTGAAGTGTCCCCACAGATGCTCCAGACAACCAAAGGCTCCTCCCTTCCAAACACCTGACTAGAAATAAGAACACTCGCTTTTTTAAAAAATTGGGGTAAAATACACGTAACAGAAAACTTATCATCTTAACCATTTTTAAGTATCCATTTCAGGAGCGTCAAGATGCTCACATTTATTCTGCCACTGACCTCCAGAACCCTTTCCACCTTGAAGAACTAGAATTCTGTACCCGTTAAATGGCAAACCGCCCCCACTCCCCCTTCCCATCCGCCCCTGAAACCACCCTTCCAGTTTCTGTCTCTAGGGATGGAATGTTCTAGGTATCCTACAAGCAGAATCATACAGTGTGTGTCCGTTTGTATCTGGTTTAATTCCCTTAGCACGAGGCAAGCCCAGGTTCGTCCATATCACAGCATGTGTCAGGATTGCCTTCCTTCATAAAGCTGAAGAAATGAATACTCACTTTTAAAGGAGGAGTCCCCAAGTTTCCTAGGAAGTCAGGACATACCTGGGCCTTTCTCAGTCTTAACACACGACAAAGTTCAAGATAAAGTCTCCTCCTCTCCTTTCCCCCAACAATATCCATCTCCTCATCAGGACATTCCCTAGTCCTCAGAATATTCCCTAGTCCTGCTCCCCTCTGGTTTTTGGTTACTGTGGAGTCAGGGACGGGGAGCAGACTTTATTTATAGAACCTCTGAATTTAAATCTTACCTGTATCTTCCCTTTATTAGCTGTAGGTTTTGACCGGAGCTTTATTGATAAAATGGAACTATTGTTGTAAAAATGAGTTGGAAGATACAACCTAATCTAACACAAAGCTTAGAATTCAGTGCTCAAAATGATAATAATAATGATTATTATTAGCCTAATTAGTGATATCCATGGCCACAGTCTGATTCCCTGTAACCCAGATGATCCCTGGAAATCCCCCAGGAGAATCTCATGAACCTCTTTTTTGAGACACCAGTTGGTTTACTACAAAAAGTACGACAGTCAGGGCCTGGGACTTGAATGTCAAATACGCCACCGTTTCCCTGTGACCTGGGCAGGCCATTGTCTCTGTTGCTCAGCCTGCTACTCTGTGAGGGAGATCAGATAATGCCTCTAAAATCCTCCCAGCAATGAGGCAATGTCTTCAAAGGGCTCTGAGCCTTTCACAGGGAAGTCACTGTTAAATCTACACTTGTGGTTTCAGACAAATGCTAATAGTTTGGGAACCAATTCACTCCATTGGTCAATGAATGCTTTGAGCCTTCGCCATATGCAAAGTCCATCTGAGCAGCTAGGAAACAAGGGTAAACCAGTAACCCCCATACTCATCACCATGCATGGCTGGGCACTTACGGGATCTGAAGACTTTGACTTTCCCACAGAACAATGGGAAACTTAAACAGACTGAAAGGATCCCAACTCAGTCAGGAGGAAGGGGAGAAAATTAATATCTCTTGGGGGTCTGTTCTGTGCTACCAGTTTTCTACATCCACAAGGATACTGAATCCTTCTCATGTATGGACAAAGATACAAAATCACACAGAGAAAATGTGATCAGTCCAAAGTCACACAGCTGGTATATCATAAGGCTGAGATCAAAAACAGATTCATCTCCCTGTAGAATCTATGAAGCGCCCATGCCTTCAAGCAGCCTTATTAGTAAGGACGCATCCTAATTGTCCATCAGAAACCCATTCGGAGATGGATTCATATTGGTCCTATCTAAATGGCCTGGCTCTTGTTCCTTTCTGTCTCCTTTATGGCTCAAGCTAATTAGTGATGTGCATGGTCCTATATCTAGTTGCTGATTAATTGGTTATTGGCTTTGCCGAGGGAAGGGAAGTAGCATTCATTAAGTACTTTCCAAGACCCCAGCCCTGTTCCAGGAGCTTTGGGCCATACATTAGCTCTCTTAATCCCCATAATAACCCTGTAGAGTGGGTATTATTATCCCATTGGACAAAGGGTCTAAAAGGTTAAGTATTAATAGACCACCCCAGAAGACAGATAAATTGGGTGGCCCAGCACCTTGGGAAACTATGGAAGGTGGAACCCTCCTATAGCCAAAGGAGTCAGGCCCCTCCACCCCATCAGCCTCAGAGAGGCAAGGGAGAGTAAAATGGATCTTGCGGTGGGTTCAAATTAGGAACATTTATCATCCTTGCCCCTCCGGCCCCTCGGGGTGGCTCAGGTTTCTTTACACAGCTCCTGAGCTACGTTCACCCTCCTTAGCCACCCCTGAGCACACCGCACAGTTATCCAGAAAGACTCAGTAATAGGGTAAAAGCTGCACTGGGTAGGGCTCCACCTTCCCAGCACTGAGCTAGATACCTTGCATCCATCTTCTCCGTTCCTTTTTGTAACAGTGACATCAGTCTATACTTGGATTTTGCACAATTTGTGCATTGCATTTAGTTTTTCCCCAGAGACTAAAGCTTACAAGGTAAAGCGAAACTCCGCAGCAACCCAGCTAGGAAATGCGAGGCAGATTCACCTGCCCCCACCCCATCATCCTGCTGCTGTGGAGATAATACGGAGGCTTCCCCCTCCCATTTGACAGATGGATAAACTGAGTCCCCGAGCAGAGATTTGGGGCTAGACGCCAGTCCCACTTCTGTTTGCCTTTCCTAATGGAGCCAAAGAGAAGAGGTGAACTGTGAGAGATGCTGGATAAAAGCTAATGTTGAAAAATAAATGCTGTAATTTGTTTAATTGCTTCTCACTCCTTCCTACTGCAATAGCACAGGGTTTTAAGGAATTCTGCTCCTCCCTGAAATGATCCAATAACAAAATATCTGACTGTCTCTGGGCCCTCCCTCTTGTACCCTCTCTGCTGCAGAATGTTTTCTGTTTACCCCTGTTCTATGTCTTCACAATTGTATTATTTGCATAGCAACGCACGGGGACTGCAGGACGAGAACCACCAGCATCTGGGCCAAGGCGAAAATGTGACGGACTGTCCAGGGGTACGCACCACTCATCCCCAGGCCCCTCCGTGCCGGGCAGGGTAGCACCCAGGGCACCCCTCCCCCCAGGGTGTACGGTCCCCCACCATCTCCTGAGCCTGGCCTTTGCTGCCTACGCCACTTCAGTTGTCCAGAGGAGAACGAGCAAGAAACGGAAGGGAAGAAACCCAAACCTCCTCTTTAGCAGGGTCTCTGGATTTCCTGGCTGCAAAAGGAGGAGCCTGGACCCTATCTTCCAACTTCACCAGGGCCACGCCTTGGACATGCAGGCCTTGTGGATTCACACACTGCATCCCAGGGTTGTGTGTTGCCCCATCTCTGAGCGCCTTCTGGAGAAAAGGCAGGTCTAAGAAGCCCAGTGCCAATTCCCCAGTCCTGAGGCCAGCTGTGGTTGGACGGGCAGAGGAGCGAGCTCAGTTGGGGAGCTGCTGACTGCGCAGCTGGAGAGGATAGACACCCCCTCTAGAGGACACCCAGTCAGTCTCAGGCCTTTCCCATCCCTCCATGGGAACTCAAGTCCTGGGGAGCCCCCACCCTGCCTGGCAAGTCAGGAGGGCAGGGGTACCCACCCACCAGGTCCTCAGAGTTCCTGCCACGAGGTTCCTTATGACATGTCCCCTCTCCAATGTAAGAACACCATATACAGATTCAATTTGCAATTATCCTTAGAATAGACCGTACTCCCCAAATGGTGTGTTCTGCCAGCGTGTTCTTTGGCAGCTGTCCTGTTCTGTCCTAGGGCGGGGTCTTGGCTGGGGTGCGTGAGTCCCGGCAGGGGCGAGCCCTTCAGGCACCCTCCGCAACCCACCCATCCTCCCTGGAAGCCACCGTGGAGGCTTCTCTCAGGCCCGCCCGAGGGCTGGGGGTCTGAGCACCCCGGCAGCAGGGCAGGTGAACCTCTTCTGCCCCTGTACCCCGGCCGCCCTCCTCAGAGGCCCCGCGCTGCACCGCCTTCCCCAGGGAAACTGTCTGGAACACGGAAAGCCATGCTCCCGGCCTCTCTTTGCCGCCAAGCCCATCAGAGGCCCGGCACCAGGCCCCCTGGCCCTGCTCAGGCTCTGTCAGTCTCCTCTGCATCTCCCCAGTGCCAAGATAATAAAGCGGGGGGGGGGGGGGATTTTTTTCTCTTCCTTCCAGAGTGTAGACCAATTAGCATTTTTTAAATTACCACTGGAGAAATACACCTAATTAGCCACTATAAAGGAAAGCTTTAAAAAAAAAAAAAGTCATAAATTTTCTAACTGGCCACAGTTCGGAGACACTTTTAAAGCTAATTGTGTGTTTCTGTACTAACAGGGGAATTGGTAAAAGTTAGAAACGGATTTTATGACCTTGGTGGGAAGAGGAGGGAACTCGCTGGTTGACCTCCTCAGGCCAAGGAAGGGCTAATTTCTCTTTGCTGGACTCACTGGACCTCCCCCGCTCCTCTTCCTCCTCCCCTGCCCCCCCCACCCCACCACAAGTCCTGGCTTGGTCATGGGTACCTGCTTTTAAGTGGAGTGGGGGAGGCAGGCAACAAGCAGCCAGGCAGCCGGGCAGTAATGCAAGGAGGCAGAGAGGGAAGAGAACTGAGAGAGAGAAGAACAGGAGGGAAAGTAAAGAAGAAACTCTTGAGGAAACGGAGAGCTGGGAGTCAAAGCCAGATTCCAGAAGCCTGCTTCTCATTTGCGCAGCCCATTAAACTCTGCATCACGTGACTGGGCTGGGACCCTGGGCTCTACTTGCTCTTGGTCTGTTCCAAACTGGGGGCCAACAGGCAGCCCTTCGGCTTCCTGCCCAGGTTCACCCTGCCCGGTAGCCCCAAACTCCCTGCTCCTGAAACAGAGAAATGTCTTAAAGTGCAGACCCAAGGCTCTGAGGGGCATCATTTTGGACAAAGGCGGCATGGTGGAGTTTTTGGTTCCTGCAGAAGGGGCAAGAAAGCCTCCTCTGGAGGGAAAGCTGCGTAAGAATGGGGATGACTAAAAGGAGACCAAGGAGAAGACTGCAGAGGGACTGCAGTGTCCCCCGATCATCCTGAAGATCCCACCTGCCAGCAGGTCACCGGCTCTTTGGTGCCCCACAGGGACACATCAGAAGAGCTACCAAGAGGCATGCCTGGGTGGCTTAGTCAATTGGCTGACTCTCGGTCTGGGCTCAGATCATGATCTCAGGGTCCTGCAATAGAGCCTAGTCAGGCTCTGTGCCTAGTGCAGCATCTGCTTGAGATTCTCACCCTCTCCCTCTGCCTCTCCCCCTGCTCACACGCACATGCAGTCTGTCTCTCAGATAAATAAATGAATCTTAAAAAAAAGAAGAAGAAGAAGAAGAAGAAGAAGTATTACCAAGAAGGTGAGCATGGGGTTCCCCACCACCATCAGAGGTACCGCTGGGTGGCTGGGTGCTGGGGCAGAAGCTAAGGGAAGACCAGGATGCTATTGTTATCTTGCCCTGTGCCAGGTCCCCATGTGAGGTGCACATGTGCAGCCAGAGTCCTGCTTGCTTGATCCTAGCTGTGGCCTCCTAGTTGGTTGAGGGCCCAAGAAGTAGGTGCTTGAGTTTTATAAGTAGAAGCAGTGAGGTCCAGAAATGGGAAAGCATTCACTCCAGTAAAGGACTCCATACCAAATTTTCTCTTCATTCACTAAGACCTTGTTTCTGTATGTTACAGAAGACAATAGAGAATTCACACAGTTTGGAAACATGTTCTGGAAAGCCTACAATGCGTATTCTCAGTGGGGGCAACAGCATCCCCCAAGAGCATGAGAATTGGAGGGTGTACAAAAATCCTAGATATTACACTGGTCTGTGGCTCTCCGAAGCTCAGCCCTACCTGGAGAATTGTCATACCTCCTCATTTGGAAGAATTTAAATTGAGTTTATTGTTCTCTTAGTGGGAGAAGGTGATAATGAGAAAGAGTCTGAGAAACTCTGGCCTAGGGCAGTGGCCCCCACGTGACTTGCCATGGCCACATAGGCCAGAGATGAAACCATTCATGTTCGTCCCCTTGACTGAACAAGAAATCAGGCATAGGAGTAGGCTCTTCCCTGGGACAGTGAGCCCTAGATGTCCCAATGAAGGCAATGAAAGGCAAGGACAAGCTTTAAAAGGGTTAATAGATTCAGTCTTGGAGGCTGAAGTAGCACCAGAGCCTGTATGTTCTTCCAGCTCAGAGGAAGGAGCTTCCAGAACCAAACTATGTCAGGAGCCCCTTCCTACCCCTCAGCCCAGACCTTAAGCCCAGAAAGAAATGGGCTGCCCAATGGATATGCTCCAGGCAACCTGAAACAGGAATGAAGTTTGGGGCTGAGAGGATTCAGGGTCTTAAAAATAGCCAGTGGAATGTGGGGGTTCTGGGTGGAGGACTGAGGGAGAGCAAGGGAACTTTGTGTCCCCAACACTCATGGACACCCCCCAATGCCCCCCTTGCTCCCCACTCCAAACAGAGGCTCGGAAGGAGGAGAGAAAGAGAGAGAGAGATACCCAAGAGGTCAGTCACTGCCCCCACCGTGCCGCAAGTGACCCCAGGCTGAATCCTCCCAGCAAGCAGTGTGGCTTCCGGCCTGACCAGTCTCAGCCACCACGGGCAGCTCTGGGTCTGGCAGAACAAGCGCTGAGCCGCATGTGGCTTCAAATGCCGGCTCCAGCATGGTGGAGACATCTTTGGGAACTTACAAGTCACGTCCTTAGAGAAGGGCCGTCTGTGTCCAATGCCTTCTCTAGGACCTGTCACATGCTAGGAGCGTCACACTTTTGTGAAATGGAATTCAATTCTTCCTAAAACGTTTTCTCGAAAGGAGAATAGGAGCGATAGTCTCCCTCGGGTGAGAGGGGCTCTGTGAATGGTCGAAGAGAGGAAGCTGCTGGCGGCCCGGGAGGGAATCATCAAGCACTAGGCAAGGTGGGCGTCCCTGCCCCGTCCCTCTTCAACTTCTCTAAGACCCTCAGTGCTCTGTGAGAAGCTGATTCACACCATTTCCGCAGAGCGGGGACGACGAGCAAAGGGGGAGGGGAGAGCACCATCATCCTCACAGAGACACAGATGAACCCCAAAGCAGATCTGAGGTGACAGTGATGGCCCCGAGGGCACCCCACGTGCCCTGTATGCACCATCTGCTGCCTGGCCCCTCTACTGGGGTGCGGCTCGAGGCAGGAGGCCCCGCTGCCGCTCTCCCAAGGACCTGCTACCAGCCGTGCCATTTTAGCCACTCGGGCCCAAATCAACAGAAAGTCCTCATGTTCTCTCTCCACGGGCCCCTCCCCAGCTTTCGGGGAGGGGGGGGTGTTAGATGGCTCAAGAGTTGCATTTTCTTTTTCTGTCAAGAAAGCACAAACAATTCAGTCCCCGGAGGGAAGGTCCCTGCTCCCCGGTGGCCACTGGCAGGATCCCCAGGGAGCTCCGCCAACGTCACAGCGGCAGCAGAGAAAGGGAAAACATCCAGGCCTGTGGGGCCTCAGAGCAGGAGGGAGATGTGTCATTTGTGAATGATTAAACCAATACTCCCGCTACCTCCCTGAGTGCTTCTCCTAGCCACCCCCCACCCGGACACAAGGAACCGTGAGCGGTGGTCTCTCTGTCCCCACCCTGTGCCTGCCCGGCGCAGACGACGCAGCCTCCTGCAGACAGCCTGGCCCTGGCTGGCCTCCAGGTCCTCACTTACCTCCCACTCCATTCCCTGTCTGCAATTGTTTCCAATCAGTTTAGGAAACGGCTCTGAGAACAATTAGAAAAGATAACGAGAAGGAATTACATAATTACAGTCCGTCTAGATCTCAGGCGCTTCAAAAAAAAAAAAAAAAAAAAGGCTGAGCTGAGTCCAAACAGGGATCAAGGCAAGGAAAAAGCCAGTGTTTGTGGTGAGCAGTGGGGTGCCAGGGCTGGGACCCTGCAGGGAGGGGCACTCCTGAGTGCACCGGACTGGAGCCCAGGCCACAGCCTCAGAGGACAAGTCTGCAAGGCCCAGCACCGTCCTCATGCAACACAGACTTCTGCAGAACAGGTAGGTAGACTAGAGACCCGTGCCTACCTGCAAGCAAGACGGGCCTTCTTTACACACCATGCATCTCAAACTTAATGGGAACAGTTCACCCCAAACCACAGAGAACTCAGGATTCCACCCCCCACCCCACACCCACATGCTCTGTGTGCACTTACAGGCTCCTTAACACCAGCCTGTGATCCCAGCACCTGATGGGCCCTATGTACTAGGAGAGGTGGAAAGTCCTTCATTTCTGACCAAAAAGGCTAAGTTACGGGAAGAATTCTGTCCTCCACTACAAGGCTCACACACCTCTCCTGTAAAGGACCAGCAAGCAAATACTGTGGCCTGTTGGTTGTGTGCTGACTGCTGCAAAGACTCAGCAGCTCCTATACACGCATCTTTCTAGAAAGATCTGCCATATTGGGATGTTCCCTCCATATCCTCACTCTACACAACTGAGTAGTCAGAGAAGGGAAATGAGAAATAAAAGTGACCCACAAGCTAGAATCCGGGCTAAAGACACACACAGAAGGAAATGCTGAAGACCCAGAGCCCGAGAAATGACCAGCATCACCCAATGGACAAAGATTTGTTCTGCACTTTCTCGTCTGACTACTATAGAATTGCTCAGACCTGAACCTTTAACCTAGGCTGGTCTGCCCACCACATTTTTGACCACAGACAAAATGTGCACAGCTATCTGCCAACAAGACTTCACTTACGGACAACTGAAGTTTGAACTTCCTATCATTTTCACATGCCATTAAGATAGACTTCTTCTTCTTCTTCTTCTTCTTTTTTTTTTTTTTAATTTTCACCCCAACCACTTAAAAATGTAAGAACTCTTATTGGCAGGCTAGATGGAGACAGGTAGCCCAAATCTGGCCTGTGGACCAGAGTCTGCCAGCCCCTACTCCATAAGCTGCTGGAGGACACTGCTTCTCTGAGTGCTTCACACACACAGCTTTGACACAACTCCATGGGCTCAGCCCGGCACGCGGAGTCTTGATGGTCAGTCTCTGCCGGGTGACTCTGGCACGAGAGCCCAGGCCACCCCCAACCATGCAAAGCCCTCAGGACATCTCCCTACAAGGGCGAATTGACATCACCACCAATGTGAGCAAGCCGGGCAAGTAGAGGAGAGGTGTTCCTAGCCAGGGAGGCAATCACCCAGTGAAATGAATGGAAGAAGGACTGTGTCCCGATATTCGCCCCTCTCTAGCCAGAGGATCTCCTGCCTATCGCGCAATGAAGGGCCAACCTCCGGGCTTCCCATGCAGAACACCGCAGCTCCCCACTGTGTCCTCCCGCGCCCTCTCCTCTCCCCATCAGGGACTACAAACGTCTACATTCATTTAAAACAAATGCATTGCGTCGCACGCCTCCTACGGCACTGTGCCAGACGCCAGTTGGGCGCCGGATGTCATACCCGTCCTGATACCAAGTACCCATTCAGGGAGCACCTTGCGCACTGGACCCTATTATTCCTCTCATCCTCAGCACCCAGCACTGCATGGAACATGCAGGAGAGGCTCCGGAAATGTTGATTAAATGAGTACGCGGATTTCTGGGCGAGATGGAAATGATTAGGGGCATAAGAAAGAGAGATCAAATCCTACAGACGTGGAGAGGAGGGAGAACGTGTGCCCAGTAAGGGAAATCAAGAAAGGCCCCGGGGCCGTTGAAGCAGTTGAGCCAAGACGGTCAAAATGGGTGTGTTTGGGGCCTGTGGAACTGGGGCAGAGAGAGAGAGGGAGAGAGACCGAGAGAGGAGACATTCCAGCTAGAAGGATAACCAGCAAGGGCCTCGGGCAGGATGGCATCTCTAAGAACACTGGTAGGTTAGCTTGCTGATCCATGCCTGTAGCTCAAGGAGTAACAATGAGTGTTAAGAGCCCAGAGTTGAACTCTATCCAGATCGCTGAGGGCCCAGAATGTCAGACAAAGGAGTTGAAATCCATGTAGGTGGTGGGAGGTGCTGGGTTTTCTGAACAGGGGTGGTTGGGTGCTGATGAGATTAGGAAGATGAATAGGGCAGCAGAGTGCAGAAGGACTGGAGTAAGCAAGGAGTCCTTTTAAAGAAACCCTGAGCCAGGACCGAAGCAGGCAGGTTCAGTCCCTCCGCTAAGGCGGGAAGAGTGGCGGGGGTTATCGGTAAAGGTCAGTGACTAGCACGGTAGAGCCTGGAGGCGGAGCCCAGGAGTAAGCCCCAGCACTTCCTGGAAATAGTCCCTCCTTCCCGGGAGCCAGTTTCCCCGCCTGCAAAATGGAGTGAATTTGCCAACAAGCCTGTTGCGAAATCAGGTGAGGCTGTCCGTGCAAAGCGCTTATGCACGTTCCATCAACATTAGCCATTATTGTTATTCTTATACCACAATAAATGTTACTGTAGTAAGGAAACACAACTAGTTAAACCCCTCTTTGAATGCTGTGATAAATACCATGTATTTCTATCTACTCGGCGGTCAAATTGTGTCCCTTGGTCAGAAGTCACATTTGAGCCAAAGCAGCTTCTTTGGGTTGGGGGGGTGGGGGTGGGCATTTCTACAATCCCCATTCGCCCCCTTTCTCATCCTCCAATCCCCGGATGGTGGAGCCCTGGCCATATCCTTGGGAGCGGACATATACTCTCCCAGGCCCCTTCCCGGCATCAGCGGGGGGCAGCCAGCGACAAGACATGTACAGCGCCACATGGCACTTTGTCAAGGAAGTCAGTGTGCTCCGCAGAAGACGCACAGCCCCCAGCCCTGTGGGAGGGAGGGAGGAAGTCCTGACCCAGAGGTCAGATGCCTTCTTTCTTAGAACATAGGGGCATCACAAAGGGATTCAAGCCTCCAGCCAGTGGGCAAATACAGGGGCTCTCTAACACCCAGACTCTCTTGGGATCCCTCCTGCTTAGCCTTAGTGAGCAGACACTTGTTAATCCTCTGACCAACTGGGGAAATGACCAGCAACAAGGCGTGAGGAGCACAGGCCTTGAATGTAGGCTGTCACGGGTTCCAAACCTGATGTTGCCCCTCCTTGGCCCTGTGACTCTGTGAACGGGGACAGCAGTTAAATGCGGGGACAGGAGATAATGTATCTTCAGCACACACCATAGCGCAGCACCTGGGACTTCCAGCGTAAAGGCAGAAGAATCTGGAATTCAGTGACATGACAGGTGTGCTCACCGTCTGTGATGAGGTTAGAGCCTCTTTTAATCAACACCTTGGACCTGGGAGAGGGATGTGGCTTTAACTGAGCCTAGAGCATCCCTGCAGGGCCACTGTGGGGGCCTCAACTCACCCACTCTAAGATGGCCCCCAATGTCCTTTGTGGGTCCCATGCTTCTCTTCTCTTCCCTGGGCCGGCGCCTGCCTGCCCCCTTCCCCACCAGCCAGCTGCATCTCCCATCTCTGCATCCAAAGGGGAAACCTCTGAAGGAAGACTCACCGCCCCCCCCCCCCATGGCATTGCCCAAGAGGCCCTTAGCCCACTTCCCGACTCCCTTCAAATCCTGTCTCATAACGGACCATGTCTCCCAAGAGCAGGAATGCCAGACCAAGGGAGCAGGAGAGGGGATTTCAAAAAGAAGAAGGAAAGAAAGGTGTTCCCATTTACAGAGAAGCTCTCTACACAGTACAGTGCAGCCGCTTCCTCCTGCATTTCCATCTGGTTGCTACTGGCAACCAGGCAATCATATTTTTCTAGACCAGATATAATCATCATAATCAATATAGGGTATTTATCCCACTTCTGGGTTTCAAGGAGCTTGAAGTTCTTTCACATCCATTATTCTTTCTTCATGAACACGGGGAAGACATGGGGAGGAAGAAGCGTGTGTGTCGGAGGTTGGTGGGGAAGCACCGTGAGCTACTGCCTCTATTTAACAGACGGAAAAACTGAGGGAAGGAGTGAGACAGGGAGCCAGGAAGGACTGCTCACCAGAAACGAGTATGATTAATGTAATTAGCAGGCGAGACGTGTGTTTTTACAAATAATTGCTCAATTACTTCTCCCCAAGAAGTAGGCTCATTTCACTTCTTTGAAGCCCCAAAGATCTAGCGATTTGTCCAATGACACACACCTAGAAATGCAGTTGCTGAAACTCAAACGCTTTTGAGTCCTGCTTCCCGTGTTGTTTGCCACGGTACCTCTGCTCAGAATCCTAACACACCATTCAAGTTAGCCTGCCGCTTCCGTGCATGGCTATCACATGGCAGTAAATGCTTATCACTCTACCACGGGCTCTTACATATGTAATTCTCTCGAATGCTGGTCGATGCTGGTACCAAGTGGGCAACAAGAACAAAAATAACAAGTCTGAAGCATTTGAGGGGCTTGGCAAACTTAGAAGTTGTATTTAATTTCCAAATTTCTATGGACATGCCCTGGCCAGGGTAAAAATTTTGAGGGGGAAAAAAAAATCAATCTTTTTGAATTGTGAAATCATTTATCGCTTTGACAACTCTGGGATGTTACCCGTTACTACAGTAATTGGTTTGATGTCACGCTTTTATTGTAGCAACCAAAGTGATGCTCGAGCCGTGCCTTGGGGGTCCCTGAAGAGGAGGTCCACCCTAATCACCTTCCATCCTCAACACCAGCAAAGGCTCCACTTCACTAGTTAGTGAAATACGGGTGGCCCGGGGTAAAGGACAGCCAAAAAACTACACCTGAAAGAGGAAACATGTGACCATGGGCAGAGCCATTCTAAATAGGATGTTTTTCTGAGTTTTATGCTTAGCATTCATTTCCCTTTAAAGACAGCAAAAACACCGCTGTAATAAGAGGGCGACTGGCTTGCCTCTGAAGCTTCCTCTCTGTTCTCAGCAGAGAATGAGCTGGCTATTTTCCTCACCTGGGATGAGGCATTTTACTCCTTGGAAGGAGGGGCCCCCACACAGAGGTTTCCTCCTGTGGCACCCCGACCTCCTAGAAGGAGATCAAAGGAGTCTGGTCATCCCTTGCCTTCCTAACATCCCATCTAGCTCTCCCCATATGCTAGAAAGATCCACCATATTGGGAAGCTCCCTCCATACCCTCACTCTACTCAACTGAGTAGTCAGAGAAGGAAAATGAGAAATAAAAATGCCCCCACAAACTAGAATCCAGGCTAAAGACACACAGAAGGAAAAGTAAAGACCCAGAGCCCTAGAGATGATGACCAGTGTCACCCAATGGACAAAGATTTGTTCTGCACCTACTATATAATTGCTCCAACCTGAACCTTTAACCTGGGGTGGTCTTCCCAGAACCACGTGCCCTTACCTGACTACAGGGACACCAGCGACATTTGGTTTTCCCTTCCCTTCTGTTCTTATGTCTCCTTAGCTCCTGACATTTTGCTTTTGTCTCCTATTGCCCATCCCCAGCTCCCTCAATGGAACCCGACCAGGCACTCGCAGCATTGAATTTCAGTGCCCCTTTTGCCCACAGCTTGCATTCAACCCCCCAGCTCCATGGTTTTTTGGCTACTCAGGGTGCCTGTATCATTTGTCCCGGGGGCCCAGCCCACCTTAGCCAGCCTGGCTGGCATCTCTACCATACCCATACCCACTTCCCACAGTGGGAAGCAAAGAGAGAGAACACGAGGGTGAACATGTTGTAGGCACTTTGCACTCTCTCCCAGAAACTTAAAAACTCAACATTAGAAATTCAGTTTCTCTACAACATGGGTGAGGTTGGGGTCCTTCTCAAGCCATGCTGTTCTGACTCTGTCTAGCCACCCATTCCCAGAGGTAAGACTTGCTCCCTTCCAAGTAGCTGGCCACCTGTTTTCTCCTTTTAGCCTTCCAGTATCCTTAAGATGGATGAAGGGATATGATCACATGATCCCTGCTTTGTGGCATTCAGGGACACTGAGACACACAGCCCCTGAAGGCAGGCTGGGCTGGGCTCTGACCACCTTCGGGGGCATGAACATGAGCCTGACTAGTGCAGGTATAGGGCTGTTAGAAGAGGAGTCTCTGGTGCAGATGGAACCCTTGAGCACACCTGCGTCTCTGGCCCTGCAGGTGGCAGTAACCAAGGTCCCACTCTGATTTTTCACTCAGCATGGAGATCCCAAGTTCACCTCCTCCTCCCGGCTGCCCTGGGGCCACTACGGGGGAGCAGGCAGAGCTGAGGTTCAGTTTCCCAGGCCACCCAGGCATGAAAGGCACTTCTCAGGACCTGTCTACATGTCTGGCATCCAGACCCACCACCTGTATCTCTGGGATTCTAGCAGGAAGTGTGTGTGCCCTGCCTCGGGCATCCTGGCCATGCAGGGCCACATCCTCAACTAGGAGAGCGGCCTCGTGGTGGAGCCTGGCCGAGATCCACCATCCTCTTTCTCGGTCGTGGACCCATAAACTCCTGCCAAACATGTAGCTGTAGCCTCGGGGGAAAAACAAGGAAGGAAGGAAAATAACCAAGGTGGGGAGAGGGGAGAGATTCTGAAATCTGGACAACATCAAGAGCCGGTTTCCATGACAACCACCCCTTATTACGGCTGCTCAAACCGCAGCCTGTTCTAATCAGTGTGGACTATGGAGGCTTCGGTCCCAGGCCGTGACTGCCCCCACCCGCCCGGGCGGAAGGACCCCTGACACTCTCCGAGGACCCTGCTCTCGCAGGAAAGGGGAGATGTGTTGGGGCAAGGAGTATGGGGATAAAGAGTGCGGGAAGTGGAAGAAGACACAGTCGGGGGCCCAGGATGGCGCGAGTGTGGGAAATGTGTGTGCGTGTGTATGCACATGTGCACATGTGTGGGCATGTCAGGGGATGGTTATCTTGGCACGGGGGAGCCCCGAGCACCCAGCCATCGTGCCAGTGTGGCCGTCTGTGGGCACGCCACCTGAGCCTGTCTGCGTCTCTCTCCCTCCTTTCCGACACCTTGGAATACTCTCGCTTCTCTCCTCTCTTGCAGAGCTCTAGGCTGAAGGCCGCAGGCTCATCCCCATAAGGCAAAGACGGGGGTCGGAGCCCAGCAGAAAGCAGGCACTGGCAGCTTTCTCAGTGAGCTGGGATGAAGAGAAGAATCGCACTAACGCTCTCTAGAGTTACACCAGAGTGGAGGGATTATGGCTCAGGGACGCCCAACCCAGACTCCAGACTCCTCAAGTTCCTAGAAAATGATTGGGGACTTCCAGGTTTTCCTCCAACCCACAGATGGGGCCTCAGAGGTGAACAACTTGTCAAAGTCACCCACTGGGTCTGGGGTCGGCCTGGAGCCGCTGTCCCCAAAAAACTGAACTCTCCCCTGCTCCCTTGGAGAGAGAGCTCCTCTCTCCCTCCTCCTATGCCCGTCTGGCAATCACCCAAACACACTGCAAATCAGATGACATATGACACGCCACACTCCGTCCTGCTCTGGAGGGAGTCCGTCTAGGGGGACAAGGGATCTGGTTTATATTTTAAGCAGCTAGAGTAAAAAAATGGTGTGGGGGGGAGGCTGGTGAGGTAAGGCCATGGCAAGGAACACTGTGAGGCTGTCTGGGGTAATTACTTGGCCCAGCCATCCTGAAGCGGGGAGAGGGGGGAGCCGGGCACAGGGGACGGCCTGCCCCCTAGATGGTGAGTGTGTGGAAAGAGCCAGTCAGCATCAGGAACTCCAGGCTTCCCCCTCCATCTTATCTGCCCGTGTCACGGCCACTGTTGGAGACCCAAGAAAAGGATCCAGCGGGGGGACAGAACCCCATCAGACAAGGAGATCTTTCCCTCAATTTCCACCCTTTAGAGAGTCTCTGAGGAAACCTTCCATTCAACCCCCGACCTAAGTCACTACACAGAGAAACTAATGGCCTGAGTTTCGGCTGATGGCTGACCACCCAGGAGACAAGGGGAGACCAAAAATCAGCATAGGACAGAAATTAACAAAAAGGTCACTGACTAGGAGATTGGGGGAGGATAAGGTTTATGTGCCACAAACTAGGAATGACCCACAAACAGCCCCAGCCCCTCCTTCCAGCTGGGAGGTGGTTCCAGGCAGTGGCTTCACAGCTGCCACACTCCACAGCCAGGTGCGAGTTTCAGGGCCTAACGTCACTTGGGCTGTTGGCCGCTCAGAGACCACCCCTGCAAGAGCTTGGATTTCCACCTGGCTTGGATTTCAGTGGGCTTGCTGGCCACAGGGCCCCCTAAATGCTCCCATCTTGTTCAGGGATAACGCCCATCGAGACTTTGGACCCAATGTCATGGCTGCAGAAAGGCATTCCTTCTGGGTTCCTTCTTCCTGTTTCCCTGAATCCTCAGGTGAAAAAGACTACTAGCTGTCCCTATGGAAAAGAGAATCCAGTTCAGGTGACCCACCAACTGGTATTGCATGTCTGTTTTGGGTTTTTTTTTGGGGGGGGGAATCTCTACGCCCAACTTGGGGCTCAAACGAATACCCCGACATCAAGAGTCATGTGCTCTGGGCACCTGGGTGGCTCAGTGGGTTAAGCCACTGCCTTCGGCTCAGGTCATGGTCTCAGGGTCCTGGGATCGAGTCCCGCATCGGGCTCTCTGCTCGGCAGTGAGCCTGCTTCCTCCTCTCTCTCTCTCTCTCTGCCTGCCTGCCTCTCTGCCTACTTGTGATCTGTGTCAAATAAATAAATAAAATCTTTAAAAAAAAAAAAAAAAAAAAAAAAAAAAAAAAAAAAAAAAAAAAAAAAAAAAGAGTCATGTGCTCTACTGACTGAGCCAACTGGGTGCCCCTACTGCATGTCTGTTTTGCTCTTCAGAGATAGTCTCCATGGGACGCCTGGGTGGCTCAGTGGGTTAAGCCTTTGCCTTCAGCTCAGGTTATGATCTTGGGGTCCTGGGATCGAGTCCCACATCGGGCTCTCTGCTCGGCGGGAAGCCTGCTTCCTCCTCTCTCTCTCTGCTTGCCTCTCCACCTGATGGTGATCTCTGTCTGTCAAATAAATAAATAAAAAATCTTAAAAAAAAAAAAAAGATAGTCTCCATAAGCAAAAAGGTCAGGATATGGAGCATAAAAAGTCAAATCCTGAAGGGTACAGGTCTTTGCCAACAGCCAGAAAGTAGCTCACTGCCTCTCCCCTTCGTGGTTGAGCTCAGACAGTTAGTAGACATGATGAAGCTGACTTCTCAGGGGCAGAAATCTAGCAGGGGGGATACGAGCGCGGTGTGTGTAGGTGCACGCACACACACGCACATGTTCTCACAAAGGAAACCACGATCATTGGTGGAGTGTGGGTGCATATGTGAAAGTTGAGGGTCCTGCCTTAGCAATGGCACAGAATGGGAAGAGAGCTGCTTCTGAGTCAAAACATCCCCCCCCCCCCAGCCCCCCGTCCCGGATCTGTGCCTCCACACCCTTAGCCTGCCCTGTCCTGCTGGATTTCTTCACACTCCTCTTGTTCTCCTCTTACTGGAGGCAAAGCAGACAGAGCTCTTCATCTCTCCCACCCCAAACTGACCCATGCCACTACGTACACACATCTTGCAAATATAGAAAAACCCAGAGGCCTCAGCCGGGACGACATATGCACACCAACAGTTGCTGCCACCGCCCCAAGCCACGTCTAGGGGAGCACAGAGAATAGCCTGATAGCGGAGGTCACTCCATCACATTGGGGGACAACCACTGTCGCCTGGAGAAAGGGAAGTGGAGAGGGGTAAGGAGCACAAAGGAGAGTGGGCAAGAGCGAAGACAAAGCCAAGGGTTCAGTGAGGGCAAGGCTGGGGGCGAGACGAAGGCTGGTGGCTGGAGCCACAGGAGTATGTGGTCGCCCTTGTGGGAGCATGAAAAGAAGCCATTCTTCACCTGGGGCCCTCCAGCGGGGAGGCCACGGCTTTGGTGCACTTTATAGGAAGGTCTCAGCCCATTCTACAAACACACAGGTATATACCGCACCAAGAGCACGCCTTGGTAACTTGAGATTAAAAGTTGTTAAAGCCACTGACCCTGGTTAAATCAAGAGCACGTGGAGCTTTGATTTCCTTATCCAGGAGATGTAGGCACTGCTAAGCCACTCTTTCCTAGAGCTGCTTTTATGATATAATCCACAGATAAAGCACTGGGCACAGTACCTTGCATGTACTAGGTGTTCAATAAACATTCATTTGTTCTCCTATTTTCCAGCCCCCCCCCATCCAAGGTCTAAAACGAGGTAGAAAAACTGGGGGAGTAGCAGATACATAATGTCATTATTTGTAAAGCAGCTATGCATTACTCAGGTAGACGCGCAGATGGGCCCTTCACGATCACACAAGGAATATTCCCATTGGATGATAACTGTAGCCAGATAATTGCAATGTCAGTCCAACACAGATTTCCAAGTGTCATGTAGTCCAATGGTAAAGTGAAGACTCCAACGTCAAAACTTGACAGCAACCCCTATGTACCACTTGCCAGCCATCAGCCTGGCTCCGTCCAACACCCAGCATCGACCTACAACCTGAGAGATGCTTCAAAAATTATATAATTCTCTAAAGCTTTCGATGTGCTCAATATTGACAACTCTATTCTTGGCTTAATTTTTTTTTCCAATCTTCCTTATGACTGATTGTCAGGATATCAAAATAAAAGCTCTGTTCCAAATCAGCCGGCCACCACCGGACCGTAAGTGTTCGAAAGGCATTTACGGGAGGGTGTCTGAGGTTTAACGTGCCATGACTCTCGGAAGCACGTGCACATATTCATTCTTCAACCAGCGTTGAGAGGAACTGGCATGTCCATGTTAAACCCTTTATCCCCGGCAGCAAGCTATAACCTGCAATCATTACCAGATATATAACATGCTTCACCAGCAGCAAGAACGTTACCGTCTCTGGTGCCTCCAGCCGCCCTGGTGTCACGCAAGAACCGCAGTTCTTGTTTTAGCTTTGGCCTGGAGAGAACGGAGAAGCATGAAAAAGTCTCCACCTGATGCAGCTGCCCCGACACTTGAAGCTCGGCTGGCAGGTGTCCAGACACACGGCCCGCACGTGCAGGACCCCCTTGCTCGGGCTCAGCTGTTGTGAAGGCCAGCCCCTTCGAGGGGCATTCAATTCTGGATGCCTCTGAAGGTCCTCCAGACAGTCTGCAGACAGGTCGCCCAGAATGTGTGACCGTCCTTGCTTTGGAACACATGGATCAATTACGTGTCTGGCTACTGTGACACACAAACACACACACACACATATACACACACAGACACAGACATATAAATACATATGCATCCGTCTATGCATGTGCATACATGCAACGCATGACTACCCTCCTTATTCACCTTGCATGACTCGTTTGGTAGAGACATTTGTGAGGGGGATAGAGGGGTATTTTCTGCTCAAGCAGCTTCTGGAACCCAAACATTTGGAAACCACTCGTGAAAGAGGCAAGCCCTGAACTCAGGCTCATGCAATAGGTGATCAACCACGGTCTGTGGCAGTAATTCTTTCTACTCTCTGCCCTTTCCCTAAACCCCCCAGCAATTTAATTCATGGGGCTTTTTTTTTTTTTTTTAACCTATGGTCCTCCAGGCCCTACCAATTGGGAGGTTACCAGGTGAGAACATCTGGTTCTTGGCCCCAGAAAACATCCTAAACCTGAAGGAGCAGTGTGCTGCGTTCTGAAGCTTTATGGGATTAGGGTAATGTGCTTCTGGCTAGCTAATTGGAAAACCTTACTCTGTGAGTGTGAGTGTACGTGCTCACGCACACGCGCATGTGTGTGTGTGTGTGGTATGTGTGTGCATGTGGCTGTGTGGGGTTGTACACTGCTGCCACAGAACACACTTTTATCTTCATAGGAATCAGTTACAACCTCCCATTTCCCCACAACAACGCAACTGTGAAAATCGTGAGCTTCAATCTGCAGGAAAATGCCAGGATCTCTGTGTTTCGAAAGGGAGGCTTGGCTTCCTTTCCCTACTGTCTTGCACAGACATGTGTTGCACAGACAAACACCTGGAGGGCAGTTCACCATTCTTTGAGGTGGCTGCCCCTCCCGTGCGGCTGTCACATTGCACCAGATCAGCACGACACAGCAAATAACACTATGACACGCGCCCTGCGACTTTTGAAAGGGCGCTCCCCACCCCAAGCCCCGCCCGCCTTCCCCAGCGCCGCTGCTGTCTTCAAACTAACCATCCTGAAACTGCTTAAAAGAGCCTGACAGGTAATTTATTCTGTGGCAGAGGATAGCAATTTCACTGTCCAGAGGCAAGATACCCAACTGCATCAGAAAATCCATCCACTCAGGGAAACAGGCTTAATATGATAACAATTCCAAGGGTGTGTGGTCATAATTCTTTCTGCTCCTTCCTCCCCTTCCCGAAAGCTGCTAGCAAATGTTTTTACACAGTGTCCATTTTTAAAGGCCCTCCAACGAACCTCCATAGAATAAATCAAATATTTCACCGTGAAGGGTGATTATCAGGCACTTGTTTGTGGAAAGAGCCAGCTACATTGGGGTCAGGGCCTCACGGTTGCGACGGGATTTTTGCCCATAAGTAGAATGTTTTTAAAATTGTATCGGACTCTCTTTGCAGGAGCCCTGCTGGGCTCTACGGGGCTTCACCGGACACCTGGCAGAGAAGGGAATGAGGCACAACGAAGGCTGCTGAGCGGGGCGAAGCTGGCGTCCGGAGGCAGAACCAAGATGGTTAATATGCCGATTTTTCCAAAATGTTCTGACCGCCATTCTCACATTTTGTTTCCTAAAATCCATGGATGGTAAAGAGGGTGAGCATTCCACTACTATTTCTATTTTATATATGCAAAAATCTAAGGCTTGGGGTACTGAAGACTCACCTTCTTAACCCCATCACAGGAATGGTGGACCCAGGCTTCTTGCCAGAATGAACCCCAACATCACGGCCTGTCTACAGTCCCACGGTGAATTTCCATCAGGGATAGAGCTGGGACCTACGTCTCCCAGCTCAGTCATAGACAAGTCCCCCCGCCCCAGCCTCCCTCAGCTAGCTTCTGCCCCATGAGATGGAACCCAACCTGCCTTGTACAAAATGCAAATTCTGCAAGTGATTTCTAAACACAGCTTTGCCACTGGGCTTGCTGTGTGATTTTAGACGAGATGCTTCCCTTCACACTGTTTTAGAAGACCTATCTGTAAGTGGGGCTCCTCAGGTCATGGTCAAGTCTTTCTGAGTCCACAGCGCCCAGCACAGTTCCGGTCTACATGTGTCCTCCCTAGGTCCTCAACTGAACTGAACTGAGAATACCGACAGAAATCTCTCACCTCCCACCGGCAGCCCCGGGGGACTAACACATGCTCAGAAGCACCATGGATCCCAAGCTTGTAAAGCCGTAGCATGGCTGAGGCACCTGGTGGCTCAGTAGGTTAAGCGTCTACTTTCAGCTCAGGTCATGATCCCAGAGTTCCGAGATGGAGCCCCATGTCAGGCTCCCTGCTCAGCGGGGAGTCTGTTCTCTCTCTGACCCTCCCCCACTTCTCTCTCATTCTCTCTCTCAAATAAGTAATATCTTAAAACAAAACAAAACAAAACAAAAAAACGGTAGCCTGTCTGTGTGCTCATGCCACAAACTCTACCTTTTTAAATAGTAATGATTGCAATTCTTTTCCAAGGTCTGCTTTTGGAGCTTATTTCATGCTTTTTTACATTTCATATCATATAAATATTTTATATATATATATATATATATATATCTCCTGAGTATATTACTATGTTATCCTGAGTTTATATATACATATATATGTATATATCCTGATGATACCACATTTTAAAAATGTATTCAGTCAAATAATAATCCTATTGCTTGGCCACCACTCAGGGGAACAAAGGTCTCTCTACAAGTGACTTGCCCAAGGCCAACAAAGCCTCAGTGTCAGAGACCGGAGTTCCCGAAGGTAGACCCAGCTTAATGAGGCCAGAGGTCTGACCGGGCTGCGCTCGGAGGGCCCTTCAGGGCAAGGAGTGCCAACTGCTTTACAAAGCAGCATGTCACCAATAGCTTGAGAGAGTGACATTCCTGGCCTCAAGTCACCATCTTTCAGAGACAGAGGTGAAAGGAGGCTCCAGCCCCTACGTGGTCACACATGGCCTTCGGGCCTGGCACAAAAGTGAGGATAAATCACGGCCCGAGGAGTGGAGTAAAAGTCGAAGAGTTGAAGCTGAAAGGAACATGTGTGGTGGCACCAACCTGGGTGTCGGGGCCCAGGACCCCAGAATTCCCAGGTGACGGTGGGAGAGGTGAATCTGCAGGTTCTAAGACTGCCCAGAAGTAAACAGAGAAACAGAAAACAAAGGGCTTAAAAACCTGGAAAGATGGGATGAAGTACTCCCCCAGCACCCAACCCATTCTCATTAGTTTTAACAGATGTCCCCTCCACCCCCTTGCTTCTTGGGAATGCCTCAAGATTTTTACTTTTTACGAATGGGCAGCTTCCCCCTGCCTCCTACGTTTTCTTTCTGGATTCCTATCTGCTGTTTCTCCACAGGATTCTTCCTGATCTTTTTTATTTTTCTTTTAGATGCTGACCTTTGTCCTCCCAAATGCTGTTGCTCAGAGAAGTCACCCTCTGCAAACTCGTCTGATGCATTTAAGAAGCACGTGCCAAGCTCCCATGGCGCCCCAGGCGCTGGGCTAAATCCTAGGCGTCCAGAGCTTATGGTTTTGTATGAAAGACAGGCATTAAGCAAGGAACCGAAAGCAATGCCTTTTGCCTCTTGAAACTTCTGGGTGGCTTCTTCTCGGAGCTGCTTGGATCTACCTCGCCCTGGTCTGACGAACTTGAGGTTCTAGGTTGTTGGGACTGGTGTGGTCCTGAGAGGTCAAAGTCCTGCTTTATGTCCAAGGCTGGCTGACGTTGGGCAGGATGGTGCTGCTAAGGTCCTAGTGGCCGTTCTGACTGGCTGAGCTTGGGATATCCCATGTGTACTCCTAACCACCACCCCATCACTGATGAGACCAACCAGCCGAGGCCCAAAGTCCCAGGGACAACAGACCTCTATCTGGCTTTTCACGCCTTTGGTGTCTCTTGAGGCCCAGGGTCCCCAAGTCCTTTGGTGGAGCAGGAACTGTTACCTTAACCAGAAGATATTCTTTTGCTAATGCTCAGAGCCCGTCCTCCCTTTGTGGTTGTTTTCCTCCAGAAAAGGCAAATCCAATCAGTGGCATCATCTGTTCTGTACTGTGTTCTCTTTGAAGGAGCCCTCGTGGCTGCCTGTGAACACATTCCGAAGTCCCAAGGCTTCACAAACGGAGTCTTGCTACCCAAAGTTAAAGTCAGCTGGCCATTTTCTTCCCAGAACTCAATTCTACTGACTCTCTGCATATTATTTTTTCCCCTCTGAACGGTAAGACAGACCGATGGTTTCATGACGGTGACTTCCGTACCCTCTCTGCCCGGATGTGTCTGCTGTCGATTTCTAGCTGCCGGGGACGCGTGCTCTGTTCCCCTGCCTGTGCTCAGTCAATAGAAATCAAGGGTGGTGACAAAGAGGCTGCTGGTGGTCACGGCCACGTTCCCCCTGGATTGCTCTGCACTCAGCCTTCCTTTTCTATGTCCCTCTTAATTAACCTCATGTCTATATCTTTTCTTCATTACATGGAAGGGAAAATATTGTCACTGAAGGATTCAGCAGAGAAAATTTCCGAAGACCAACATGGAGCATCTCCAGGGTTCCCCTTCATTTCCTAAATTGGCACTTCTCGCAAATTAAAACGAATCTGGTTTCGCTTCTTTTTTTAAAATGTGTGCTTCCATTCCAGGAAACACAATAATAGACAGATCCTATCAATGAGCAGAGAGACGACCACGGACCCATTCAGGTCCCATTGTTCCAAGCACCGAAACAGGCACCCACTGGGCTGTGCATCCCTTCTGTGAACTCCAGGGGACCCCCTTACATTTTTCCTTTTCCCCAAATGCCCTGCTTCCACATGCAGCCAGATCTAAAACCTTCAGGTGAACGTAAGCATTCTCTTGCTAAATTTCAGCCCTCGTTAACAGATTTTTTTTTTTCCTAGAATCTGAAACTTTTATTTTGAAATTCTCTCCCACGCATACTTTCCTTCTTCAGTTTGGAGATCGAACCAAACACTTACCTCACCCTCTTAGCAATGCCCTTTTTCTCAGATATATTTTCAGGAATTAACTCCCTTCTGGACAACGAGGACCATATGCTGTATTTTGAGCATCGTGAGTGACAGGTGGCATCTGGTAAAGGGACATAAGTTCCAGGAATCCCAGGTGGCCTGGTGCGCATCAGTGTGGAGGTTTACATTGGTGTGGGGTGAGACGGATTGCTGGGCTTCAGTGAGGCAGTGCCGATCAGTGGGGAGGCCCTGATCACTGGACCACACACATATTCTGCCTTTCCCACATTTGAGGACTCTGTTGGTCCCCACCTAGAGCATGTCCACACTAATCCATTTTTCTAGAAGTTCAGAAGAACCTGACAGTCACCATGTCTGCTCCTACACAGTGAAAACTATCACCATCAGGCCCTTTAAGGCCTTTAAGGGACCGCTCCCTAAGCTGGGTTCCCATTAACTTCCTGATCCTGGCCAACCATCTCAACTCAGGACATCCACCCTTATACCTGCAGTCTCATAACCCAAACCGGCCACCTGCTTCTTCTTCTATACTTCTGACGCAGATGAGAAGAATTATGTCTGGGGTCATTCACAACAAACCATCTGATTTTCTCTCTCAAGTTTCTGGAGCCCTCTCTCCACAGCTGCTGAGTAGACATGCCTGGCTCAGTGTCCACTCATTCAGCTCTCACCGGACCCCCTGGGGGGCATCCACGGAACACACCTTAGACACACAGACACGTCTAATTGCCTACTGCAATGGGTGACAGTATATAAATGACTTACCCCTGTGGTGTGAAGCAGCAATTATTGCATTATCTCCATCTGTTCAGGCTACTATCGCAAAATATCATAGACTGAATGGCTTATAAGCAAAAGAAATATATCTCTTGCAGTCCTGGCTGAGAAGTTCAAGGTCAAGGCATTGGCAGATTCACTGGTGAGAGCCCACTTCCTGGGTCATAGTCAGCCCTCTCCTTGCTGTGTCCTCATAAGGCAGAAGGGGTCAGGGAGATCTGTGGGGCCTCCTTTATAAGGACACTACTCTCATTCATGTCCTCATGACCTATTCGCATCCCCAAAGCTCCAAGTCCACAAACCATCACATTAAAGACTGGTTTTCAACTTATGAATTTTGGGCTGGGGCAGGGGGACCCACAAACATTTATTCTATAGCACATAGCAACCCTTCAAAATTGGGGGCACTTACTTCTGGAGAGAAAAATGGCATTTTTCACAGCCAAAATCCTTCAAAAAGGTATGAAAAGAAGGCAAATATATGGTTTGGAAAATCTTGCCTGACTGTGTGGCCAAACCATTCAAGTACCTCACTTCTCTGTCTATAAGGAAAGAAAGAGAGAAACATGGAAAATGAAATTCTGGGGATCTCTTCAGAGTTTCTGCTGACCCCATCCAGCGAGATGGAGTACTCTGAGTGGTGCTGAAGAGTGGCGGGAAGTTCTTCTCACTGGGAGCTCTGCTGGGCTCTCCCTGAGTCCTCCCCTAGGGATTCTGCCTTCTGTTATGGTTGACACAGTCTCTCGGGCTCACAGTATAAGCTGGTAAAACTCGAGGCCACATTTATAGGGGGAAAACTTACAGGTAGGTACCTCTTGATGAAGGGGACTGTTTGCCCAGCTCTGAGAGCTGAGCCATCTCCCTGATGGGTCTGCCTCGGCCCTGCACCATGTTAAGAAGAGCACACCAGCTCAGATGGACAAAGAGAAGGCCCCGGGGAGGGCCACCACCAGGGAGAGGCCAATGTGGGCAGGTGGAGTCTCAGCCATAGCTAGTCCTACTAACTCCCCAATCTCCCTGAAGCATAAATGAACAGCAGTGTGTAGTCCTTACCGTTGTTAACAGCTCAACGAGATCACGCACGTAGCCCGCTCAAATCAGAGACTACACTTCACAAGTGTCCGTAAAGGTTAGGTAAGAACAATGAACCTTCCTAGAATTCCTTGCATTTCTGCTCCCACCCCCACCGCCACAGTCTGCTGAGCTAGGCACCACTGCCATCACTTTACACTTGAGGCAGTCCAGACCCTGTGCCATTAAGTGTCTGTCCCCCGCCGTACAGCAGAAGGAGATTTGAAAGCGGGATTAGAGAAGACTGGAACATGTTGGTTCCATTTGACGGGCCCAGAGAGGAAACCCAGGGAAGGCCCTGGCGTGGCCTGGACGGTGATATCTGGGCTCCAACCTCTCTGTCTTCTTCAGCCTTCAGTCGGCCCCGAGGGGCAAAGGGAGTTAACTTGATGCAACAGGCACGATGACGGGGGTTTTAAGTAAGAGAAAAAGTAACAGCTGTTTCCATTAACTATTCCAGTTACCTCATTTTATCCCCGTGAAAGGCCTACCTGGTGGGTGTTCCTGATGGCCCCCTTTTACAGAGAAGGAAATGAGGGAGCTGGAAGGTGAGGCAATGGCTCCACGGCCACACGAGGTGCAAGTGGCATATTTGGGTGCCCTTTCCCTTGGCAGCAGGATCACGGCAGACACAGACGCCTCCGCATTCCTCCGCAGGCCTGTGCCTGGACTTTCCCTCTCCACCCCCCTCCACCTGCCCCCAGCCATCGTGTGCATTTTCATGAGGCATCTTTGCCCGGTGATCTGTTGATTTGTTATATTCGAATTGCAAACAAATGCTCTCATTTCATCCTTCCATCTTCCCTCTCCTGCCCTCCTGGCGTCTGGAATTCAGCATTGATTTTTCTGGTCCCGCTCCACTGCCTGACTGACATTTCTGGTTGATTTCCCCCTCGGAGACCTTCAGCTGGCTGGCCAGGTTCCCACTGGAGCCCAGGACGGGCTGGCTCATCACCTGGAGAAGCCGAATTGGACTCTTCCCCACCCTTTCCCTGCTCGCAAGTGCTCGGCACCCGCTGGACGCATTTCCCGTTATCCAGCTGATGGCTGGGCTCTCCTCCCCAGTCCTTCAGGGCTCTCAGCTTGGAGGGAGAGGAGGGGGAAACTGCAGGAAACAGGTGTCCCTGTGAGGGGGGACCAGGTGACTTTCGACATCCTAAGTACTGACGTTTTCAACCAGCCCTGGTGAGTCTACTGGCCGTACTGCCCTGAACGTGCCGGCCCCATCTCAAGCAGACCTGGTGGAATCTGATTTCTTGCGGTTGAAGAAGGAGATTATCCTGGAGCAAAATGGATTGGAAGGTGTAAAGAAGACAGGCGCAGTGAAAGGGGTGGGAAAGGCGCAGGTTTCCATCTTGCAAACAGAAGGGCCCTAATCCCTTAGTCCATCAGAAGATTTTACATAATTAAAAAGTTTTCTAAAAATGGATTTAATGATTCTCAGAGGTCATCTAAGTCAGTCTTCTGTCCAGGCCATGCAGCATATTTCAAAAAGATAGGCCTTCCTCCTAAGTTTAAGGACCCAAACAAGCACACAGACTCTCTCTCTCTCTCTCAACATTCAGTTTCTGCCTCTGACAATTATGTGGAATTATGAGGTACCAAAGAGCACTCCATTTTCTTCTCTGAACTCCCCATTCCCATCGGATGCCGTCCAGCATGTGCTCAGCTGGTATTTTACGAAAGCTGCCACTCTTCCAGTAAGAGCTGGACCAAGGGCTCCACGAAGTGGTCAGTGATGATCCGACCCACGGGGTGATGGGAGCCAACAGTGGTGGACTGCAGACTGCCATTGCTGGCTCAGAAGAGCTGATTATTACTTGTTTAGGAATTTCATGACCTGGTTGTTAAACCAGCTTGAGCTCACTGCAGTGGCAGCATTGACACCACAGAAATTGGCATACGCTATAAATGAGGGCTTTCCCCCCAACCCTCTGGAGAGCGGGAGGTTTCCTGAGGAGGGTGTCCAGTCATGGTCAGCTTAGACAGAAGCAGAAGGCAGAGGCAGGGTGGAAGAAGGTGGGAGGGAGGGAGGGAAGTCAAGGAATCCACACTCTTTGATCCCTTGGAAAGAGCAACCTCCAGTCAGACAACCACACCTCCTCATCTCCTAACCAGACACAACCTCACTCCCTCCGCCCCGTATCGTACGTACTGACTCCCTGATGAACACAATCATTGGTCACGTTGTCAGACCCAGAATGGAAGGAGGGGAAGAGACAGGAGGGACATCGGATTCTCTAATTTCTTAGAAAGTATGAGCTGGACGTATGTAAGAAAAGCAAAGAGCTCTTAACCGGACACTGAATTCTTGATGCTCGCTTATCCACGCCCAGCCACGGTTCTCTCCTGCTATTCCTTCTACAAATATTTATTCTCCTCATCTAACTGATGAGCTCATCAAAGCAGAGAACGTGCCTTTTATTTCTTATGGTACCTCGTAAGGTACTGAAGACGCAACAGGTAATTCACAAATATTTGGTTTATTCATTGAATTGCTTTGAATTGAATTGCCTTGGTGCCAGACCACTGGCTTATTATCAGAGGTCAACCCCGCTCAAAGGCTTTTCCTCCAACGAAGTGAAAAATCAGCTGCTGGATAGACAGATACTTGGTTAAGCATAAGCTTGACCTTGTCACTTCATTTGGGCTTATGCCTAGGGCTCCCTACCTCATTGCTAGACTGGGGCAGTTGACTGTTTTCCTTCTCCATAATTTCCCAGGCTTCTGGTCCCTTACTCAGAGCCATATGGTTTGAGACCATGAGTCTTAGTTAACCTGGGAACTTGGTCCCTGACGAGGCTCAACTTTGCACCTAGAACAGCCAGAAAAAAGGACAACACAAAGTCCAGCCAGCCAAGAATGGTTGCCAGGTTCACATCCAAAGGGGATCTGAAGCTCGGAGGAGCCATCACCCCCAAACTCCTGCCTGGTTATTATTTCTCACCACAGTTCATCCATTTCAGGGAAACCAATGCCCAGGGAAATTAAGGGACACCTGCTGGTCTCATGGCCCCGGCGCTGGTCCTATCAAGGTGTGAGAAGGCCAAGCCACCTATTGTGGAAATCTGTCCTCCTCTGATTCCCCTGTCACATGTGACTGCCTTCACGGTCATGCCTCTCCATCTTCACTAAGAGCTTTACCCAGAACCAGAAGCAAGACTTTCTCCACCTGCTGGACAAGAGGCCAAGTTTGCTGGGGGTGGGGGGGGGGGGTACTGCCTCTAAGGGGAGGCCTGTCCTCTCCAATCTAGTGGCCAAAGTCCAGGCTGCTTGCACACAAAGCTGCCAATGGGGGTTCACTTTGTAAGGGCTAAGACCTTGCTGAGAATCTTCTCAGAAATTCTAGGAAATGCTCACTCCTCCATTGTTTTTTATGGACAACTTCACAGAGCTCATCAGTCAACCTCCCACAGCCCAGTGGAGGGCCCCAGGCCGATGACCCAAGATCAAGGACACCGGATGAAATTCTTCTCAGTCCCATTGCCCATTTCCTTCCCGGACACCCGCTCCTATTTTTCATCTCGAATTCCTTCCCTCCTCCAGG